>NC_064924.1:72665518-73004601 GCF_023897955.1 Schistocerca gregaria
AATTCTACAGGCGTTACCGATTTATAGCCAGAGGTGCTATATACAAGATAAAGGCCACACATCAGTAGGTAAAGCACCACTACATTACAAGGTTATGGGACTTCACAGTAACATTATGATGATTCCAACCAAAGTTGTCGTACGTGCATAGCACAGAGCTACAAAATGCACCTCAAGAGACGTGAGAAACGGAAATGACTTTTCCCACAGTGGGATCCGTCCCACAGGCTCGGTTGTGCTGGGGTCTAGCCGAGAACACCGATGTTTGCGGATACACTACCCACGAACAGCCGAAAATCTGCTGTATAATCTTCTCCGGTCTGGCGCTAGACATTGGTGCTACATCAACCATGGCCGAGAGATCTCCTCCCACGTTAATAAAGGCAAGCAGATCCCGACGCATCGATTAAAATATGTAAGTCTGACATACACCTGGTTGACATAGAACTCACCGCAGCATTCGCATATCGAACGAGTCAAGCGAGATCCGGGCAGGGTATGCTCTCTTATTCGCGACCACCAGGTCGCGTGTAAGAGAGCTCCGCTAGTTTTATTGACATTCCACCAGACCATCTCTCAAGACAAGGTAGAGAGATTTCCACAATGTATGTGTAATCTTCTCCCCCCTGGCGACGGGCACAAATGGTGCTCAATGGTTCAGTGAGAGGGTATCCCGCGACAGAAAACCCTGTCATAACTCGACGGCGCCTTTGCAGACAAACGTTGCCAACAGTTGAAGCGCCAAGCACTGCCCTCCCTGCCGCACCATCCTTTGTGTCTGGACCAGCTAGGCGAACCAGTCGCAACTCGCAGACATTTAAACGCTCAGCAGAGGAAATCGACCTACTGGTTATAACGTTGTAGCAGTATGAGGCTCGTAGCAGTAAGGTTGTAGCAATATAAGGTTCGTAGCAGTGAATCCCTTGTCGCTGTAACACACCCCTTATTAAGCGTAAGACTTCTCCAAGGCACCAGTAACGTAATGCTGGACTTGTTGCTGGTAGCATTAATCCCCATCTAGTATTATGTGAACTCAAATTGTCCAAAGCTCATTTTCGTGAAAAACAGCACTGAGAACACACACATATATAGTCAACAAAACGTAAGGGAAAATAGAATTTGTACAGTTAGATGTTTACCTCTGTGTAGCTCTACTCTTTGTTAGTGGCACTAGGTGTTTTACTGTGTGTGCGTCTTGACAAGAGAGATACCGAATTCACATGACCCCCTTATAACCGATAAGCAGCCCAGAGTCTGGATAAGCATTTAATATAACATAAAGAATCTGAGTCTAATTTGGAAGAGGAAGTGTTCTTGAGATAATTACTGCCCGCACCCATTAAACCAAAGTGGTAATTGTCTCAGACTGTAAGTCAAGCCTCGTATTTCGTCATAACACGCCTCGAAATTCGTAATCACTTTACGTACGTGTTAAATAACTGTTGAGTCGGAGACCCGTCGTAGGTAATATCATACTGCCATTACCGCTGTGTAGAGGAATCGTAACATATCTGGAAGGACATTGCTTCCACCGGCCATAGCTGTGAGAGCATTAGAAAGCTAGTTTCGCAGACTTACTGTCCTTCGGTCAAGCATAGTTTCGAGGTATTACATCCTGTCACTGCTGAATAATCTATTAAAGCAAGTCTTTCACAACACGTTAACATCCAGCAAAAATTACTGCACTTACATATTTGAATTTTAGGGCCATAAAAGTCCTTATAATCAACGCCATCTATGCTAGTATTACTTCCTCAGTAGACAAATTGTAGGATGATCTTAGGATTGCATAAACGATTATTTTAAAGACACTATGTGATCAAAAGTATCCGGACGCCTGGCTGTAAATTATATACAAGTTAGTGGCGCGCTTGATCGGTAATGATGGAATTAAATATGATTGTGGCCCACCTGTAGACTTCATGGCAGCATCCACTCTTGCTGTCATAGGTTCAGTCAGGTGCTGGGAGGTTTTTTGGGTATGGCAGCCGATTCTTCACGGAGTGCTGTGCCGAGGTGAGGTATCGATGTCGGTCGGTGAGGCCTGGCACGAAGTCGGCGTTCCAAAACATCCCAAAGGTGTTCTATAGGATTCAGGTCAGGACTCACTCTAGGCCAGTCCATTACAGGGATGTTACTGTCGTGTAACCACTCCGTCACAGGCCGTGCATCATGAACAGGTGCTCGATCGTGTTGTAAGATGCAATCGCCATACTCGAATTGATCTTCAACAGTGGGAAGCAAGAAAGTGCTTTAAACATCAATGTAGACCTGTGCTGTGATAGTGGCATGCAAAACAACAATGGGTGAAAAACCCCTTCATGAACAACATTACCACACCATAACAGAACTGTCTCTGAAGGCATCGTTTGGCATTTGCTGGCGTGATGCGTGGCTTATGAGCAACTGCTCGACCATTAAATCCGCTTTCTCACTTCCCGCCTAACTGCCGTAGCACTTGCAGTGGATCCTGGTGCAGTTTGGAATTCCTGTGTGGTGGTCTGGACAGATGTCTGCCTATTACACAGTACGACTCTCTTCAACTGTCGGCGGCCTCTGTCAGTCAACAGGTGACATCGGCTTGTACGCTTTTATGCTGTACGTGTCCCTTCACGTTTCCACTTCACTATCACATAGGAAACAGTGGGCCTATTGATATTTGGGGAGTGTGGAAACCTCGCGTACAGACGTATGACACATGTGACACCCAATCACCTGACCACGTCCGAAGTCCGTGATTTCCGGGAAGCGCCCCATTCTGCTCTCTCGCCATGTCCAATGGCTACTGAGGTCGCTGATATGGAGTACCTGGCGGTAGGTGGCAGATCAATGCATCTAATATGAAAAACGTCTGTTTTTGGAAGGTTCCGGATACTTTTGATCACATAGTGTAGGCCTGCTCAACGTAATTATCTACCTTACGCATCAGGAAGGTATAAATTATGCCTACTTCTGCCAGCAAGACAGTCACTTCCTCTTGGGATGAATAGTTGTTCCGTGGGTTCTCATATTTGATGTCACGAGACTCTCGTATATTCTTAACACTATCAGAACAGCCGCTGAGAAAGTAATGCGTCACATACTGGTTTGCTTTCGACAGAAAGACAGTCATCCATCCTACGCACAGTACACGGTAGAGGTGTCAGCATCGCTGTTTGGTGGCTCATGTAATGAGTTCCCATGTTAAATAATTAGAACTACAATCAAACAGAGCATGGATTCTGATCCTATGGAACATAGCACTACCACACAGGTTACACTATTTAATACTCCTAAGAAAGCCAGTCTGGACCTTACATAAACCTGTATTTGTGCTTCTAAAACTATGTAGGACAAAATGCGTTTTTGGCAGGCAATACGACTACTAAGAGCAACTGCTTTTTACTAACGATGATTATTCACTATAACAACAGAATACGGATATTGGTCATTTTAGCTACAATATCGATCAGGCAAACTTTTAAAAGTGATTGGACTCACACTATATTGTTTGCGCCGTGAGGTGCATACGTCAGAGTCGTGAGTTGGCGGTTTAGCGTCCAACAGCAACATTCACAGTGCTACGCAGCACACCAAAAACTCATACTTAGCTGCGTCCACGGAGCTCAAGCCCAGCGACGGGGTGGTTTGCAAATTAACTGAATCCTCGCAAGTGGATGGCTACAGATGTCGCAGGCAGACAGACAAATACAGATATCTGACCGAGCCTGATTATTTAGCTGTGCGATGGACACGACCTCCCGTACAGAATCGTAGCGAGGAGTAGGCAAGCAGTCGGGATTGTAAACATCTGAGGATCACCAACCCTAATTCCCTCTCCCTCTCTCCCTCCCCCCCCCCCTCTCTCTCTCTCTCTCTCTCTCTCTCTCTTCGCTCGTTGTCGTCCATGGTACATGCATCCAAAGCAGTAAATCTCCCTCAACTGATAGCAACGGATAGAACAATCGAAAAAAGTTCAATGTACACTAAATGAAGTTAAACATTACACATACACCAACAAATAACACAACAGCTTCCTCATAAATACAGAATTACTGGGAGAGTGGCAGTTTCGTCTTCTATCTCTGGAATGTTCTGTCGTTCCACTAGTAAGACAAATGCGCTGTGGTTCCCTCTATCTACTCCTTACTGGCACTATCGACCAATTGCCCCATCTGTACAATGATTATGTTTTTTCTAAGTACCAAGGCTGATACTTTAATAGCGGCAAGTATTTATTTATAGCTCATACAAAATAGATACATGTTTAAAAGTTTTACTGACCTTCAGAGTTGTCACTAGCATTGTGTATAACCCGTTGCCAGTGATGTGGAAAGTGTAGGATACTCTTAGTAATGCCAGGAGTGTTGACAGTTCGAGCGCCGAGGTCTATTGCCCGACGAATTTGTAGCAGTTCTGAAGAGAATGCTGTGAAGTGGTTGCTTCAGTTAAGAAATCTAGTCGAACTCACGAGGGCTTAAGTCAGGGGAGTGCAGTAGATGGTACAGCACTTAGCAGCCCCATCAGTCAAATAAACCAGTAACAGCTTGCACTGTATGTGCTTGAGCATTGTCCTGCAAAATGATGGTCAGGTCCTTCCGAAAGTGTCAGCTGTTCGTAGTTTGTGATTTCTGCAAGATGTCATGGATAAGAATGTGTTAATGTGAGTTCAGAAGCTGACACAGACCCCAAAGCCGTGGCGGAATAAGAAAATGCTTGGCAATGTACAAATGGTATAAGAGGTGAAGAAAACAATACTTCAAACAACATTACAGAGTCACAGGTTCTTGCGACTTGCAGCGTAATCCGTGGGATACGATCATCCTCCTACAGTACAGGTGATGAAACATTGAACTAGTCTGTGCAGTTGATCAATACCTCTATATTTAATAGTATTGGGAGGAGAGAGACACGGTTAAAATCTTATCGAGTACTCTAGCAGATGAAGTTAGTGGAGCATTTATAGTTAGTAACTTTTCTCTCTTGGATGGTACAGAATAATGAAGATAGGATGTTGGGGAGATAGATGTGAATGGACACGGATCTGTTGCACTTGTATGTAGTTTGGGGGCACACAACAGTGCAGAAGCAAAAATCGTTGTCCTCCAACCTGTTCCCGTTTCCATCGAATGGTCAAAACACAGTAATGTCACAGTAACGCAGCTTAGCCTGTTTCTACACGGGATGCAGAACGTGGTAGATACAGCTTCCTCTGACTTCTGCTCAGTTCCGATTTTCATTGGAACTATCATATGCGCAAAGTTGCAGGAATGGTAGCGCAGAAGCTTAGGGGGCAGTTTCAGGATAAGTAGGGACTACCAAAAACGAGCCTGGAATTATACTGTAGCAGATAGGTTCGAGAAAGGTGGTCCATTTTGAGGTATGAGAGTTTCAGAAACATGATTCACTAGTGACTGTAATCTTTAAAGGACTTTTCCATAGGATCCAACGCAGGTATGTGCTTGAATGGGAAGACTTGACTCCAAATCCCAGACAACATTTCTAGAGGTCAGCATAGCATTAGAGATCTGAAAAGTTAGTGGAGATTTCTTATGACCTCTATCAGCACACCACCTACTGTTTGTGATCCTTCTCAATCAACCATCGCCTATAGAGCAGCGGACATATCACTGAACGTCTGACATGGCATCGAGACAGAATGCATTACAAATACTGGAGAAATATGTAGTGGAAGTGGCGCGAGGAAGTTAGAAATACTGGTTTCATACCAAGTTCCTTAGGCGAATCACTTTGTAAATGGGTAATTTTATTTCGAGGTTGCACCGTCGGCGACGTGTAACCACACTGCTGGTCTGATACTATATATTCCACGGATCACCGTCTATACTCAGTGTCACGTTATTTGTCTGGACAAAAGAACCACCTCATGCAGAGGTTATGTCATATCTCGATTTATAAAGACAGAATAGCTTCTTCTAACATGGATACTTGTATGCACCTGCAGAAGCAAGACTGCTTGTGATGGTAATATGGCCGAGTTTTTTTTTTAACATCTGGCGGTTTGTAAGACGATTACGCCTCACATGCTAAGACACAGTGGTGCCACTCGCAAGAAGAACTTACGAGACATGCCCAAATATTGTTAATTTTCGGCCAGTATTATTCTGTATCGTCAGCAATCAGCTACTGACGACGTATTGTACTTAGTAGTAGGGGATGTATGACAGGTTCACCATGAGCATCAGGATTATGAAGTATGTGTTTGTGTTTCGACATGTGCAGAGGAGATGACTATGTCCAGTCATAAGGAAGGAATGTAATTGACGTCGAATACTGTGATAGCAAAGGGAAGAGTATGCCAAGTCATAAGAATGGTACATATATTTGTATTTCCAGAGCCACAGCTGTCAACAGGGTGTATTTCCGATGCTTTGCTCATAGTTGAATGTCACTCACCTGAATCCGCAATGGTAACATTGAATTGTAGGTATAGCGATCAAATATACACTCGTGGAAATGGAAAAAAGAACACATTGACACCGGTGTGTCAGACCCACCATACGTGCTCCGGACACTGCGAGAGGGCTGTACAAGCAATGATCACACGCACGGCACAGCGGACACACCAGGAACCGCGGTGTTGGCCGTCGAATGGCGCTAGCTGTGCAGCATTTGTGCACCGCCGCCGTCAGTGTCAGCCAGTTTGCCGTGGCATACGGAGCTCCATCGCAGTCTTTAACACTGGTAGCATGCCGCGACAGCGTGGACGTGAACCGTATGTGCAGTTGATGGACTTTGAGCGAGGGCGTATAGTGGGTATGCGGGAGGCCGTGTGGACGTACCGCCGAATTGTTCAACACGTGGGACGTGGGGCGTGAGGTCTCCACAGTACATCGATGTTGTCGCCAGTGGTCGGCGGAAGGTGCACGTGCCCGTCGACCTGGGACCGGACCGCAGCGACGCACGGATGCACGCCAAGACCGTAGGATCCTACGCAGTGCCGTAGGGGACCGCACCGCCACTTCCCAGCAAATTAGGGACACTGTTGCTCCAGGGGTATCTGCGAGGACCATTCGCAACCGTCTCCATCAAGCTGGGCTACGGTCCCGCACACCGTTAGGCCGTCTTCCGCTCACGCCCCAACATCGTGCAGCCCGCCTCCAGTGGTGTCGCGACAGGCGTGAATGGAGGGACGAATAGAGACGTGTCGTCTTCAGCGATGAGAGTCGCTTCCGCCTTGGTGCCAATGATGGTCGTATGCGTGTTTGGCTCCGTGCAATCAGGACTGCATACGACCGAGGCACACAGGGCCAACACCCGGCATCATGGTGTGGGGAACGATCTCCTACACTGGCCGTACACCTGTGGTGATCGTCGAGGGGACACTGAATAGTGCACGGTACATCCAAACCGTCATCGAACCCATCGTTCTACCATTCCTAGACCGGCAAGGGAACTTGCTGTTCCAACAGGACAATGCACGTCCGCATGTATCCCGTGCCAACCCTATGTGCTCTACAAGGTGTGAGTCAACTACCCTGGCCAGCAAGATCTCCGGATCTGTCCCCCATTGATCATATTTGGGACTGGATGAAGCGTCGTCTCACGCGGTCTGCACGTCCAGCACGAATGCTGGTCCAACTAAGGCGCCAGGTGGAAATGGCATGGCAAGCCGTTCCACAGGACTACATCCAGCATCTCTACAATCGTCTCCATGGGAGAATAGCAGCCTGCATTGCTGCGAAAGGTGGATATACACTGTACTAGTGCCGACATTGTGCATGCTCTGTTGCCTGTGTCTATGTGCCTGTGGTTCTGTCAGTGTGATCATGTGATGTATCTGACCAGAGGAATGTGTCAATAAAGTTTCCCCTTCCTGGGACAATGAATTCACGGTGTTCTTATTTCAATTTCCAGGAATTTATATGTAAGTGATTTCATAGGATGCTTCTGTCTATGAGTGGCCTATGGCACCAATGATTCACGTTTCCCGCTAATGGCAGGTGCTGTCCAAATGGAGAGTGCTGTTGCAATGCAGGAAATTAGTTAAGTTAACCGTGTAGTCTTCGAGACAGCCGATTAGCGAACAAATGTTTAGTATGTGTTGGACAGCTTTCGTGATCAAGTGGAAATTTGAGAAGATTGAATATGGCTGTGTGCTGGCGCTAGGCATTGTTCCCTCCCATGTAAATTGTTCTGGTGGCTGCTTCTTCGCATTTCACATCTTTATTGAGTTGAGAGAAGATCCATGGTGGTGTGTGCATCTAGTACGTGGAAGGCACATTTGCTCGTTCTCTAGGTATGAGAAACACCTTATTTGACTTTGTAAATTATAGGGGTGATGTGGAATCTGTTACATCTCCGCCTTTAGTATTCATGAGTGAAAATATCAGTTTCCTCTGTTTTCTCTATCGAGTTTCCATGTAAATGTATTCACAGACATGATACATTTCTCAGTCGAATTTGAAAAACTATACAGATTTTGCTCATAAAACTGAGTGAAACTGGACTTTGTCTACTTTCGTGGAAAGAGAACATTTATTATCATTGTGAATGTGTTTTTCCCTCCTTTTGTTGATAGCTGCTTTATTATAGGAGTTGAGTTGATGTTAAATAATCCCTCGCAGTTCTCTAGGATACTGTGACTCTTGTCCAGTCCCTTCCGGAGTGCACTACATGACGTGAAACAAAAGTTTTTATTTTTCTCAGATCTAGAGGCGTTTGGGCCTGTGATTGTACATGGTGGAGAACACATGTTCAACTGCAGTATTTTAGGACTACACTTTCCCCAGTACATGTGTGATGCATTATGACCCGTTCAGTACGTGTGTTAGTTTTGTGAAGCGCTATGCTTATAGTTGTGTAATTATGTACGTTCTTTGTGATTAATTACGTAATTAGGATAGATATCTAGGTACGTTTGGAGTGGTATTGTGAAATCTTTTCCCACCAGGATAACAGCAGTTGTATGGCATGGTCAGTTTTTGCGCTGTATAGCGATTTTAAGGCGTCCTTGTGCAGCTCTATGCTTAATGTTGTGTAATTGGGGCGGAACTTTGTGATTAATTTCGTACTTAGGACGGATATTTGTGACAATTTCCCGAGCAAAATAAATAAGGTACACTAACCTAACCTTCCTCTCCCGCGTGTTACAGTTTCCATGTGTTTGGGGTGGGGGGGTTGAACATAGGCTTTCCATCCAGTATAATCAGTGTCCGAGTCGCTGATGAGTTGCGTTTCTTTCGTGCACTGAGTGTTTGTGCTCTGAATTATTTTCGAATGCTTAAGCATTGTGAGCGTGTTTGCGTGTATTATTTTGCTGATCTAGTAGTTGGCACTTCTGTATGGTGTGTACTGGATTATTTGGGAATTTTACTAGTACACCAGTGCAATGCTTTGTTTATGAGTAGTTTCCATGTTTGTAATCTGTATATTGCGACCTCAAACACATCACAGTGAGTGTTTTGCATCAGTGTAATAAATAATCTAGGTGAAATCTGTAGCTAAATAAATTGTCCCAAAAATCAGGCTGGTTCCGTTTACCACCAGTTTTCCCCTCCAGACCGACGGAGGGAAGAGGGGGGGGGGGATGAGATGGCTGTGGCAGATGTGCAGCTGCGAAAAACGCGTGATGTCATCATGATGATATTCTCCTATGGACTGAACGCACGATCATATGATCCATCGCCGCACCCTCTAGCTATGAACTCGCAAACTAGGTTAGTTCTTTGGTCTGGTGGATCGGAGGCAGCGGTGTATTGTGTGGTTGGAGCTTATAAGTAGGTTTTAGAAATGACAGACTCAGATGTTTCCATGCATTGTGTTATGCATCTTTAAAGCAAAGCATTTGTTTGCAGGAACGTGTTCTTCCTCTTCATATGTTCAAGCACTAATGCTCGCTTCCATTCATGATGCAGCGAGCTGTCGATACACTCCACATCTGAATGAGTGCATGTAATACAACTATAAAGACTCCCCCTGTCTGGTACCAACATCTCGCTAATTGAACACTGACAGCTCAACAAGAACTGATAGCAAAGCCTCTTGTGGCGGTAACACGACACTAATGCTGTAAGTACATAGTAAATTTCAACAAATCTAACAAGATTTCAGTAAATTTATACACATTGAAAGATATTTAAACAAATTATATTCGAAATACTGAGGTGTCAAGTATGAAAGGAATGCCACTGACTCATGCTTATGGGACCCGAACGGACACCTGTTCACTGCTTATCAGCTGACAGACGCATCGTCACTTCGTGGGGCCTACTGGTGCACCCAGACTCTGGCAATGGTATCACACGTCGAGTGGTGGGATGTGTTTTTTTACTAGCGATCTTTTGTTTTAACTATATTCCATTGATTTAACTGATCAATAGGGAGCTACAATTTTTTAAATAAAACCACCCCATACAAGTGAAGAATATCGATTTACTTAATATACATAATGTTTTGTATCAACGTGGTGTTAGTAGTACAATAGTTAAGGGGACGGTGTGCGTGGTCGGGTGACATGGAGCAGAAGAGCAGGCTAAGTGCAGAACAATAGGTTAATTTGCATAATTTTTATGCAAGACATAGTACAACAGTTTAAGGCGGGTCAAAAGCATACTACCCTTCCTCCCCACCAAAGAGACACCAATTTCCATATATTCCATACACTGTCTTGAATCCTCTAAATTGTTGAAATAACCAATAACCCACAGAGTGTCTAAATTGTTTAAACAATATTCCATACAACTATAGAGTCACATCTTGACCTTGATCTGGGGCCTCAACATGCAAAGCTGCCCTACGCATGTGCAAAACTAAAAGTATACTCCTCTAGAACAGGTCATGGTAGCCCCACGGTCCAGACCAACTGCTGTGTCACCCTCAGATCACAGGCATTACTGGACATGGATATGTGGGAGCATGTGGTCACTACACCGTTCTGCCAGCTGTATATCAGTTTATGAGACTGGAGCCGCTACTTCTCAATCAAGTAGCTCCTCAGTTTGCCTCACCAGGGCTGAGAGCAACCCAATTGTGCTCAGCAAACTTGATGGCCTCCCATCCAAACGCTTGCCCAGCCTGACTGCTCTTAACTTTGGTGATTTGATGGGAACTGGCAAGGCCTCTGGCACTCATATGCACATCACATAATAAACTGAATACTATTGTCGCTTATCATAAAGGAACAAACACACAGCATAAAAAATAACATGATTTCCTGTCCACCTGCTGCTCATTGGCCTGAGTATATCCTCTCATATATATATATATTACTTATCGATTCTCATATCCCATTCATTCTTCCATCCAAAGATAATTTAACTTCTCCAACCCCTTACGTTAAAGCTACGCGAGAGGTCCTGAAATGCACTCCATAAGAAGTCAGAAAACTACTGATGATGTTTCAGGCTGCACACAATCTTCATATGCCATCGCCCCAAAACTTCAGCATGTTCTCTGTGCCGTCTCTGAAAAAATAGAGCACCACCTGGCATCGAAGCCACGTTACTTGGTTCGTTTTAGTGCATGAAAAGTATGTCCTGTCTGGGAATGCTGGTCCAATGTCTAGTCGCACTCGCAGACGAAAAGTGATCATATGTGTGAAAGCTCCACATTTCTACCTAGCTACTGGGTGTAATTCAGTATTCATCATTGTGCAGAGTATGGCACATAGGGCATAATGATCAATCAATCAGATGAATCTCTATCTGGTCACAGGTCCTGTAGTTAGTATCTGATAGGCGTCACCTTGAGTCGCAGGTCTGTTTCCTGGCAGAGCTATCTGAATATAGCTGTATTTGATATAAAAAAGATTGTGTATAGCGTGAAGTGACTGTTAAATGAGATGGAAAGCCACTGGTGGCAATTCTTCTGTTAAATTTCTAATCAGTCATGTCTCATATCTCCACCGTTATAACATTGTGCTGAAGCATATCACCACCACTCTTTCATGAACATGTATAAGACCCAATCAACTCATACTAAGACAGGGGTCTGGGATTTGTATCTCACTTTAAAAAGTAGAACTACACTCATAAAGGAACCAGAGGACGCCAATATGAATTGCGCTACTACCGCCAATGTCTGGAGTACATGGGCAAAGTGCAGAATCCGTAACTCCAGATGCGTGTTTATATGTTTGACCTGCTGGAGGATGTGTAAGGCCTGTGTGATGTTCCTATTGACACCTGTGTGGACTGCTTGTAGCAGTCTGTTACAATTTTATACTGCTGCGCGTCATGTGCCATTGGTAACAACAATTCCTAGTCATTCCAGGGTATCAATGAGTCATAAACGTGATACATATTCTTCCAATAGCCTGACAGCGATACACATCACCAACCAACTTGTCCACATTTATATGGCTGCTAGTGGCCGTTACATATTTGTGGATCCAATCTAAAGCCACATGCATGTCGTTATCAGTCCACACTGCCAGCAATAGCCCATTAGTATATGCTTTACACTTAAATGTATATCATCCCAAAATCAATGCTGTCAATCAGTGGCAACAGCCACAGAGTAACCGATCAAGAGCTAGCGCATTTAATATTATAGACAGGGGAAACTATTGTCTGTCGTATCTCGATATGATGAGGGATTTCGTCGTACACCCATTGAGAAATATTACGGAGAAATCATGGTGGAATAACCACGTCACAACAGTGATAAATGCCATGGAAACCACATGTGCATCAAGACTCACAATCACTCCGTTGAAAGCTTCATCAAAACGTATTGACAATAGTGCTCCATAACGGCGGAACGTCTTTGCTAGGGCGATCATATCGTGATAGTCACCCAGCGCCTTCTAGATGCTGGTATGTCGGCCACGCGCCATAAGATCGAGTGAGATAACCTGGCGCAATTTTCATTGGAAGCGTTCTGCTAATACATTATGATATTTTAAAGTCGCAGTTCATCAGCGTCAGCTGTCATTCGTCCGGAATCTGGGTGCCACTTGCAGTTTTGAGTATCGCAATAATCAGCCCCTCCACAAAGGTGACGGTAAGGGCACGTCAGGAGACATTATTTCATGGCAGATATCAGTCCATCGGGCTGCTGTCGTATAGCTGGTTATCCGATAAAATTTCAAAGGGGAGCCATGTGGTCCCAGTGAATTATTCTTGATCCAAAATAACCTACTCCACACACACCGGTTATTTGATAGGTATTCATAATGATATGGCTGACCAGTCTACACTCCATCGAGACGACTATCGGAATGACTCCTTACGTGAGTGTATGCCGGATGTAGGCCATGAGCATGCTCGAACATGTCAAAAAATGCATATTATGTGGCAACATTCTTAGTTATGGGCACGGTGTGCATCTTTCGGTACAAGTACAAAAATAAATCGCCGTCTAGGATAAAGTAGTTGTGCTGTCCTTGTAACAGCGAGGCAATGCTCTGAGAAGTACATAGATGTAATGAGCCGTGCATGAAGCACCGTCGCGTCGCTGATAATCCTCCCCCTAACTCCTCCCCCCCCCCCCCCCAAGCGAATGGTACAAGATATCTCATACCCTGATACCCTGAAGCCTTCAGTCTTCAGTAAAAACTTTCGCAATGTTGCTGCCAGTTTTGAAGGTACGCAATACTAAGGCTTTGTACCTGCACATGATGGGAAATTCGTCGATGTACGTTCTTGTAGTAGGAGGCTGTCTACGTCCGCCGTTTATACCACAACTTTAAGTAAAGATATCCTTTTCTGCGACTGAATGGCGTTGATATTGACAGAGGCAAGCCAATATGCTTGTCTTCGTTACTATGCCTATGTATCTATCGCATATGGAAGCTTATGTCATTTGAATTTCTTTTGGCACATTGTGTGGCTCTGTCGTGTCTGCTGGCGTTGGTTATACTTGTAACTTAAAGGGCCGCCGAATCTGCTCGGTTGCCTATTACTACCGTCAGCGGATTACCTTCACCCCAGCCCAGTCTGATTGGGACAAGTTTGCCGTCGGCGTCGCCTCGCCAGCCCCATCTCTCTGTGTCGTCTTTTCTGGTACCATATATTGGTAATGGATTGACGATAGCCCTGCATTGTAGAGCCCTGCAGGGCTATTCTACTGCCGATATGGTGGTGTTCTGGCTGTAAGGTCTCTTTTCCCTCTGTCATATAGCGCGCTTCTAACCCTTTGTTGACGGTCACCCTTCGCACGTAGCTTCTTTTAGTCACGTTGTGGCTTTGAGCACTTCAGTTCCCGAATCGCTGCAACATATATTCATTGGTTACTCGACCTACCTACATTTGAGAGCTAAACAAACTGCTACACCTGCGTAATATCGTGTAGGGCCTCCGCGAGTACGTAGAAGTGCTGCAGCATGAAGTGGAATAGGGTCGACTACTGTCTGAAGTGGTGCTGGAGGGAACTGACACCAGGAATCCTGCTGGACGGTCCATACATCCGTAAAAGGACGAGGAGGTGGAGATCTCTTCAGAACAGCACGTTGCAAGCCAGACATGCTCAATAACGTGGCCAGTGGAAGTGTTTAAACACAGATGAGTGTCCCTGGAGCCACACTGTAGCATTCTGGACGTGTAGAGTGTCGCTTTGTCGTGTTGAAATTGACAAAGTCCGTGGGAATGCACAATGGACGTGAATGGATGCAGGCGATCAGAGAGAATGTTTACGTACCTGTCACCAACTAGAGTAGTGCCTAGAAGAGCCAGGGAACCCATATCACTCCAGCTGCACACGCCCCACACGGATACAGAGCCTCCGCCAGCTTGAACAGTCCCCTGCTGACATGCAGGGTACAGTGATTCATGAGGTTGTCTCCATACTCGTACACGTCTATCCGCTAGATAGAGAATCAGGCAACATGTTTCCAGTCATAAACAGTCCAAAGTCGATGTTGGCGGGCCCAGGCTCGGCGTCAAGCATCGTGTCGTGAAGTCATCAAGGGTAGACCAGTTGTCCTTTGGCTCTGAAAGCCCATATTGATGCTGTTTCGTAGAATGTTTCCCACGCTGACACATGTTGATGACCCAGCACTGAAATCTGGAGCAGTTTGTGGAAGGGTTGCAATTCTGTCACATTTAACGATTCACTTCAGTCGTCTGTCGTTCCATTCTTGCCGGATCTTCTTCCTGCTTCAGCGATGTCGGAGGTTTGATGTTTTACCGGATTTCTGATATTCACGGTACACTCGTGACATGGTAATACGGGAAAACTTCCACTTCATCGCTACCTCTGAGTTGCTGCGTCCCTTCACTTGTGCGCCGAAATTAAAACAACTTTCAGACTTACTTAAATCTCAATAACCTGCCATTGTAACAGCAGTAACGCATCCAACTGATGCTTTGGTGATCATAAGGGCCGTTACTAAGCGGCTCACAGAAAGGGGGCTGAGTTCACGACACCTCTTGCGACGAGCTATCCCCCGTTTTGTTGCCCTCAATGGTCAGTTATCGTGGGCTTACATTTCAGCAAAATAATGCCTGCCCGTACTCTGCCACAGTTTCTATTCTGTGCCTTCGTGCTGCTTGCCAAACACTATGATGGCGAGTAGTGTCGCTGGCGAGCCCCTGTTGAGAACGTTTGTATCGGGGCAGTCCTATCAGATAGTATTATGGCGGCCAAACGCGCCAACTGGACGGAATTTGGCACGATATCCCTCAGGAAGTCAGCTCTCTCAATCAGTGCCCAACAAATAAGTGCTTGCTTGAATAAGCGCCAGAGGTGGACCAACGCGTTGTTGTCTTGCCCAATTACAGAGGCTGTTTCTCTTGAATAAACCTCGCAGTTTTTCTGCAACTGTAATCAGTTGTCTGCCTGCACATCACTTCTATAGATTTCCTTCCCATTTGCATAATTCTTCGTCGTGCATCGTTTATTTATTTTTTGTCTTAAAATGTATTTATGAGAAAACAGTAGCCTAGTCTAATACTTTTAGTGTCTTAGTTAACACCTTAGTACCCATGTTCACTTATAGTTACCTTCACCTTGTAACCTATTTCCTAGGCACTATGTATTTCGTTCAAGTGATCTTCCTAAAGTTCACCGCCGTCTCTGACAGAGTGACAATCTTATCGCAATCCTTTAAGGTTTTCTTTCTTCTCCCCATCTTTAATTCACATTCCAAATTACCTTTGGTTTGCTTCATTTCTTCCTCCATAAGTAGGCTAAATAACATGGCAGGGGTCGATTACAAACATGTGCCATACTTCTTTCAACCCATGCCTCTATTTCGCGTTCTTTCATTTTTACAAGTAAAGTCTGATTTCTGTCCAAGCTGTACACAACGTTTCGCTCCCTGTATTTTATGTAACCACACAACAACATTTTGTAGTCAATACTGACAAAATATTATTCCATAATTTTGCTAAAGAAATGAAATTAATAGTACTCAACTTCTCAATGAAATGTTTGCTCTTTTTTTCTTCATGTTATAATTTTTACACCCTTTCTTCAATTTCCATTGACGAACATGGCGACTGTATAGAGATGAAAACATGACCATACGCCTTCTGGTATTTTCTGGAAGCTGAGCACAGATTATGTACAATACTACTCTTTACCACTAGCCGTTCGAACATGGAACTAATAAAAACAGTTTCAAAAATTAAGAAACGTTGTTTATTTCTTGACCTAGTAAAGACTCAATGAAAGTCATTACTTTACGTTTTGGAATTACAAATTCCTTTACACCAATGAAATGTATTCGTATGACGACGACTTCTCGCACAGGAGAAGCGTCTTCGTCCTCCACCATCTCCCTCACATCGGCTAACCAATCTTCCTCTGGCATCAGTTCGTCAATCCACCATAGATCGGTATCTGAATAATCCATCTCGTCAGGGAAAACCTCGAAGAGGTCCAGCTCTTCTGCCAGGTCAGCCTCGATGTCCAGTACATACTCTTCGAAATCCAACTCCAGCAAGTCCATTTCCGATCGCCATCTAGAAAAACATAGGCAAAATTGATTTGTTTTAGAAAGATATTGCGTGGATAACTATCCTAAAATATATTATCCTTAAACAGTGTCATTCTAGTGTGAAGAGATTTTTCAAACTTATAAAAATTTATGACTGTGTCATGGTACGTCTTTTAAGGAGTACGTATAACAAACCAACTTATCAAAAGCATTATCAGCACCAAGTTAACTTATTTCTAAAATACATTATCTGATGACCTCACATTAAGCGTTTGCAGACTACAAGTAAATGGTGCGACACACAGGAATACTACAACATACCGCATGTGTGAAAGTGTCATGTACTACTTACTTTGCCAAAAGCGACATTGAACATATATTAAAACGATGTTTCAACGCAAATTACGTAACTAAAGCGCTTAGCTACATGTGTATAGTGACACAACCGGCATATCTCGTGAACTGCATGTTAATACCCTATACGACCGTGCTCCCCACATTGATCATTACGTGACGTCTGATAAGGGGACTGAAACCGGTCGTGTTTTAATTTGCTGTCATCACCAAGAAGACAGATATTGCCGCGTGTCGCACCACAATGTCAGAGTCAGTTACGGACTGCTTCTACGTCAGTCACGTCACCAGTGAGACGACCAGCCCCACCCTCCCTCTACCTCTGCGCTGTGTCCACCCTGAGCACAGTGGTTGGCGATCTTATCTGTACCTCCCCTCTTTGCAAGCACTGACGAGCTATCGTAAACTATTATACTTAACATACATAACTAAAAACTTATCTGCTATAATTCAGAAAGACATGGTACTTACATTTCAGTAGACAGTATGACCTGCCATACAAGCCTGAAATAGAAAAGAGAAGAACATGCACTTTAATTACGATTTACAAGGGGTAAGTAGTTAGGTTTACTAACATTAAGCAATACTAAGAGCTCAAAGGAGCGAAAGGTTTTGCGAAACATGTAAATCGGTGTGAAACTTTGTAAGAACTTCGAGACGCGAGAGCAATTGTTGCCTGTATGCCTCGTCAGTCACACGACAGCTCGCCTGCGATCAAAAAGCGCAACTGACGCCGTGATTCCGGCCTACAGCGTTTAGAGTGACGAATGTGCGAGGATGTGAGAGCTGGCGGCGACTTACCAGCATAGAATAGCGAATGCGACGCTGTCGAGTGCAGTGATAAGCAAGAGAACAAGCATGTTGTCTGATTGCTTAGCACCAAATTAGTGTTTCCGCGGTTACCCCGGCTGTAGCTCCATTGTCAACACAGGAGACAAAGGAGTCTCACCTCTCACGAGTGTCGCGCGAAAAAGCTGCTCAACGAATCACTGTTTTTATTCACATATTTATTTGGTAGCTGCGTGATAAGAAAATATATTAAATGATTTTGCATTGACCGACATAGGTGACATGCAATTTTGTAGTAGTTTAAAGATTATTCTTCATGAAATTTCCTGGCAGATAAGACTCTGTGGTAGAGTGGTAGAGCACTTGCCCGCGAAAGGCAAAGGTCCCGAATTCGAGTCTCGGTCGGGCACACAGTTTTAATCTGCCAGGAAGTTTCATATCAGTGCACACTCCGCTGCAGAGTGAAAATCTCATTCTGGATTATTCTTCATGTATCCCTACGCGCGACATAAAGTTAATTTGAAAACGCCAACACTTGATATATAAACGTTGGTTTTGATAGAATCTACGCAGATGTTCAGAGGTTCCTCTTTCGGATGTCTTTTGGCATCCACCTAGCGCGTTCCA
Organism: Schistocerca gregaria; assembly: GCF_023897955.1. Classification (NCBI taxonomy): domain Eukaryota; kingdom Metazoa; phylum Arthropoda; class Insecta; order Orthoptera; family Acrididae; genus Schistocerca; species Schistocerca gregaria. The sequence goes on from NC_064924.1 coordinate 72,684,111, forward strand.
AAAATCTAGGTAGGATGACGTGCTCCGCTGTGCCTGTCTACCAGAGCATTATCGTAATAGACGTGCGTAGACAAATTCCTGCAGTGACTAAAAATGTATCAAGCATTTTCCGCATATCAAGTGGTCGACACCGGAAAGTTCGTCTGTGACACACAATACGAAAATGCCATACTTTTTAAGTTGTACAGCTGTGGCGTGGAACATCTGGTTCCAACTGATGGAAAATGTTTTAGATGTTTGAAGTTTGATTCATCTAGCTTGAGAGATACATGGTTTCTACATGCAGGAAGGTTCTCTATTTTATGGAGTCGTATCTTTGGAATTGCAGCGGATATCACATCTCTTTCCATTCCAATAATGTCTGCTCTTTCAAGGCAGAGACATCGTTAGTGGTTTTAAAGTAAAGAACGTTGGCCTCCTGTTACACACGAATTTTCCACTTGGCCTATAATCTCATGCTGTGTGATAGCGGTGTTGAAATTGTTTCAAATCGCTCTGAGCACAATGTGACTTAACTTCTGAGGTCATCAGTCCCCTAGAACTTAGAACAACTTAAACCTAACTAACCTAAGGACATCACACACATCCAGGTCTGAGGCAGTATTCGAACCTGCGACCTTAGCGGTCGCGCGGTTCCAGACTGTAATGCCTAGAAACGCCTTGCCATTTCGGCCGCCTGATAGCGGTGTGTCCTTTGATTCAAAGTAATTTTGGACAATTATGTTGTAGAGAAATATCGCTTACATTTTGAGGTCCATTCCTTACCTTCTAGTAAATCTACAGTCACTATAAAAACGATGTCGGCGGCAGTTTAAACGGATAATGAGGTCTTCTTCTTCGCTTACACTTTCCCGATACAAATGAAAGTTTCGGCCAGGAGTTCACACATTTTCCCAGCTTGCATACCTCCGCAATACAAGTCACACGACAAGAAAGATTTATGAGCGTTGCTGTCTACGAGGATGGGACGAGGTGAGGCGTATTACCAGCTGAGGTTGTGTCCTCCACACAGATCTGGTTCTACGACAATAGCTTCACAATCCTAGCTAAACCTAGGTTTAGAGTGAAGATCGATATTATGCCAAGATCGTACAGCACGGTGTGTGAGTTCTCTGTCTCGCTTACTGAATAGTTCAAGGCACTACCATATGCGTAAAATGCATCGACAACTGGACTACGATTGTATAATGCCACGGTAAGGTGTAAATAAAACCAAATCCTCCACACCTGAGTTTCTGCACTCTCATCAACAAACGGCTCTAGCAATTTAGCCGAACTCTAGGCGAAACTGTGAAAGGGCCTGACTGACACGTTGGTGTTGTTATAGTCCAGCACTTCCTTGTGAAAACTAGAACTGGATAGTTAATAACAGATTGACTATGTGCGGTTTAGTTCTTTCACACAAATAAACTGTTTTACCCACGTTTCAGTCAGTACTTTTAGAAACATGCTTAACGTCGTTACAAGATACCCTGTATTTACTGCAGACAAAAAGGGACTCAACACAGATCCGTGTGAGAGACTGCTATATACCAACCATGATTTTGAAGAAAATAGTTAAGCTTTTCGGTAATAAAGCCTGGAATAACTATCACATCTAAATTGTTAACCAACACATTTATTTCCACACTGTCTTCGGTTTCAGAGATGCCGCCAGCCGGGCTGTTAGGAAAGTATCCAGTGTCGTTGGCTTCCCGACAGTGGGCTTTGCGAGCTGTTACGCCTACGTGGTGTTTCCGAGGACAAATATTTTAGCCGTGGCTGTACCGACCGTCAATGAAAGCTGTAATAGTGGTCGATCCTCTGCTGACCGTTTTTCAATAAGAACAGCCCATTTCACATTCTATCCAGGCTTAGGACTGCCTAATACAGAGGCATACTCAATATTTTTTTTAATTTTGTTTGTCTGTAACTTTTTATTTTATTTTTACCTTCGCCTTTGTTCCTTTCTACAACATCACTCGATAAAGCCATCATCATCATTTCATTTGGGCCTTTGTCACACTTCACCGCGGCGTCGGCCTTGTGACTATGATTGGATGCCCTTCCTGTCGCCACCACGAACCCTCCAGGACGGAATTAGCGTACCCTATCTTTCTGCGTCCAGTGTACGCCATAATATGATGCGAATTCTTTCAAACGTCTGCAAGTCGTGTAAGTGGGGCGGTGCGTGTGGACCAGCCCGATATTCACCTAGTGGGATGTGGAAGACCGCCCAAAAGCCACATGCAGGCAGATTCTTGTTGCCACGTTAGGTGTGTACCACGTGTCTGTGCATGTATCACGGCTCTTCGTCGTCTTTTGCTTTTTTGATGGTGTTATACGTTAATGGGTGTTCTCCTGTAAGCTAGTTTAGTGTCATTGCCTGCAGCATAATGCCTTGAATTTCGGCCTTATCTCGTTGTATCCCGACTTGCCACTCTGGAGAAAGTGCTTGGTCAGTGCACTCATATAGCACTGTGAAATAAAGTCCATCGTACGACGTCGTCACACTGCCTGCTCACGGCCATATGTCATCATTTCACAGCATAGCACCAGTTTGGCAAAAACCATGCGCTAATGCACGATCGCGGGACACGCCGAAAGGTGTCGTTCGCAAAATTTCCAATTAAGGACTATCTCTGAGGTCGGCCACATTCAATTCCCAAAGACCGCAACTCCGGCACGCTCGCTTCTGCTGGTGGGAGGTCATACATTAAATGGCTTTTGGTCGACGTAGGCTACAGGCTACAGTTCCCCATTTAGGACCTCGGTGTAACATTATGTGTAACAAACTCTGATCAGCCAGAACATACCGCCTAGTGACTTGCAGTCGATATAAACCCGTAACGGCCATAGCAGCGTCACCTGGCTGGAATGAATGCTAGTCATACACACGCATGTTGCATGTAGCATTGCTGAGTATGCTGTTCAAGTGGGGGATTGCGCGCAACCTGTCTGAGTCTGGCCGAGGGCATATGTGACGGCTTGGAGTCTGAGCGCGAATATTTAGGAAACTGCACGACTTGTCTGGTGTACGAGAAGTGCTGTGGTGAGTTTCTTCACTACGTCCTGAAACAAGGGGAAACTATGTCCAGATGTCGTGGAATTGGGTGGTCACCACTCATTACAGTTGTCTCACGTCGTAGACTGTGCAGACTGGTGAAACAAGACAGGCAGCAAACTGTGGCGGAATTTAGATCACATTTTAGTGACATGCAGAGTACAAGTGAGTCTGAACATTCCTAACGACGACCCATGCGTGTATCAATGTCAACAACACAACATCAGGAACTGTGACTAAAAGGGCACATGAGTATCGGCACTGGAGGCTGGCGCAGTGACAGAGCGTTCTATTGTCCAATGAATCCTGACACCTTCCTCATCAGGCCGATGCTCTGCAAAGAAGGCTTCATCTTCCAGGTGAGCAGTTCCTTGACACCTTTACTGCAGGGTGGAGACAAGCTGGTGTTTTTTCCATTATGGTCTGGTTCATTTATTTATTTATACGTGTCCAGAACATAACATATTAAATATAACTTATAGTACATAGCATATCATACATAGCACATCATACATAGCATATCACATAGCATATCATACATAGCATATATATTACAAGTATTACAGAGAATATGTGCGTCTTTATATTCCATGTGCTGCCCAGTATTCCGCTGCACAGACTGCCTTATCATTGGCGATAATCAGATCGTCCATGGACACAGGTTCCGACAGTTTCCTGCAGTTGAGTAGGTGTTGATGATCTCGAGGTTCACCACATTCACATAGTTCGTCCCCTGAGATGTATCCCCATTTCTTCATGTTCTCCTTACATCGAGATACGCCAGTTTTAAGTCTATTGAGTACCTTTCATGTTGTGTATGGGAGATGATGACCTATAGCAAGTTCTTCCTTGGGGTTGTCCCAATATTTCTCTGATGATGAACTACGCCAGAGTTGTCTCCTATGGTCTGCAGGTGATGTCTTGATTGGTCGCGTTGTCTGGAGAAAACATTTTCTCGACTTGAGTCTTGGCGTTTGATGTTCGCATCCAAACAGGGGGTGTCTCTGATCTGTCTCCTGCTTCTTTCTTTCCACTTCAGCTACTGTTCTCCTTCGGATGTCTGGCGGTGCTACGCCCATGAGGTGGTAGATTTTGTCAACAGGGGCTGCCCGCAAGCAGCCGGTTACAATTCGTCCTGTTTCATTTAGGGCAATATTTACCTGTTTGGCATGGCTGGAGTTCTGCCATACAGGTGCTGCACATTCAGCAGTGGAGGAGCACAAAGCGAGGGCAGATTTGCGGAGGACCTGTGGGTGTGCTCCCCAGTTGTTGCCGGCCAGTCTCCTAATAATGTTGTTCCTAGCACTGACTTTCATTTTTGTATCTGTACAGTGGTCCTTGAAGGTGAGGGACCAGTCCAACTTCACTCCGAGGTACTTTGGGGTGTCACAGTGGGCCAGCTGTTGACCTCTCCAGGTTATTCTCAGTTTCCTCCGTGCCTCTCTGTTCCGTAAGTGAAATGCACACACTTGTGTTTTGGAGGGGTTTGGCTTCAGGTAGTTGCTATCGTAGTAGTTAGATAGTGCCTTAAGACTTGTTGTGAGTTTTTCTTCCACCTCCTCAAAGGTTCTTCCTTGAGCTGCAAGTGCTGTGTCATCTACATAAATGAAAGATCTTGTGACAGAATTAACAGGCTGGTCATTGGTGTAAATATTAAACAGCAGTGGGGCTAGCACACATCCTTGGGGGATACCATTTCTCTGTGCCCTCCACTGGCTCCTCTTATTTTGTAGGCTAACAAAGAAACGTCTGTTTTGTAGCAGGCATCTTATAAACTGTGTTAGGTGAAAGTCTTTCGTGATGTCATAGATCTTTGTTAACATTTTCCTGTGATTAATGGTGTCATATGCAGAAGTAAGATCCACAAAGGTGACACCAGTGATCTGCCCGCGTTCATATCCATCCTCTATGTGCTGTGTCAGGTTCAAGATCTGTCCACAACACGACCTCCCGGGGCGGAACCCAGATTGTTCTCTGATCAGTCTTTGATCGACTTGGTCCGAAATGCGATTGAGGATCATTCTCTCTAAAACTTTGTATAGATGACATAGCAGTGATATGGGTCGGAAATTTTTGACATCTGTGGGCTGTTTCCCCGGTTTCAGTAAGGCCACAACTTTGGTATTTCTCCAGATCTTTAGTATTTGCAATGTTGAGACACAGGTGTTAATCATATCTAGAATCCACTTCTTGGTTGTTGGTCCAAACATTTTTATCTGTTCCGTCCTCAAGTCATCTAACCCCGCAGCTTTATTGTTCTTCATTGAGCATATTGTGGTTTCTAATTCTTCCAATGAGAATGGTGTGCCAATATAGTTATTCTACTCAGTAATTCTCTGGATCTTTGGAGTTGCCGATTTTTTATTAACTTTGCCATTCAGCAGTAACTGATGTGCTATCTGGTTAGGTGTTATATCAGAGATGGCCGAGGGAATAGCTGTTGGGTCGTTTCCAAGATTTTTCAGCAGTTGCCATGACTTTCTACTATTTTGTCTGGTGAACATTCATGATGGCAAATGAGCATCATAAACTGATTGCAGAAGTAAGTGAATTGTGTGTGCAGATGTGGTGCCAACTCCCTCCAGCTACCTACCAAGACCTCACTGCTTCCACGACACAACACTTCGCTGTTGTTATCCGTGTCAAAGGTAGACATACTGGTTATGAGGTGGGTGTTCATAATTATGTGGCTGAGCAGTGTACACTCGACTGAGACTACTATCGGAATGACTCGTTACATGGGTGAATCCGGGATGGAGGACATGGGCAAGCTCCCACATGTCAAAAAAATGCTTATTCTGTGTCCACATTCGCAGTTCTGGGTACGGGGTGCATCGAGAAAAGTGATTTTTCGGTGAAAGTACACAACTAAAATCGCCGCCTCGGATAAAATAGTAGTGGAGTTCTTGTAACAGCGAGGCAGTTTCCTCTGTGAAGAAGCGAGACCGCTCTTCTGTTCTGTCTGTACTTGACAGTACATGGATATAATGACCCGACATCGAGCACCGTCTCTGCTAACCCCTCCTGTCGGAGCCTACAAGATATCCACCACATTGATGCCACCGTAAGAAGTCTTGTAATGCCACTGCCAGCTTTGAAGGCACGTAATACCAGGATTTCTACCTGCACATGATGGGAAATTCGTCTATGTACACTTTTTGTAGGAGGAGGATGTCTATGTCCACCGTTTATAGCACAACTTTATGTAAAGACGTATTATTCTGCGGCTGTATGGCGTTGATATTGAGAGAGGCAAGCCAATATGCTTGTCTTCATTACTATTTTGGACGTTGATATTCACAGATCATGTCCAATAGTATGTCCTGAAGAAATGAGTGGAATTTGCTCCTTTTCGGCCTGCAGCTCCAAGGTCAACATCGATATCGCGGTGCAACACCACCTACCGGCAAAATTTTCCTGCGGCTCTCATTGTCGCTATAAACCTTAAGTAATGGATCAGCCTAACTTGAGCAGAGCTGCTGGACGCCTTGAAGCTGTATGCTCTAACTGTACCAACAAATCAGTGAGTTCGAAAGAGGGCGCATTATTGGCATGAAAGACTGTGTAGCATCCTTCCAAGAAATTGCTGGTCGTATGGGATGAAGTGTTCCGGCGGTGCACCTGGTGTGTGCAGAATGTGTCATGGAAGACCTTAGAAAACGACGAGATGGGTCATGTCGCGCCAGAACTCACCACACCCCCGAGAAGTTTGACACATCATCCAAATGGCATTGCATTACAGATCTGCGTCTTCCTCGGCTCTACCACAACGATGGAACTGTTTAACACATCGTACATCATTTGGGATGAGAGTCCGTCGCCATATATTAAGACATGGGTTACTTGCTCGTCGTCCACTTCTCCGCCTACTTTTGACGAATGTGGAGAAACATGCTAAACAGCAATGGCATCAGGTAGTGTATTCGGTCGGATCCAATTTCTGCTTGTATAAAAATGGTGGCCGCATTTCGCCTCACTGCAACGGGGGGAGGGGGGGGGGGGCGCATCACAGTGACGACATTCACACAAGACAATCAGCGTCCACTCAAGGCCTTATGGTGTGTGGTGCTGTTGAGTGCAGCCACAAACCACACCTGCTGTGTGTCCAGGGCACTGCGGCCAGTGTGATCTACGTCAGTGACATCTTGCTATACCATGTCTGCTCAACATACCAGATGCCATTTTTCAGCAACACAATGCACGATCACATATTGTGGTGCGATGTCGTATCTTCTTAGCATCACAGGATGTTCTCCTTTTTCAATGGCCCGTCAGATCACCAGACTTGTCGCCACTTGGAAAACTGTCGGGTATGGTGAAACGAAAGGTGCAGTGCTGTTCCCAATTGCCAATTGAACTTTGGAAGCAGGTGAATGAACACAAATTGCTGTACCACAGGACGCCATTCGCACCTATTATGCATCGATGTTATCACGCATGGAACAAATTATCAGCGACAATGGCGAAACATGTGCCTATTCGAGAACAGGACACCATCTGAACTGAGGTGACTCCATTGCTAATAATTTGTACAGAATGTACATTTCCTAAAACTGTGAACGTCCTATCTGTAGTCGTTGAAGGTGTTCTGATTGTTCTGAACATGAGTGTACAAATTGTGGGTAGCATTTCAAAGAGACGAATTATACTAGCACCTCATTTTTCTTATGTCCTTTCAATAAATCGTGCTACAAAATGCCAGCACATCTTGAACAGCTTGAAAACGCGTTCGTGTTGGTAAAGTGTTTTGTAATGAAATGACGAGAAACCTAATACTGGTGTTGAAGTGTGCACTTTAATTGAATACATTATTGATTGAAAACAATTGTCCTAAAAGAATTAGGCAAAATGTAAGTCACCTTTTAATTCCCTTGCAAATGAGTCAGTCTTGTTATGCTTTTTACTGTGAGTGATAGATGTTCACAGACGCGTTTCGTCTTTTTTCATTTTAAGGCACATCATTGGAATCTAGCATGATACACATATGATATTTTTGTTTTTTGATATTGATATCGCTTTTCAGGTAGATATTTGACTAACTACAGTTCTTAGTATTTTCAGTTGGCACAGGTGTTTCCTCTCATCTGGTCAATTGGAGGTCGCACTACCGTTCATTTGACAAAACATGAGCGTATTTTGGTGTTGCGAACATTTTACTTCCCACTTTATAATTTGTTTGCACTTGCTTCTGTGATGTACTATCACTCACATTCTGTCAGCTATATAGACAGTTATATAGACGTACAGATGTATCCATTGCTACTTTGAGTTCACTGTGTACCTCATTCTCTTTGGTTTGTTTACGTACACGTACGTGTCGCCAACCGAACGATGTATGTGCTGAAACTAACGGCCATTCGTTTCTATTACGTTTATATCTGTCGGTTGTGTGTGTGTGCGCGCGCGCGCGCGCGCGCGCGCGTGTGTGTGTGTGTGTGTGTGTGTGTGTGTGTGTGTGTGTGTGTATGAGCAATAGAGAGAGCGAGAGAGAGTGAGAGAGAGAGAGAGAGAGAGAGAGAGAGAAGACACATGCAAGGATTTCTTTTCCATTTAATTTGAGTTTTGGTTTAAATGTTTTACGGAGACGTTCATGGACCAGTGAGTGAGTGGACAGGGGGTTGGGAGGCGTTATTGATATGATAATAGTCCTCTGTTGTAGCATTCTCTGTTATTTTATTTATTAGCGTAAAGAATGGTTCGTTTGATGTGTGTGCTTGATCATTCAGCAATATTTTCTTTCCTGCTTTGGTTCTCCGTATGTGGTAATTTTCTTGCAGTGTTATGATATGTATTTTATTGTTGATTCGAATTATATTCATGTCTTCTTCTCTAGTGGTTGGTTTGTAATTGTGTTCTCTTAATTGTTCCGTAAATGTGGAGTGATTTGTTCATATATTCAAGCTCTCATGTGTTCTTTGTATGTCACATCAAATGTTCTGCCTGATTGTCTTATGTATCTCCCATTACAAGTGTTACACTGTAACTGAAATATACTTACTTTCTGGTATACATCTGTGTTTTTGCGGCTGTATTGTTTTATAGAATTGCCTGTTTTCTTTGCTACGTTTATTCCCTGTCTTTTGAAATGTTGGTGATTTTTATGCTTGTTTGTGTTTGTGTGTTATTATGAGCCATCGTGTTTTTTCTCTTATATTTTCCTAATAATTTAGTGTAGTTGTTATGATACTGAGTGGTTGTGATTATGTATGGTCATGTTGTGTTGTTGTCAATGGTTTTTACCCCTTCTGATTATATGTTATTTTTGGTTTTGATGTTTAGCTTTGTGACTCTATCACTGTTGTACTCACTGTTTCAGGCGATCTGTATTATTATCTTCATTTCTTTTTAGTCGTTTTATTTGCTGAGTAAAATTGTATTGAGTCTATGGAGATTGTTTTGAATTATTGTTTGATTTTTTCGAGTGTGGGTGGTCCTAATATGGGGTGGGGGTGGGGGGTAACAATGTCAGCTGCAGTATGTGCACAGTGAATTTCAAACATATGCTTACTGTTGGAACTACTGACGGCCTTGGGAGAGCCAGTCGTGACAAAACTCTACCATCTGGTGAACAAGATGTATGAGACAAGCGAAACACCCTCAGACTTCAAGAAGAATATAATAATTCCAATCCCAAAGAAAACAGGTGTTGACAGATGTGTAAATTACCGAACTATCAGTTTAATAAGTCACAGCTGCAAAATACTGACACGAATTCTTTACAGACGAATGGAAAAACTAGGAGAAGCCGACCTCGGGGAAGATCAGTTTGGATTCCGTAGAAATGTTGGAATATGTGAGGCAATACTGACCCTACGACGTATCTTAGAAGTTAGATTATGGAAGGGCAAACCAACATTTCTAGCATTTGTAGACTTAGAGAAAGCTTTTGACAATGTTGAGTGGAATACTCTCTTTCAAATTCTGAAGGTGGCAGGGGTAAAATATAGGGAGCGAAAGGCTATTTACAGTTTGTACAGAAACCAGATGGCAGTTATAAGAGTCGAGGGACATGAAAGGGAAGCAGTGGTTGCGAAGGGAGTGAGACAGAGTTGTGGTCTCTCCCCGATGTTATGCAATCTGTATATTGAGCAAGCAGTAAAGGAAACAAAAGAAAAATTCGGAGTAGGTATTAAAATCCATGGAGAAGAAATAAAAACTTTGAGGTTCGTCGATGACATCGTAATTCTGTCAGAGACAGCAAAGGACTTGGAAGAGCAGTTGAACGGAATGGACAGTGTCTTGAACGGAGGATATAAGATGAACATCAACAAAAGCAAAACGAGGATAATGGAATGTAGTCGAATTAAGTTGGGTGATGTTGAGGGAATTAGATTAGGTAATGAGACACATAAAGTAGTAAAGAAATTTTGCTATTTGGGGAACAAAATAACTGATGATGGTCGAAGTAGAGAGGATATGCAATGGCAAGGAAAGCGTTTCTGAAGAAGAGAAATTTGTTAACATCGAGTATAGATTTAATTGTCAGGGAGTCTTTTCTGAAAGTATTTGTATGGAGTGTAGCCATGTATGGAAGTGAAACATGGACGATAAATAGTTTGGACAAGAAGTGAATAGAAGCTTTCGAAATGTGGTGCTACTGAAGAATGCTGAAGATTAGATGGGTAGATCACATAACTAATGAAGAAGTATTGAATAGGATTGGGGAGAAGAGAAGTTTGTGTGGCACAACTTGACTAGAGGAGGGGATCGGATGGTAGGACATGTTCTGAGGCATCAAGGGATCACCAATTTAGTATTGGAGGGCAGCGTAGAGGGTAAAAATCATAGAGGGAGACCAAGAGATGACTACACTAAGCAGATTCAGAAGGATGCGGGTTGCAGTGGGTTCTGGGAGATGAAGAAGCTTGCACAGGATAGCGTAGCATGGAGAGCTGCATCTAACCAGTCTCAGGACTGAAGACCACAACAAAAACATGCTTACTGTTTTTTCTATTTGCTTGTTATATCCAGAAAGTTGATTTGGGTGTTCTCTTCTAGTTCCACTCTGAATTTTATGTATTTATGTAAGTTCTTGATGCCAGTATGTAATTCTTCAATTTTTGTTTGTGGTTCATCTATTAAGCAGAATATGTATTCCATATACCTGATCCAGTGTAACACGTTGTATTCTTTTACTGCTGTTTTTGTGATCGCTGGGCCAGTTATAACTGGTTCCTTATCTCGAGACATAGACAACCCGTCTCAGGCTATACACTGAGGTCCTTGTATCCGCATTCTTTATTCCCCAGGATCGACCGTAAATTGCTCACTGTCACCTAGGTGATGCACCCAGTCAACTGTGCAAGTGATATTTAACATTGACGTAATTCAAAAGTCGTCACATGTCACAAAAATGGTGGCAGACCCCTCAACCTCTTCTCACCCTGCCCATTTCAAGCATGAGGAGGAAGCACCCTCTTTAGTCGCTGGTCTTGTTTAACTGGGACACTTAAGTGTGAGGCGTTGTTATGGAGCTGGACTGCATAGGAAGAGCACGTGGCTATTTCTCAATAACAAATTATGTCACCTGAGTTCTATTTGTTGACAACAGTGTTACGTGACATCAGCAGTGACCATATCGAGACAGATCTGTGAGTACCCTCATTATACCATATTTTACGTATTTTTCACCTATTTCCCACAACTTTCCTGTTTTATACCCGGATGCATTCTGGAGCTGGGTAGCGTAGCCTGTGCCTTTTTTTATAACTTTACATCACATGTTTCCCAAATTTTACCTATTGTCACCCTTTTCCGGATTTATGTTACTTGAGATCTATTTCTTTTATAACAGGTTAATATTTCGTTCTTACAACCACTAACAGAATCGTCACTGACACAGATACGAAAGTAATCTCAATCACCCATATTTTATGAATTTTACAGTGTTTTAGGCAGTTTTACATATTGTACCCAATGATGGGAGTTATGTGTTAACATGGTATCAACGTCGCCTCGCATCGACACAAAACGTCACGTCGCATTATTTGTGTAGACATCTTGAATTTGTCAGTCGATAACAATGCAACATGTTGCCGATTTATTTGTCATTGCTGAAACACCACTCCACTACTAGTGTTGGACGTCATAGTGTTATGAATGAAATCATTCTTACAAATAGTCACGTAGTACCGATTTCTAGCCAAAGATGCTTTATATAAAACAAATACCACACAGCAGTAGGTAAATCACCACTACATTATAAGATTACCGGACGTCACAGTAATATTTTGATGCTTAGAACCAAAGTTTCTGTATGTATGCAGCACAGCGCCACAAAATACACCAATAGAGACCTAAGAAACCAAAATGAATTTGCCCACAGGGGAAACCGTCCCTCAGAGTTGTGTTGGTGTGTAGCCCAGGACGCCAATGTTTGCTGACTCACTGCACACTAACTGCCAAAAAAGTTTCGGTGTAGTCCCCTCCGGTCTGCCGCCAGATATTGATGTTACATCTGTTCTGGCCGAGAGATCTCCTCCCCACGTTAATAACGGCAAGCAGGTCCCGACGCGTCGATGAAAATATGTAAGTCTGGCAGACACCTAGATAACGGAGAACTCGCTCCAGCATTCGCATATCGAACGAGTCAAGTGAGACGCTGGTAGGGAAGCCACCCATCGTGCGATTGTGACCATGAGGACACGAGTAAGTGAGCTCCGCTTGTTTTCCTGACATTACACCAGACCATCTCACCAGACGAGCTGGAGTGATTTGCTCAATTTATATGTAACCTTCTCCGCCCTGGCGGCTGGCATAAATGGTGATCAGTGGTTCAGTGAGAGGGTATCGCGCCACAGAAAAGCCTGTCGTAACTCGCCGGCGTCTTCGATGACAATCGTTGCTAACAGGTGAAGCGCCAAGACCTGCCCTCCCCTCCCCTCCATCCTTTCTCTCTAGACCACCTAGGCTAACCAGTCGCAACTCGCAGACGCTTACACGCTCACCAGAGGAAATCAACCTAAGTTTTTGTAAGTTTGTAGCACAATAAGGTTTGTAGCAGTAAGGTTGTACCAATATACGCTTCGTTGCAGTGAGTCCCTTGTCGTTGTAACACACTCCTTATTAAGCCTAAGTAAGACTTCTCCAGGGCACCAGTAACGTACTGCTGGACTTGTTGCTGGTTGCATTAATCCAGATTCTAGTATTATGTGGACTGAAATTGGCCAAAGCTGTTTTTCGTGAAAATAAATACTGAGAACAGATATAGATAGTCAATAGAACGTATGATAAAATAGATCTTGTACAGTTACATGCTTTCCTCTCTGTAGCTCTATATTTTGTTAGGGGCACTAGGTGTCTTACAGTGCATGCGTCTTGAGAATAGATATACCGAATTGGCGTGATCCCTTTATAGTTAATAAGCACCCCAGACTCCGGATAAGCATTTAATAAAACATAATGGATTAGTGTCCCATTTGGAAGTGGAAGTGTTCGTGAGATAATTACTGCCCACACCCATTAAACCGAAGTGGTAGTATCTGAGACTGTAAGTCAAACCTCGTATTTTGTCATAGCACGCCACGAAATCCCTAAACAATTTATGTACGTGATAAATATCTATTGATTCGCAGACCAAACATGGGTAAAACCATACTGCCATTACCGCTGTGTAATGGAATCGTAAAAGATCTGGAAGGACGATATTTTCACCACCCATAGCTGTGAGGGTATGAGAAAGCTAGTTTCACACACTTTATTCTGTAGGAAGTCATATGGGCAGGCGGAGTAACTCTGAATGACACCGTCAGATTGGTTGTGAGTAGCTTTGTTTCTTTGTATAATCAACTTCCACGTTAAAACATCCCAGAGGTATTCTGTAGGATTCAGGTCAGGACTCTGTGTAGGCCAGTCAATTACAGGGATGTTATTGTAGTGTAACCACTCCACCACAGGGCGTGCATTTTGAATAGGTGCTCCATCTTATTGAAAGATGCATTCACCATCCCCGAATCGCTCTTCAACAGTGGGACTCAAGAAGGTGCTTAAAACATCAATTTAGGCCAGTGCTGTGATAGTGCCACACAAAACAACAAGGCTTGCAAGCCCCCTCCATAAAAAACATGATCACACCATAACACCACCGCCTCCGAATTTTAGTGATGGCGCTACACACGCTGGCAGAAGATGTAAACCGGACATTTGTCATACCTATACCATGCCATCGGATAGCCACATTGTGTACCGTGATTCGTTACTGCACACAACGTTTATCCACTGTTGAGTCGTCGAATGTTTACGCTGCTTGACGTTGCGAGCTGGCTGCTGTGACCCAGTGGTTCTAGGCGCTTCAGTCTGCAAGCGCGACCACTACGGTCTCAGGTTCGAATCCTGCCTCGGGCATGGGTGTCTGTGATGGTCTTAGGTTAGTTAGGTTTAAGTAGTTCTATGTTCTTGGGGACTGATAACCTCAGATGTTAAGTCCCATAGTGCTCAGAGCCATTTGAAACATTTGGACACCAAGCGAGGTTTCTTTTGGCATTTACCGGTGCGATGTGTGGTTTCTGAGCAGCAGCTCGACCATGAAATCCAAGTTTCCTCACCTCCCGTCTAACTTTCATAGTACTTGCAGTGGATCTTGATGTAGTTTTGAATTCCTTTGTGATGGTGTGCGTAGATGTCTGCCTTATTACACATTACGACCATCTTCAACTGTCGGCCGTCTCTGTCAGTCAACGGATGAGATCGGTTGTACGCTATTATGCTGTACTTGTCCCTTCAGGTTTCCACTTCACTATCACATCGGAAACAATGGGCCTAGGGATGTTTCGGGAGTGAGGAAATTTCGCGTTCAGACGTATGACCATGTTCGAAGTCCGTGATTTCAATGAAGTACCCCATTCTGCTCTCTCACCATGTCTAGTGGCTAATGAGGTCGCTTATACGGTGTACCTGGCAGTAGGTGGCAGTTCAATGCACCTAATATGAAGAACGTATGATTTTGGAGGTTTCTGGGATACTTTTGAACACATAGTGTAGGTCTGCTCAACGTAATTATCTCCCTTACTCATCAGGAACCTGTAAATTCTTGCCTACTCCTGCCACAAAGACACTCCCTCCTGGGATGAATAGGTATTCCGTGAGTTCTCATATTTGATGTCACTAGACTCTCATTTATTCTTAACACTATCAGAACAGCCACTAAGAAAGTAATGCGGCCCACACTGGTTTGTTTTCGACAGAAAGACACTCATCCATCCTACGCACAGTACACGGTAGAGGTGTCAGCATCGCTGTTTGGTGGCTCATGTAATGGGTTCCCATGTTAAATAATTAGAACTACAATCAAACAGAGCATGGACTTTGATCCTATGGAACATAGCACTACCACACAGTTTACACTATATAATACTCCGAGAAAAGCAAGTCTGGACCTTATATAAATCTGTATTTGTGCTTCTAAAACTATGTAGAACAAACACTGGAATACATTTTTGGCAGGCAATACGATTACTAAGAGCAACTGCTTTTTACTATTGATGATGATACACTGTAGCAGCAGAATACCATCGGATATTGATTATTTTAGCTACGCTATCGATCATGCAAATTTTTAAAAGTGATTGGACTCACATTATATTGTTTGCGCCGTGAGGTGCATACGCCATAGTTGTGAGTTGGGGTGTAGCGTCCAACAGCAACATCCACAGTGCTACGCAACACACTAAAAACGCATACTTAGCTGTGTCCTCAGAGCTCAAGCCCAGCGACGGGGTGGTTTGTAAACTAACTGAACCCTCGCAAGTGGACGGCTACAGATGTCGCAGGCAGACAGGCAAATACAGCTATCTGACCGACCCTGATTATTTAGCTGTGCGATGGACACGACCTCCCATACAGAATCGTAGCGAGCAGTAGGCAAGCATTCGGGATTGTAAACATCTGAGGATCGCCAACCCTGATTCCCTCTCCCTCTTCCCCCCTCCCTCCCTCTCTCTCTCTCTCTCTCTCTCTCTCTCTCTCTCTGTTCGCTCGTTCTCATCCATGGTACATGCATCCAAAGCAGTAAATCTCCCTCAACTGATACCAACTTATAGAACAATCGAAAAAAGTTCAGTGTACACTAAATGGTATTATACATTACACATACACCAACAAATAACACAACAGCTTCCTCACCAATACAGAATTAGCGGGAGAGCGGCAGTTTCGTCTTCTATCTCTAGAATGGTCCATCGTTCCACTAGTAAGACAAATGTTCTTTGGTTCCCTCTAGCTACTCCTCACAGGTACTATCGACCGATTACCCCATCTGTACAGTGATTATGTTTTTTTCTAATTACGAATGTTGGAACTTTAACAGAGGCAACTATTTATTTATAGCTCATAAAAAATAGATACGTGTTTTAAAGTATTACTGACGTTCAAAGTAGTCACCATCATTGTGTATAACCCGTTGGAAGCGATGTGTAAGTCGTAGGATACTCTTAGCAGTGTTGACAGTTCGAGCGGCTTGCCTGAAAAATCCCTAACAGTTCTGACCCATATGCTTGAAGTGTTTCCTTTAGTTTAGAAATCTGGACAAAAGAACCACCTCATGCAGAGGTTATGTCATACCTCGATTTATAAAGACAGAATAGCTTCTTCTGACAGGGATACTTGTATGCCCTGTAGAAGCAAGACTGCTTGTGATGGTAACATGATCGCGTTTTTTTAACATCTGGCAGTTTGTAAGACGATTACGCCTCGCTTTCTAAGACACAGTGGTACCACTCTCAAGAAGAACTTACGAGACATTCCCAAAAATCGTTAATTTTCGTCCAGTATTACTTTGTATCGTCAGCAATCAGCTACTGACGACGTATTATACTTAGTAGTAGGGGATGTATGACAGGTTCACCATGAACATCAGGATTATGAAGTATGTGTTTGTGTTCCAACATGTGCAGAGGAGATGACTATGTCCAGTCATAAGGAAAGTATGTAACTGACGTCAAATATTGTGATAGCAATGGAAAGAGTATGCCAAGTCACAAGAATGGTACAGACATTTCTATTTCCAGAGCCACAGCCGTCCACAGGGTGTATTTCCAATGCTTTGCTCATTGTTGAATGTCACTCAACTGAATCCGCAATGGTACCATTGAATTGTAAGCATAGCTATCAGATATATATCTAACCGATTTCATAGGATGATTCTGTCTATGGGTGGCCTATGGAAGGAATGATTCACGTTTCCTGCTAATGGCAGGAGCCGTCCAAATAGAGAGTGTGGTTGCAGTGCAGGAATGTAGTTCAGTTAACAGTGTAGTTTTCCAGACAGCCGAATAGCGAACTAATATTTAGTATGTGTTGGACGGCTTTCTTGATCAAGTGGAAATCTGAGAAGATTCAATATGGATATGTGTTGGCGCTAGGCATTATTCCCTCCCGGGTAAATTGCTCTGCTGGCTGCTTCTTCGCATTTCACGTCTTTATTGAGTTGAGAGAAGATCCATGGTGGTGTGTGCATCTAGATCGTGGAAGACACGTTTACTGGTTCTCTAGATACGAGAAACACCTTATTTTACTTTGTAAATTGTAGGGGTGATTTGGAATCTGTTACATCGCCGACATTAGTATTCATGAGTGAAAATAACAGTTTTTTCTGTTTTCTTTTTCGAGTTTCCATGTAAATGAATTCACAGACTCGCAGAACGGCGGATGCGTTCTCTACGATGCTGTGACTCTTGTCCAGTCCCTGCTGGGGTGTACTACAGACGTGAAACAAAAGTTTTTATTTCATGTCAAACTGCAGTCTTTTAGGACGACACTTTCCCCAGTACATGTGATGCATTATGACCCGTTCAGCACGTGTGCTAGTTTTTTTCGCGAGAATTTCGAAGTATAGTTATAACTATGACGCATTTTTCCCTCAGCTGTGATAGCGTGTATTAGTTTCAGTTATCAAGGCAGTAAGGTGATTTTTCTTGGCGTGTGTAGTGAATTCTGACGTCAAACAACGGAAGTTGCTGTATGCTTGCAGCTAATACACTTTTTTTTGAACTCCTCTCTGTTCAACACCAGCATCTAGTCAGTTGAACTTCTTTACAAAGATTGTATTTTAAACCCGAGCCCATTCCCCCTAGCTTGTAGGTCTAGAGTACAATTTGAGTGTTACTGTCCCTTGTTTCGAGTGGTATAGCGAGATTTTATTCCCAGCAGGGTAACACAAGTTGTATGGTATAGTCAGTTTTTGCGTTATATAGCGATTTTAAGCCGTCCTTGTAGAGCTGTGTAATTAGGGCGGATCTTTGTGATTAATTACGTATTTATGACGGATAATTGTGACAGTTTCCCGAGAAAAATAAATAAAGTGCACTAATCTGACCTTCCTCTCCCCCATCTGTACAGTTTCCATGTGTTTGGGGGGTGCACATAAACTTTCCATCCAGCAGAATCAGTGTCCGAGTCGCTGATAAGTTGCGTTTCTTTCGTGCACTGACTGTTTGTGCTGTGAATTATTTTCGGATGTTTAAGCATTGTGAGCGTGTTTGCATGCATTATTTCGGTGATCTTCGAGTAGTTGGTACGTCTGTATGGTGTGTACTGGATTATTTGGGAAATTTATCAGTTCTCTGCGTCTCTGTACATCAGTGCAATGCATTATTTATGAGTAGTTTCCATGTTTGTAATATGTATATTGTGACCCCAAGCACGTCAGCGTCAGTGTTTTGTATCAGTGTACTAAATAAGCTAGGTGAAATCCGTCGCTAAATAAATTGTTCCAAAATGCAATAAATTACAATTGTTTCTTTCTTCAGCAGACCAGAACAGGCTGATTCCATTTTCAGTCATTTTTCCTCCTTCAGACCGCCGGCAGGGTAAGTGTTTTGTATCAGCATAATAAATAAAGTAGATGAAATGTATGCCTTAAAAATGTTCAAAACATAAATAAAGTACACTCCTTCCTCTCTCCAGCAGCCCAGAACAGTCTGATTCCTTTTCCCATTAGTTTTCCCCTCCAGGCCGCCAGGGGGATAAGGAGACTGGGGCAGTTGTGCATCTCAGAAAAACACGTGACGTCATGATGATGATGTGCTCCTATGGACTGAACACACGATCATGTGACCCATTGCTGCGCCCTCTAGCTATGAACTCGCGAACTAGGTTAGTTCTTTGGTCTAGTGGATCGGAGGCAGCTGCGTCTTGTGTGGTGGGAGCTTATATGTAGGTTTTAGGTATGACAGACAATTCCAGCAGACTCAGATGTTTCCATGCAATGTGTAATGCATCTTTGATGCAAAGCATTTATTTGCAGGATAATATTCTTCCTCTTCATATGTTCAAGCACTATTGCTCGATTCCATTCTTCATGCTGTAAGCTGTCGATACACTCCTCACGAAATGAGTGCATGTAATACAACTATTAAGACTCCCCCCAACATCTCGCTAATTGAACACCGACAACACTGATATCAGAGTCTCTTGTGGCGGTAACACGACACTAACGCTGTAGGTACATAATAAATTTAAGCAAATTTCAACAAATCTAACAAAATTTCAGAAAATTTATACAAATTTAAAGATATTTAAACAAATTACACTCGAATTTAATGGCATCATGAGCAGTCGGCGAAAATACTGAGGTGTCAAGTATGAAATGGATGAGACTGCCTCATGCCTGTGGGACGTGAACGGACACCTGTGCATTGCTTAGCACCTGACAGTTGAGTCGTCACTTCGTGGCGGCCACTGGTGCATCCAGACTCTGGCAATGGCATAGCACGTCGACTGGCAGGATGTGTATTTTTACTAGCGATCTTTTGTTTTAACTATATTCCATCGATTTAACTTATCAATAGGACGCTACAAATTTAAAAAAACTACCCCACACATGTGAAGAATATCGATTTTCTTAATTTGCATAAATTATTTGTATCAACGTGGTGTTAGTGGTACAAGAGTTAAGGGGATTGTGTGCGTGGTCGGGTGACATGGAGCAGAACATCAGGTTAAGTGCGTAACAATAGGTTAATTTCCATAATTTTTATGTAAAACATAGTACAATAGTTTCAGGGGGTTCAAAAGCATGTGAAATTCGAAAAGTTTACCAGAAAATGGTGGGAGGACATAACTGATTACTTAATTTGATATCAAAGGTGGTACAATAATTTAAGGAAATGAGGGTGACATGGAAAACCACTAATCAGAACAGTAGATTAAGTGCCAACAAAGAGCTAAACATTAGGCTAAAACACCCAGAGTACAGTGTGGGAACATTAGATTATGCAATGTGTCTTCCCCATGTAGTTACTTCTTACAACACCTACTTGCTTCCAAACATAAGAGCATGATGAGCAAGAGAAATCCAACCGACACAATCTGAACTCTTTTATATAAACAATATAGCCTTGAATTTTGTGTTATGCGATCCTTCCTCCCCACCACATACTCTCTTGTACTGCCCAGCTCCATAGTAACCCTTTCCTGTGCCCCAGTTATTTAAGGTATGAAAGGAGTGCTCATTGGTCCTGCTAGCTCACTCATTTGTTACATAGTTTTATTCTTAATTTCTTTGCGTGTTTTTCGTACTTGCATTGCTTAATTCATAAATATCGGGCGTATTATAGTACTTGAGAGTTGTAGCATCGCGTTTTTAGTACCTGAATAGTGTAAAATCGCGTAGTCTCCTTTCGCCGCCAAGCAGTGTGTCAGCAATGCGCAAGTAGTAGCATTACTGCATTTACTAGGCACTCTTGTATTTTAATAACCGTTTAAATTTTGTGTCGAATTGTTTGTGCTCTCTGTAGATTAATTCAGACGTTCTTTTCACAACAGTTTTTGGCATGGATAGACACTGGAACTGCTGTGTTCGGATGCAAACTGAGCTGGCATCTCTTCGTTCCCAGCTTCAGGCAGTGTTGGCTTCGGTCACACAGCTTGAGGCTGTTGCCAATGAGCATCACTGTTGGGGTCCGGATGAGGGTTTGTCGGGGACGGCCAGCTCGTCACAAGCATCCCCCGATCTGACTACGACTGTGGCTGCCCGGGATACTGCCCACATTGAGGCTTATCCCTCACCTGTGGTAGAGTGGGAGGACGTCTCGAGGTGTGGCAGGGGGCGAAAGACATTCCGGAGGGCTGAACGGAAGGCCTCTCCAGTTTGTCTGACGAACCGGTTTCAGGCTCTGTCTCCGGCTGATACTGATGTTCGGCTGGAGATATGTGCTTGTCCTGTTCCAGAGGTTGCCCCTGCCTGCAAGATCCGGGCAGTCGCAGAGGATGGGCTTACGGGTAGTTGGGAGCTTCAATGTCAGGCGCGTTATGGGGCCCCTTAGGGATATGGCAGCAAGAGAGGGGAAGAAAACCAATGTGCACTCCGTGTGCATACCGGGGGGAGTCATTCCAGATGTGGAAAGGGTCCTTCCGGTTGCCATGAAGGGTACAGGGTGCACCCATCTGCAGGTGGTCGCTCATGTCGGCACCAATGATGTGTGTCGCTATGCATCGGAGGAAATCCTCTCTGGCCTCCGGCGGCTATCTGATTTGGTGAAGACTTCCAGTCTCGTTAGCGGGATGAAAGCAGAGCTCACCATCTGCAGCATCGTCGACAGGACTGACTGCGGACCTTTGGTACAGAGCCGAGTGGAGGGTCTGAATCAGAGGCTGAGACGGTTCTGCGACCGTGTGGGCTGCAGATTCCTCGACTTGCGCCATAGGGTGGTGGGGTTTCGGGTTCCGATGGATAGGTCAGGAGTCCACTACACGCAGCAAGCGGCTACACGGGTAGCAGGGGCTGTGTGGCGTGGACTGGGCGCTTTTTAGGTTAGATGGCCTCGGGCAAGTACAGAAAGGGCAACAGCTTCAAAGGGTGCGGGGCAAAGTCAGGACATGCGGGGACCAAGCAGCAATCGGTGTTGTAATTGTAAACTGTCGAAACTGCATTGTTAAAGTACCGGAACTTCAAGCGCTGATATAAAGCACCGAAGCTAAATCGTTATAGGTACCGAAAGCTGGCTGAAGCCAGAGATAAATTCAGCCGAAATTTTTACAAAGGCACAGACGGTGTTTAGAAAGGATAGATTGCATGCAACCGGTGGTGGCGTGTTTGTCGCTGTTAGTAGTAGATTATCCTGTAGTGATGTAGAAATGGATTGTTCCTGCGAAATATTAAGGGTGGAGGTTACACTCAACACCCGAGCTAGGTTAATAATTGGCTCCTTTTACCAACTTCCCGACTCAGCAGCATTAGTGGCAGAACAGCTACGAGAAAATTTGGATTACATTTCACATAAATTTTCTCAGCATATTATAGTCTTAGGTGGAGATTTCAATTTACCAGATATAGACTGGGATACTCAGATGTTTAGGACGGGTGGTAGGGACAAAGCATCGAGTGACATACTGAGTGTACTATCCGAAAATTACCTCGTGTAATTAAACAGAGAACCGACTCATGGAGATAACATCTTGGACCTACTCATAACAAACAGACCTAAACTTTCCGACTCTGTAAGTGCAGAACAGGGAATCAGTGATCATAAGGCCGTTGCAGCATCCCTGAATATGGAAGTTAATAGGAATATAAAAAAAAAAGGGAGGAAGGTTTATCTGTTTAACAAGAGTAATAGAAGGCAGATTTCAGACTACCTAACAGATCAAAACGAAAATTTCTGTTCCGACACTGACAATGTTGAGTGTTTATGGAAAAAGTTTAAGACAATTGTAAAATGCATTTTAGACAGGTATGTGCCGAGTGAAACTGTGAGGGACGGGAAAAACCCACCGTGGTTCAACAACAAAGTTAGGAAAATACTGCGGAAGCAAAGAGAGCTTCACTCCAAGTTTAAACGCAGCCAAAACCTCTCAGACAAACAGAACCTAAACGATGTCAAAGTTAGCGTAAGGAGGGCTATGCGTGAAGCGTTCAGTGAATTCGAAAGTAAAATTCTATGTACCGACTTGACAGAAAATCCTAGGAAGTTCTCGTCTTGCGTTAAATCAGTAAGTGGCTCGAAACAGCATATCCAGACACTCCGGCATGATGATGGCATTGAAACAGAGGATGACACGCGTAAAGCTGAAATACTAAACACCTTTTTCCAAAGCTGTTTCACAGAGGAAGACCGCACTGCAGTTCCTTCTCTAAATCCTCGCACAAATGAAAAAATGGCTGACATCGAAATAAGTGTCCAAGGAACAGAAAAGCAACTGAAGTCACTCAACAGAGTAAAGTCCACTGGACCTGACGGAATACCAACTCGATTCTACACAGAGTACGCGAAAGACCTTGCCCCCCTTCTAACAGCCGTGTACCGCAAGTCTCTAGTGGAACGGAAGGTTCCAAATGATTGGAAAAGAGCACAGGTAGTCCCAGTCTTTAAGAAGGGTCGTCGAGCAGATGCGCAAAACTATAGACCTATATCTCTGACGTCTGTTGTAGAATTTTAGAACATGTTTTTTGCTCCAGTATCGTGTCGTTTTTGGAAACCCAAAATCTACTCTGTAGGAATCAACATGGATTCCGGAAACAGCGATCGTGTGAGACCCAATTCGGTTTATTTGTTCATGAGACCCAGAAAATATTAGGTACAGGCTCCCAGGCAGATGCTATTTTCCTAGACTTCCGGAAGGCTTTCGATACAGTTCCGCACTGTCGCCTGATAAACAAAGTAAGAGCGTACGGAATATCAGACCAGCTGTGTGGCTGGATTGAAGAGTTTTTAGCAAACAGAACACAGCATGTTGTTATCAATGGAGAGACATCTACAGACGGTAAAGTAACCTCTGGCGTGCCAAAGCGGAGTGTTATGGGACCATTGCTTTTCACAATATATATAAATGACCTAGTAGATAGTGTCGGAAGTTCCATGCGGCTTTTCGCGGATGATGCTGTAGTATACAGAGAAGTTGCAGCATTAGAAAATTGTAGCGAAATGCAGGAAGATCTGCAGCGAATAGGCACTTGGTGCAGGGAGTGGCAACTGACCCATAACATAGACAAATGTAATGTATTACGAATACATAGAAAGAAGGATTGTTTATTGTATGATTATATGATAGCGGAACAAACACTTGTAGCAGTTACTTCTGTTAAATATGTGGGAGTATGCGTGCGGAACGATTTGAAATGGAATGATCATATAAAATTAATTTTTGGTAAGGCGGGTACCACGTTGAGATGCATTGGGAGAGTCCTTAGAAAATGTAGTCCATCAACAAAGGAGGTGGCTTACAAAACGCTCGTTCGACCTGTACTTGAGTATTGCTCGTCAGTGTGGGGTTGACGGAGGAGATAGAGAAGATCCAAAGAAGAGCGGCGCGTTTCGTCACAGGGTTATTTGCAACCGTGATAGCGTTACGGAGATGTTTAGCAAACTCAAGTGGCAGACTCTGCAAGAGAGGCGCTCTGCATCGCCTTGTAGCTTGCTCGCCAGGTATCGAGAGGGTGCGTTTCTGGGTGAGGTATCGAATGTACTGCTTCCCCCTACTTATACCTCCCGAGGAGATCACGAATGTAAAATTAGAGAGATTCGAGCGCGCGGAGGCTTTCAGACAGTCGTTCTTCCCGCGAACCATACGCGACTGGAACAGAAAAGGGAGGTAATGACAGTGGCACGTAAAGTGCCCTCCGCCACACACCGTTGGGTGGCTTGCGGAGTATGAATGTAGATGTAGATGTAGGGGATGGGAGTGGAGGGAGAGATGGGTTGGCGCCATTTTCATGACACGTAGCAACTATAGAGTCACATCATGACCTTGAATATACCTCACACATCATGCTACTGCCAGTGTTTCCCCACGAGAGAGGGAGTAGGCGAACCAAGGAGCACAAGTGTATAAACTGACATCAGATGTTTATACCTTATTTAGAGACCAGTAAACAGTTATGACTTATTTGGGGCCTCAACCTGCAAAGGTGCCCTACTCATGTGCAAAACTAAAACTAAACTCCTCCTTAACGGGCCATGGTAGCCCAACTGTACAGACCGACCGTCACGTCACTCTCAGCCCACATGCACCACCAGGTACAAGAATGAAGGAGCATGTGGACAACACACCATTCTCCCAGCTGTATGTCAGTTTACGAGACTGGAGCCACTACTTCTCAGTCAAGTAGCTCCTCAGTTTGCCTCACAATGGCTGAGTGCACCCCACTTGCCAACAGTGCTCAGCAAACTGGATGGCCATTCATCCAAGCGCTTGCCCCGCCTCACCCCGATGACTTTGGCGATCTGACGGGAACCGGCAAGGCCGTTGGCACTCATGAGCACATAACATGATAAACTGAATACTATTGTCACTTATCATAAAGAAACAAACACACAGCATTATGAATAACATGATTTCCATTCCCCCTGGTGCTCATTTGCATGACCATATCCTCTCATATATATATTACTCATCAATTCTCATGGGACGTTAAAGCTACGCGAGAGGTCCTGAAACGCATTGCACAAGAATTCAGAGAACTACTGTTGGTGTTTCAAGCTACACACAATCATCAGATGTTGTCCCTGTAAGAAGCCCCAAAAGTTTGGCATGTTCTCTGTGCTGTCTCCGAAGAAATAGAGCACCACCTGGCATCGAAGCCACGTTACTGCGTTCGTTTTGGTGCATGGATAGTATGTTCTATCTGGGAAGAACACTATCGCTGGTCCAATGTCTTGTCCGATACAAAGAAAAAAAGCGATCTTCTGTGTCATCAAGCTACCCACTTCTGCCTAGAGACTGCCTGTAATGCAGTGTTCATAATTGTCTAGATTTTGGCGCATAGGGCATAATGATCAAACAATCAGATGAATCATATCGAGTCTGCATCGAGTCACAGGTATATCATTTACGTCAGGTACAACATTGTACCTGTTTGTGCCTCTGCGTCTAAGGAAACATAGTGTACTGATCACTATACCACGTGCCAATTGATTTGTGGATACCTCCTCAGAATAAGGTTCCTAGGCCATCCTTGAGTTGCAGGTCTGGTTCCTGGCAGAGCTATCTGAATACAAATATGTTTGATATTAAAAAGACTGTTTAGGGTGACTGTTAAATGTGCTGGACAGCCACTGGTGGTATTTATTGCATTAAATTTCTAATCAGCCATCTACACAGTTTCAACATTCTGTTGAAGCATAGCGTCACCACTCTTTCGTGAACATGTGCAACACCCGGTCAATTCATACCAAGACAGGGGCCTGGGAGTAGTATCTGTTTAAAAAGTAGACCTGCACTCATGAAGGAACCAAAGGATGCCAATATGAATTGCGCTACTATAGCCAACGTCGGCAGTACTTGTGCAAAGTGTAGAATCCATAACCCCAGATAGGTGTTTACATGTGTGACCTGCTGGAGGATGTCTAAGGCCTGTGTGAAGTTCCTGTTGACACCTGTCTGGACTGCTTGTAGCAGAGTATTAGTTGTACAGTGCTGAGCGACAAATGCTGTTGGTAACAACAATTCCTAGGCATTCCAAGGTACCAACGAGCCACAAACGTGCTACATATTCTTGCAATAGCCTGACCCCAATACACATCAACAACCAACTTATCCACATTTATATGGTAGCTAGCTGCCGTTCCATATATGGGGACCCAATCTAAAGCCACATGCATGTCATTGTCAGTCCGCACCGCCACCACCAAGCCATCAGTATATGCTTTACACTTAAGTCTATATCATTCCAAAGTCAGTCCTGTCAGTCGGTGGCAACAGCCACAGAGTAACAGATCAAGGGCTGTCACATATAATATTGTAGACACGGGACACAATTGTCTGTCGTATCTCGATACGACATGGGATTTTTCCGTACAGCCATTCAGAAACACTACGGAGAAATCATGATGGAGTTACCACGCCTTGACAATGATAAATGGTCATGAAAACCGCATGTTCATCAAGCCTTAGACTCACTCCATTGAAAGCTTGATGAAATCATACTGACAAAAGTGCTCCTTGGCTGCGGAACGTCTTTGCTAGGGCGATCATATCGTGATAGTCACCCAGCGCCTTCTAGATGTTTATATCTCCGCCGCGCGCCGTATGATCGAGTGAGATAACGTGGCACAATTTTCATTGGAAGCGTTCTGATAATAGACTATGATATTTTAAAGTCGCAGTTCAGCAGCGTCAGTTGTCGTTAGTCCGGAATCTGGGTGCCACTTGAAGTTCTGTGTATCGCAATAATCAGCCCCTCCACAAAGCTGACGGTAAGGGCACGTCAGGAGACATTATTTCATGGCAGATATCAGTCCATCGGGATGCTGTCGTACAGCTGGTAATCCTATAAAATTTCAAAGGGGAGGCATGTGGTCCCAGTGATTTATTCACTGCTATCCCGTCAATGGTCTTCATCCTAAGTAACCTACTCCACACACACCGATTATTAGGTAGGTATTCATAATGATGTGGCTGACCAGTGTACACTCCATCCAGACGACTATCGGAATGTCTCCTTACATGGGTGTATCCCGTATGTAGGCCATGGGCATATTCCCACATGTCAAAATAATGCAGATTATGTGTCAACATTCGTAGTTCTGGGCACGGTGTGCATCGAGAAAAGTGATCTTTCGGTGCAAGTACAAAATTACAATCGCCGTCTAGGATAAAATAGTCGTGCTGTCCTTGTAACAGCGAGGCAATTTCCTCTGTGAAACACATAGATATAATGAGCCGTACGTGAAGCACCGTCGCTGATAATCCTTTCCCGCCCCACCCCACAGCGAATGGTACAAGATACCTCATACACTGATGCCTTGATGCCTACAGTAAGGAGTTTTGTAATGCTGCTGCCAGTTTTGAAGGTACGTAATACTATGGCTTTGTACATGATGGGAAATTCGTCAATGTGCACTTCTTGTAGGCGGAGGATGTCGATGTCCGCCCTTTATAGCACAAATTTAAGTAAATACATCCTTTTCTGCGACTGAATGGCGTTGATGTCGAGAGACGCATGCCAATATGCTTGTCTTCGTTCCTATGTCTACATATGTACCGCACATGGAAACTTACGTCATTTGAATTTGTATTGGCACATTGTGTTCCTCTGTTGTGTCTGCCAGCGTGGGTTATAGTTCTAGCTTAAAGGGGCGCCTACCCTGCCGGATTGCCTGTTGCTACCGTCAGCGGATCACTTTCACAGTCAACCCAGTCTACTTGGGACAAGTTTGCCGTCGGCGTCGTCTTGGCAGCCCCATGTCTCTGTGTCGTCTTTTCTGATACCATAGATTGGTAATAGACTGATGGTAGCTCTGCATTATCGAGCACTTCAGGGCTATTCTACAGTCGTGTTCGGGATGTAAGGTCTCTGTCATATAGCGCGCTTCTTTCCCTTTGTTGATGGTCGCCCTTCGTATATAGCTTCTTTTAGTCGCGTTGTGGCTTAGAGCTCTTCAATTCCCGAATCGCTGCAGCATATATTCAATGGTTACTCCACCTACCTACACTGGAGACCTAAACAAACTGCTACGCTTCGTAATATCGTGTAGGACCTCCGCGAGTATGCAGAAGTGCTGCAGCATGACGTGGAATAGGGTCGACTACTGTCTGAAGTGGTGCGGGAGGGAACTGACACCAGGAATCCTGCTGGACGGTCCATACATCCGTAAGAGGACGAGGAGGTGGAGATCTCTTCTGAACAGCACGTTGCAAGCCAGATATGCTCAGTAATGTTCATGTCTCGGGAGTTTGGCGGCCAGTGAAAGTGTTAAAACTCAGATGAGTGTCCCTGGAGCCACACTGTAGTATTATGGACGTGTAGAGTGTCGCTTTGTCCTGCTGGAATTGACGAAGTCCGTCGGAATGGACAATGGACGTGAATGGATGCAGGTGATCAGACAGAATGTTTACGTAACTGTCACCAATTAGAGTAGTACCTAGAAGTACCAGGGGACAAATATCACTCCAACTGCACACACCCCACACGGATACAGAGCCTCCGCCAGCTTGAACAGTCCCCTGCTGACATGGAGGGTACAGTGGTTCATGAGGTTGTCTCCATATTTGTACACGTCCATCCGCTCTATACTGAATCAGGCAACATGTTTCCAGTCATCAACAGCCCGAAGTCGATGTTGACGGGCCCAGGAGAGGCGTAAAGCATCCAAATACTGCGCCAAACACTTATTGTCTTATATGAGCGTTGCCAACTGCAGGGCCACACTTTTCCGATGTCCAACTGATGCTTCGGTGATCATAAGGGCCGTTACTAAGCGGCTCACAGAAAGGGGGCTGAGTTCACGACACCCCTTGCGCCGACCTCCATTGACCTCTGTACACCAAAAAGTTGCGTTATCACTGGTGTCGGGCCACTCTGCCTGGAATCTCACTGACTGGAGTAGAACTGTCCTCAGTAAGGAGTCCTCCTTCTAAACAGGTGCCAATGACCAGCAAAGACTCGTCTAGAGCTCAGACGAACGTTGACGTACCGTCGTACAAGTCGCCCACCATGTGGCCCAACAAGCAGCAGTACGGCCGTTTTATTTCATAGCAGGACTCCTTTGGTTGTCACCCTCGCCATCCTTACAGCACAGCTGTAAGTCACCGTAATACTATCCCCCGTTTTGTTGCCCTCAATGGTCAGTCATCCTGGGATTACATTTCAGCAAAATAATGCCAGCCCTCACTCGGCCACAGTTTCTATTGTATGCCTTCGTGGTGCTTGCCAAAAACTGATTTCGAGTAGTGTCGCTGGATCTCTCCCCTATTGACAACGTTTGGAGCATTATTGGCGGGGCAGTCCTATCAGATACTATTATGGCGGTCAAACGCGCCAACTGGACGGAATTTGGCACGATATCCCTCAGGAAGTCAGCTCTCTCAATCAGTGCCCTACAAATAAGTGCTTGCTTGCATAAGCACCAGAGGTGGACCGACGCGTTGTTGTGTTGCCCAGTTACAGAGCCTCTTTCTCTTGAATAAACCTCGCAGTTTTTCTGAAACTGCAATCAGTTGTCTGCCTGCACATCACTTCTATAGATTTCCTTCCCATTTGCATTCCAAATTATCTTTCTTTTGCTTCATTTCTTCCTCCATTAGTAGACTAAATAACATGCGCAGGGGTCGATTACAAACATGTGTCACACTTCTTTCAGCCGATGCCTGTATTTCGTGTGCTTTCACTTTTACAAGTAAGGTCTGATTTCTGTCAAAGCTGTATACAACGTATCGCTCCCTGTATTTTATGTAACCTCACAACAACATTTTGTAGTCAATACTGACAAAATATTATTCCATTATTACACTAAAAACTTGAAATTAAGAGTACTCAACTTCTCAATGAAATGTTTGCTCTTTTTTTCTTCATGTTATAATTTTTACACCCTTTATTCAATTTCCATTGACGAACATGGCGACTGCATGAGATGAGATGAGATGAAAACATGACCAAACGCCTTCTAGTATTTTCTGGAAGTTGAACACAGAATATGTACATTACTACTCTTTATCACTAGCCATTCGACTATGGAACTAATAAAAACAGTTTCAAAAATTACGAAACGTTATTTATTTGTTGTCCTAGTAAAGACTCAATGAAAGTCATTACTTTACGCTTTGGAATTACAAATTCCTTTACACCAATGAAATGTATTCGTATGACAACGACTTCTCGCACAGGAGAAGCGTCTCCATCCTCCACCATCTCCCTCACATCGGCTAACCAATCTTCCTCTGGCATCAGTTCGTCAATCCACCATAGATCTGTATCTGAATAATCCATCTCGTCCGGGAAAACCTCAAAGAGGTCCAGCTCTTCTGCCAGGTCAGCCTCGATGTCCCGTACATAATCTTCGAAATCCAACTCCAGCAAGTCCATTTCCGATCGCCATCTAAAAAAACGAAGACAAAATTCATTTGTATTTGGAAATCTTGAGTGGATAGCTATCCTAAAATATATTATCCTTAACAGTGTCATTCTTCTGTGAAGAGATTTTTCAAACTTATAAATATTTATGACTATGCCATGGTACGTCTTTCAAGGAGTACGTATAACAAACCAACTTATCAAAACCATTATCAGCACCAAGTTAACTTATTTCTAAAATACATTATCTGATGACCTCACACTAAGCGTTTGCAGACTACAAGTATATGGTGCGACACACAGGAATACTACAACATACCGCATGTGTGAAATTGTCATGTAATACTTACTTTGCCACAAGCGACATTGAACATATGTTAAAACGATGCTTCAACACAACTTAAGGCAGTACGTCTGTCCCTCATGCTGAAGTTTACTACAACTAAAGTGCTTAGCTACATGTGTATAGTGACACAACCGGCATATCTCGTGGACTGCATGTTAATACCCTATACGACCGTGCTCCCCACATTGATCATTACATGACGTATGCTAAGGGGACTGAAATCGGTCGTGTTTTTATTTGCTATCATCACCAAGAAGACAGATATTGCCGCGGGTCACACCACAATGTCAGAGTCAGTTACGGACTGCTTCTACATCAGTCATGTCACCAGTGAGACGACCAGTCCCACCCTCCCTCTACCTCTGGGCTATGTCCACCCTCAGCACTGTGGTTGGCGACCTTATCTGTACCTCCCCTCTTTGCAAGCACTGACGAGCTATCGTAAACCATTATATGTAACATATATAACTAAAAACCTTATCTGCTATTATTCAGAAAGACTTGGTACTTACATTTCAGTAGAGAGTATGAGCTGCCACACAAGCCTGAAATAGAAAACAGAAGAACATGCACTTTAATTACGATTTACAAAGGGTAAGTAGTTACATTTACTAACAATAAGCAATACTAAAAGCTCAAAGGAACAAAAGGTCTCTCGAAACATGTGTTTCGGAGTGAAACTTTGTAAGAACTTCGAGACGCGGGAGCACTTGTTGCCTTAATGCCTCGTCAGTCACACGACAGCTCGCCTGCGATAAAAAAGCGCGACTGACGAAGCGATTCCGGCCTACAGCGTTTAGAGTAACGAGTGTGCGAGGATGTGAGAGCCGGCGGTGACTTACCAGCACAGAATCGCGAATGCGACGCTGTCGAGCGCAGTGATAAGCAAGAGAACAAGCATGTTGTCTGTCTGCTTAGCACCAAATTATTGTTTCCGCCGTTACCCCGGCTGTAGCTCCATTGTCGACACAGGAGACAAGGGAGTCTCACTACTCACGAATGCCGCGTGTAAAAAACTGCTCAGTGAATCACTATTTCTATTCATATATTTATTTCGCCGCTGCGTGATAACAAAACATATTTAACGATTGTTGCACTGACCGACAGAGTTTACATTCCAGCATTATAATAGTTTAAAGGTTGTTCTTCATATATCTGTAAGCGCGCAATAAGTAAATGTGAAAATGTCGAGACTTGATTTAAAAACGTTGGTTTTATAGAAACTACGCAGATGTACCGAGGTTCCTTTTTTGCTTGTCTTTTGGTATCCACCCAGCGCGTTCCAAAAAAGGTAGAATAACGTGTTCCTCTGTGCCTGCCTACCATAGCATTTTCGTAATAGACGTGGGTAGACAAATTCCTGCTGTGTCTAAAAATGTATACCAAATTCATCTTTTCTGGTTGTGAAACTTTGGAGCTGGACAACATAGGGTTAGGTTGCATCCCGTGTCGGCTTGTTAATTAGAAATATGTTACTTGAGATCTATTTCTTTTACAACTGTTTAATATTCCGTCCTTATAACCAGTAGCAGAAGCCTCAATGAAACAGATGCGTAAGTAATCTCCTTCACGTACATTTTATAATTTTTTCCGAATTTTAGCCAGTTTTACACATTGTAGCAAATGATGTGAGTTATGTGTCAACATGGTGCCAACATCGCCTCTCATCGGACAAAATGTCACATCACATACGTCACGTCACGTCATCACATCACATCACAATAGCGCACTGTGTTATGGCACGGTGTGGTGCGTTGCTTAGAAGTTTTGAATTAGTCATTCGAGAACAGTGCAGCATGTTGCCGATTTATTTATCATTGCTAAGACACCACTCCATTACTAGTGTTGGACGTCATCGTGTTAGAAATGAAAACATTCGTACAAATAGTGACGTCATAGAGAATTCTACACGCAGTATCGATTTCTAGCCAGAGTTGCTGTATATAAGACAAATACCAGTACCTTACTAGATTATGGGACGTAACATTAACATTTTGATGCTTAGAGCTAAAGTTCCTGTATGTGTGTAACACAACGCTACAAAATCCAACTCTAGAGACATGAGAAACGAAAATGAATTTGCCCATGGGGGAATTCATCCCTCAGACTCGGTTGTGTTGGCATGTAGCCGAAACGCTGATTTTTGCGTTCACACTGCACGCCAGCTGCCAAAAAGATTTCGGTATAGTCCTCTCAGGTCTGGCGCCAGACGTTGGTGCTACCCCAGTTCTGGCAGAGTGATCTTCTCCCCAAGTTAATAACGGCAAACAGATCCCGACGCGTCGATGAATATATGTAAGTCTGGCACACGCCTAGATAACGGACAACTAGCCTGAGCATTCGCGTATCGAACAAGTCAAGCGAGATCGTGGTAAGTTATGCCACTCATCGTGCGATTGTGACCTCCAGTTAGCGAATAACAGAGCTCCACATGTTTTCCTGACATTACAATAGGTAATCTCAACAGACAGAGAGGTTTGCACAGTATATGTGTAATCTCTTCCACTCTTGCGGCTGGCACAGAAGGTGCTCACTGGTTCAGTGAGAGGGTATCCCGCCACAGAAAAGCGTGTCGTAACTCGCCGGCAGACAAACGTTGTCAACAGTTGAAACACCAAGCACTGCCCTCGCCACCCCCCCCCCCCCCAAACTTCCTCTTTGGACCACCTAGGAGAATCAGTCGCAACTCGCAGTCTCTTAAACGATCGCCAGAGAAAATCTACCTGTAGCGGTATAAAGCACCAACATAATAGTGCTGGACTCTTCGCTAGTAAGATAAATCCACATGCTAGTATTATGTGAACTCAAATTGGCCAAAGCGCTTTCTCGTGAAAAACAGTACTGAGGAAAGATCGTTCAAATGGCTCTGAGCACTATGGGACTTATCATCTAAGGTCATCAGTCCCCTAGAACTTCGAACTACTTATACCTAACTAATCTAAGGACATCACACACATCTATCTCCGAGGCAGGATTCGAACCTGCGACCGTAACAGTCGCGCGGTTCCGGACTGAACCGCCTAGAAACGAAACTCAGGAAAGATACAGACAGTCAGAGAAACGTAAAGGTAAATAGAACTTGTACGGTTAGATGCTCTCCTCCCTGTAGCTCTGCGTTTTGTTAGTGGCACTAGGTGCCTTACTGTGTGTGCGTCTTGGCAAGAGAGATACCGAATTCACATGATCCCCTTATAAGCAATAAGCAGCCCAGAGTCCGGATAAACATTTAATAAAACATTGAAAATCTGTTTCTAATTTGGAAGTAGAAGTATTCTTGAGACAATAAAAGCCCACATCCATTAACCCAAAATAATAAGTGTCTCTAACTGTAAGTCAAAACTCTCATTTTGCCATAACACGCCACGTAACTCGTATAAAACGTATGTACGTGATAGATAACCACTGATTCGGAGACCCTCGTAGGTTATACCATACTGCCATCTGCGTTATGCAGTGGAATCGTACAACATCTGGAAGAGTGATGTTTCCACCAGCCATAGCTGTGAGAGCGTAAGAAATCTAGCTTCACAGACTTAATTCTATAGGAAGTAACATGGGCAGGTTAGATGGTTTCAGTCATCCGGCGGGTAAATTCTGAATTACAGCGTTATATTTAGAGTAAGTAGCTTTGCTTCTTTGTGTAATCGAATACCACATTTAAACTATAGGCATACAGCGAATAACTTTGTACTACATCATAGATCATGACTGTCTTTCTTCCAAATACAGTTTCGAGGTATTCATTCTGTCACTGGCGAATAATCTGTTACAGCAAGTCTTTAACAACACGTAAATATCCACAAAAATAAAGCACTCGTATACTTGAATTTTAGGGGTCATGAAAGGCGTTGTAATCAATGCCATCTAAGCTAGTACATCTTCCTCAATAGACAACTTGTAGGATGATCTTAGGATTGCTTATAAGATAATTTTAATACACTATGTCATCAAATGTATCCGGACACTTGGCTGAAAATGATTTATTTGTGGATACCTCCTCAGAATGGGTTTGCTAGGTTGTCCCACAGTTAGTGTCTGATAGACGTCTGGTCTAGTTCCTGGCAGAGCTATGTGAATACAGCTATGTTTGATATGAAAAAGTATGTGTATAGGATGAAGTGCCTGTTAGAAGTGCTGGACAGCTACTGTTGGTAATTCTTCTATTAAATTTCTAATCAATCATATCTCATGTCATCTCCACAGTTTTAACATTGTGCTGATGCATAGCACCACCTCTCTTTCATGAACATGTGCAAGAACTGGTCAACTAATACCAAGACATGGGCCTGGTGTTTGTATCTGACTAAAAAGTAGACCTGCAACTCATGAAGGAACCAAATGATGCCCATAAGAATTGCGCCACTACCGCCAACGTCGGGAGTACTTGGGCAGAATCTGTAAGTCTGGGTAGGTGTTTACATATGTGGCCTGCTGGACGATGTCTAAGGCCCATGTCAGCTTCCTGTTGACACCTGTCTAGACTGCTTGTAGCAGTCTCATAGAGTTGTAACTGCTGCGTGCAATATGCCATTCGTAACAACAATTCCTAGGCATTCCAAATTACCAATGAGCCATAAACGTGCTACATATTCTTCCAATTACATGACACTGATAAACATTAACAACCAACTTGTCCACATTCATGTACCAATGTCAACAATACGAGCTCAGCAACTATGACTGAAATGGGCATTGGACCATCGGCACTGGAAGGTGGCGCAGTGACGGAGAATTGTATGGTCTGATGAATGCCGATACCTCTGTCACCACGCCGATGCTAGGACAAGAATGCTTTGTCTCCCAGGTCAGCAGTTCCTTGACACCTGTACTGCAGTATGGAGACAAGCTGGTGGCAGTTCTATTAAAGTCTCGCGAACATTCACGTCCAAACTTGTGGTTCCTGAAGAGGGGCAGCAGCCTTTTCAGTCGTTGCAGGGGCAACAGTCTGGATGTTGACTGATCTGGCCTTGTAACAATAACCAAAACGGCCTTGCTGTGCTGGTACTGCTAACGGCTGAAAGCAAGGGGAAACTACAGCTGTAATTTTTCCCGAGGGCATGCAGCTTTACTGTATGATTAAATTATGATGGCATCCTCTTGGGTAAAATATTCTGGAGGTAAAATAGTCCCCCATTTGGATCTCCGGGCAGGGACTACTCAAGAGGAGAAAGAAAACTGGCGTTCTACGGACCGGAGTGTGGAATGTCAGATCACTTAATTGGGCAGGTAGGTTAGAAAATTTAAAAAGGGAAATGGATAGGTTAAAGTTCGATATCGTGGGAATCAGTGAAGTTCGGTGGCAGGAGGAACAAGACTTCGGGTCAGCTGACTACAGGGTTATAAACACAAAATCAAATAGGGGTAATGCAGGAGTAGGTTTAATAATGAATAGAAAAATAGGAATGCGGGTAAGCTACTACAAACAGCAAAGTGAACGCATCATTGTGGCCAAGATAGATACGAAGCCCACATCTACTACAGTAATACAAGTTTATATGCCAACTAGCTCTGCAGATGACGAAGAAATTGAAGAAATGTATGATGAAATAAAAGAAATTATTCTGATAGTGAAGGGTGATGATAATCTAATAGTCATGGGTGACTGGAATTCGGTAGTAGGAAAAGGCAGAGAAGGAAAAGTAGTAGGTGAATATGGATTGGGGAAAAGAAATGAAAGAGGAAGCAGCCTGGTAGAATTTTGCACAGAGCACAACTTAATCATAGCTAACACTTGGTTCAAGAATCATAAAAGAAGGCTGTATGCATGGAAGAAGCCTGGAGATACTGACAGGTTTTAGACAGATTATATAATGGTAAGACAGAGATTTAGGAACCAGGTTTCAAATTGTAAGACATTTCCAGGGGCAGATGTGGCCTCTGACCACAATCTATTGGTTATGACCTGTACATTAAAACTGAAGAAACTGCAAAAATGTGGGAATTTAAGGAGATGAGACCGGGGTAAACTGAAAGAACCAGAGGTTGTACAGAGTTTCAGGGAGAGCATAAGGGAACAATTGACAGGAATGGGGGAAATAAATACAGTGGAAGAAGAATGGGTAGCTTTGAGGGATGAAGTAGTGAAGGCAGCAGAGGATCAAGTAGGTAAAAATACGAGGGCTAGTAGAAATCCTTGGGTAACAGAAGAAATACTGAATTTAATTGATGAAAGGAGAAAATATAAAAATGCAGTAAATGAAGCAGGCAAAAAAGAATACAAACGTCTCAAAAATGAGATCGACAGGAAGTGCAATATGGCTAACCAGAGATGTCTAGAGGACAAATGTAAGGATGTAGAGGCTTATCTCACTAGGAGTAAGATAGATACTGCTAACAGGAAAATTTAAGAGACCTTTGGAGATAAGAGAACCACTTGTATGAACATCAAGAGCTCAGATGGAAACCCAGTTCTAAGTAAAGAAGGGAAAGCAGAAAGGTGGAAGGAGTATATAGAGGGTCTATACAAGAGCGATGTACTTGAGGACAATATTATGGAAATGGAAGAGGATGTAGGTGAAGATGAAATGGGAGATACAATACCGCGTGAAGAGTTTGACAGAGCACTGAAAGACCTGAGTCGAAACAAGGCCCTGGGAGTAGACAACATTCCATTGGAACTACTGACAGCCTTGGGAGAGCCAGTCCTGAAAAAACTCTACCATCTGGTGAGCAAGATGTATGAGACAGGCGAAATTCCCTCAGACTTCCAGAAGAATATAATAATTCCAATCCCAAAGAAAACAGGTGTTGACAGATGTGAAAATTACCGAACTACCAGTTTAATAAGTCACAGCTGCAAAATACTAACACGAATTCTTTACAGACAAATGGAAAAACTAATAGAAGCTGACCTCGGGGAAGATCAGTTTGGATTCCGTAGAAATGTTGGAATACGTGTGGCAATACTGACCCTACAACTTATCTTAGAAGCTAGATTAAGGAAGGGCAAACCTACGTTTATAGCATTTGTAGACTTAGAGAAAGCTTTTGACAATGTTGACTGGAATACTCTCCTTCAAATTCTAAAGGTGGCAGGGGTAAAATACAGGGAGCGAAAGGCTATTTACAATTTGTACAGAAACTAGATGGCAGTTATAAGAGTCGAGATACATGAAAGGGAAGCAGTGGTTGGGAAGGGAGTGAGACAGGGTTGTAGCCTCTCCCCAATGTTATTCAATCTGTATATTGAGTAAGCATTGAAGGAAAGAAAAGAAAAATTCAGAGTAGGTATTAAAATCCAGGGAGAAGAAATAAAAACTTTGAGGTTTGCCGATGACACCGTAATTCTGTCAGAGGCAGTAAAGGACTTGGAAGAGCAGTTGAATGGAATGGACAGTGTCTTGAAAGGAGGGTATAAAATGAACATCAACAAAAGGAAACCGAGGATAATGGTATGTAGTCGAATTACGTCGGGTGATGCAGAGGATTAGATTAGGAAATGAGACACTTAAAGTAGTAAAGGAGTTTTGCTGTTTGGGGAGCAAAATAAATGATGATGGTAGAAGTAGAGAATATATGAAATGTTGACTGGCAATGGCAAGGAAAGCGTTTCTGAAGAAGGGAAATTTGTTAACATCGAGTATAGATTTAAGTGTCAGGAAGTCATTTCTGAAAGTATTTGTATGGAGTGTAGCCATGTATGGAAGTGAAACATGGACGATAAATAGTATGGACAAGAAAAGAATAGAAGCTTTCAAAATAAGGTGCTACAGAAGAATGCTGAAGATTGGTTGTGTAGATCACATACCTAATGAGGAGATATTGAACAGAATTGGAGAGAAGAGCAGTTTGTGGCACAACTTGACGAGAGGAAGGGATCAGTTGGTAGGACATGTTCTGAGGCAACAAGGGATCACCAATTTCGCATTGGAGGGGTAGTATGGAGGGCATGTTAGTGACGGACAATGGAGGGTGACAGTATGTCCTTCCTGTCTATGTCCCCAGGCTATGTTAGTGACGGATAACAGAGGGTGGCAGAATGTCCTTCCTCTAACCACCCCAACCCCCCCCCCCTCCCGTGGCTATGTTAGTGACAGATAACAGAGGGTGGAAGTATGCCATTCCTGTCTATGTCCCCTGGCTATGTTAGTGACGGATAACAGGGGGTTCACAGTATGAACTTCCTGTAAGCACCCAAAACCCACCCACCCAGCTATGTTAGTGACGGATACTGTATATCCTTCCTGTAACAACCACAAACCCACTCTGGCTATGTTAATAACTGATAATGGAGGGTGGCAATATGTCCTTCCTGTAACCACCACAACCCGCCGCCCCCCCCCCCCCCCCCCCCCGGCTATGTTCATGATGGATAACAGACGGTGGCAGTAAGTCCTTTCTGTCTATGTCCCCTGGCTATGTTAATGACAGATAACGGAGGGTGGCAGTATGTCCTTCCTGTAACCACCACAACCATCTCCACCAACTGGCTATGTTAGTGACAGATAAAATAGGGTTGCAGAATGCCCTCCCTGTCTATGTCCACTGGTTTTTTAGTGACCAATAATGGTGGGTACCAGTATGTCCTTCCTGTAACCACCTTAAGTGGCAGTATGTCTTTCCTGTCTATGTCCCCTATCTATGTTAGTGATGGATAATGGGAAGTGTCAGTATGTCCTTCTTGTCTATGTCCTCTGGTTATGTTAGTGATGGATAACGGAGAGTGGCAGTATGCCCTTTCTGTCACCATCATAAACTGTTAACCAACACATTTATTTCCACACTGCCTTCGGCTTCAGATATGCCTGAAGCCAGAACTGAAAGGAAAACATTCAGTGTCATTGGATCCCCGACCCTGTGCTTTGCGGCCTGTTACATCAACGTGGTTTTGCTGAAGACAAATATTTTACGCATGACTATACCAACCGTCAATGAAAGCTTTAATAGTGATCGAGCCTCTGCTGAACTTCTTCAATAAGAACAGTCCCTTTCACATATTATCCAGGCTTACGACTGGCTAACACAGAGGCATGCTCAATCTTTTGTTTGTTCTTTTTGGTTCTTTTTTTTACCTTCAAGTTTGTTCCTTTCTTCAAGATTACTGTAGAAAATCATTATCATTTCAATTGGGCCACTACCTAACTTCAGCATGGCGTTGACCTTGAGACCATGTATTTGGCTATGTTAGTGACTGATAACAGAGGGTGGCAGTATGTCCTTCCTGGCTATGTCCCCTAGCGGTGTTAGTGAGGGATAATGGAGGATGGCAGTATG
The DNA here is from genome assembly GCF_023897955.1 of Schistocerca gregaria. NCBI lineage: Eukaryota > Metazoa > Arthropoda > Insecta > Orthoptera > Acrididae > Schistocerca > Schistocerca gregaria. Next base: position 72,724,437 of record NC_064924.1, read on the forward strand.
TCCATTCTGTAACCATCACAACCACCCCACCCTCCCTGGCTATGTTAGTGACGGATAACAGAGGGTGGCAGTATGTCCTTGCCGTCTATATCCCTTGGCTATGTTAGTGACGGATAACAGAGGGTGGCAGTATGTCCTTCTTTTAACCACCACAACCTACCACACCCCCTTCACAAATATGTTAGTGTCGGATAACGGTGGGTGGCACTACATCCGTCGTGTCACCACCACAAACTGTTAACCAAAACATTTATTTCCACCCTGTCTTCACCTTCAGAAATGCCTGGGGCAGGAAATTTTAGAAAAACTTTAGGTGTCGTTGGTTCCCCAACCCTGGGCTTTGCGACCTGTTACGTCAATGTCGTTTTGCTGCTGAGCTTCTTCAATAAGAACAGTCCCTTTCACATATTGTCCAGGCTTACGAATGGCTAACACAGAGGCATGCTCAATACTTTTGTTTGTTCTTTTTTTTCTTTACCTTCAAGTTGGTTCCTTTCTTCAAGATTACTGTAGAAAATCATTATCATTTCAATTGGGCCACTACCTAACTTCAGCATGGCATTGACCTTGAGACTATGTATTTGGCAATGTTAGTGACTGATAACGGACGGTGGCAGTATGTCCTTGCTGTCTATATCCCCTGGCTATATTTGTGACAGATAACGGAGGGTGGTAGTAAGTCCTAACTGTCACCACCACAAAATGTTAACCAACACATTTATTTTCACGCTGTCTTCAGCTTCAGATATGCTTGGAGCCGGAACTTATAGGAAAACTTTCGGTGTCGTTGGCTCCCCGACCCTGGGCTTTGCGACCTGATACATCAACGTGGTGTTGCTGAGGCCAACAATTTCAGCCATGACTGTACTAACCGAAAATGAAAGCTGTAATACTGCTCGAACTTCTGCTGACACTTTTCTAAAAGAACAGTCCCTTTCACATTTTATCCAGGCTTAAGACTGGCTAACACAGATTCATGCTCAATTTTGTGTTTGTGTCCTTTCTATCTTCACGTTTGTTCCTTTCTTCAACATTACTGGAGAAAACAATTATAATTTCAAATGGGCCCTTGTCTGACTTCAGTGTGGCGTCGACCTTGAGACTATGTATTTGGCTTTGTTAGTGATGGATAATGGAGCGTGGCAGTATGTCCTTCCTGTCTATGTCCCCTGGCAATGTTAGTGATGGATAACAGAGGGTGGCAGTATGTCCTTCTTGTAACCACCACGAGACACCCCCCCCCCCCCTCCCACTATGTTAGTAACGAATAACGGAGGGTGGCAGTAGATTGTTCCTGTCAACACCACAAACTGTTAACCAACACACTTAATTCCACGGTTACTTCAGCTTCAGATATTCCAGGAGCCGGAACTGATAGCAAACCATCTGTGTCGTTGGGTCCCCGACCCTGGGTTTTGCGTCATGTTAAGTCAACGTTGTTTTGCTGAGGACAAATACTTTTGCCAACACTATACCAACCGTCAATGAAAGCTGTTATAGTGCTCGAGCCTCTGCTGACCTTTTTTAATATGAATGGTCCCTTTCACATTTTTCCTGGCTTAGGACTGGCTAGCACAGAGCCATGCTAAATATTTTTTGGTAGTTTTCCTTTTACCTTCAGGTTTGTTCCTTTCTTCAACATTACTGGAGAAAACAATTATCATTTCAAATGGGCCATTGTCTAACTTCAGTATGGCTTCAGCCTTGAGACTATGTATTTGGCTATGTTAATGACGGATAACGGAATGTGGCAGTATGTCCATCCTGTAACCACCATAATGGCCCTCCCCTGGCAATGTTGGTGACAGATAACATTGGGTGACAGTATGCCCTTCCTGTCTATGTCCCATGGCTATGTTAGTAATGGATAACGGTGGGTAGCAGTTCGTCCCTCCTGTAACCTCCACAACACCCCTCCCCCACACATTCCCTATGTTAGTGACGAAATTTTAACAAACATATTTTTTTCCATGCTGTCTTCAGCTTCAGATATGCTTGGTGCTTGAACTTATAGGAAACTTTCAGTGTCGTTGGCTCCCCGATCCTGGGATTTGTGACCTGATACATCAACGTGGTTTTGCTCAGGCCCACTATTTTAGCCATGACTAAACCAACCGTAAATTAAAGCTGTAATAGTGCTCAAGCCTCTGCTGACCCTTTTCAATAAGAACACACCCTTTCACAATTTTTCCAGGCTTAGGACTGGCTAACTCAGATTCATGCTCAATTTTGTGGTTTTTTTTTTTCTATCTTCACGTTTGTTCCTTTTTTCAACATTACTGGAGAAAACCATTATAATTTCAAATGGGCCCTTGTCTAACATCAGTGTGGCGTTGGCCTTGAGACTATGTATTTGGCTATGTTAGTGTCGGATAACGGAGGGTGGCACTATGTCCTTACTGTCTATGTCCCCTGGCAGTGTTAGAGATGGATAACAGAGGATGGCAGTATGTCCTTCTAGTAACCTCCACAAGCCCCGCCCCACCCCTATGTTAGGGGTGGATAACGGAGGGTGGCAGTAGATTGTTCCTGTCACCACCACAAACTGTTAACCAACACATTTATTTCCATGGTGTCTTCAGCTTCAGATATACCAGAAGCCGGAACTGATAGGAAACCATCTGTGTCGTTGGCTCCCCCAACCCTGGGTTTTGCGTCGTGTTACGTCAATGTTGTTTTGCTGAGGACAAATACTTTTGCCAACACTATACCAACCGTTAATGAAAGCTGTTGTAGTGCTCTAGCCTCTGCTGACCTTTTTTTAGTATGAACAGTCCCTTTCACATTTTTCTTGGCTTAGCACTGGCTAGCACAGAGGCATGCTAAATATTTTCTTTTTGTTTTCCTTTTACCTTCAGGTTTGTTCCTTTCTTCAACATTACTGGAGGAAACCATTATCATTTCAAATGGGCCATTGTCTAATTTCAGTATGGCTTCGGCCTTGAGACTATGTATTTGGCTATGTTAGTGATGGATAACAGAGGGTGGCAGTATGTCCTCCCTGTCACCACCACAATGCCCCTCCCCTGGCAATGTTAGTGACAGATAACATTGTGTGACAGTATGCCCTTCCTGTCTATGTCCCATGGCTATGTTAGTGATGGATAACGGTGGGTAGCAGTTCATCCCGCCTGTAACCACCACAACTCCCCTCCCCCACCCATTGCCTATGTTAGTGACGGATAACACAGGTGGCCGTATGTCTATCTTGTCTATGACCCCTGGCTATGTTAGTGACGGTTAACAGGGGGGGGGGGGGGGCAGTATTTCCTTACTGTAACCACCACAAACCATTCCCCTGGCCATCTTAGTGATGGATAATAGAGGGTGGCAGTATGTCCTTCCTGTCTATGACCCATGGCAATGTTAGTGTCTGATAACGGAGGGTGGCAGTATGTCCTTCCTGTCTATGTCACTGGCAATGTTAGTCATGGGTAACAGAGGGTGGCAGAATGTCCTTCTTGTAACCACCAAAAGCCACCCCCCCCCCAATGTTAGTAACGGATAATGGAGGGTGGCAGTAGATTGTTCCTGTCACCACCACAAACTGTTAACCAACACATTTATTTCCACGGTGTCTTCAGCTTCAGATGTACCAGGAGCCGGAACTGATAGGAAACCATCTGTGTCGTTGGCTCCCCGTCCCTGTGTTTTGCGTAGTGTTACATCAATGATGTTTTGTTGAGGACAAATACTTTTGCCAACACTATACCAACCGTCAATGAAAGCTCTTATAGTTCTCAAGCCTCTGCTGACCTTTTTTAATATGGACAGTCCCTTTCACATTTTCCTGGCTTAGGACTGGCTAGCACAGAGGCATGCTAAATGTGTTTTGTTTGTTTTCTTTTTACCTTCAGGTTTGTTCCTTTCTTCAACATTACTGGAGAAAACCATTATCATTTCAAATGGGACATTGATAACTTCAGTATGGCTTCGGCCTTGAGACTATGTATTTGGCTATGTTAGTGACGGATAACAGAGGGTGGCAGTATCTCCTCCCTGTCACCACCACAATGCCCCTCCCCTGGCTACGTTTTTGACAGATAACATTGTGTGACAGTATGCCCTTCCTGTCTATGTCCCATGGCTATGTTAGTGATGGATAACGGTGGGTAGCAGTTCATCCCTCCTGCAACCACCACAACACCCCTCCCCCAACCCATTGCCTATGTTAGTGACGGATAACACAGTGTGTCAGTATGTCTATCCGGTCTATGTCCCTTGGCTATGTTAGTGACGGAAAACAGGGGTAGGGGGGTGGGGGGGGGGGGGGGGGGAGTATTTCCTTACTGTAACCAACACAAACCATTCCATTGGCCATGTTAGTGACGGATAATAGAGGGAGGCAGTATGTCCTTCCTGTCTATGTCCCATGGCCATGTTAGTGTCTGATATCGGAGGGTGGCAGTATGCCTTTCCTGCCTATGTCCACTAGCTATGTTAGTGATGGATAATGGAGGATGGCAGTATGTCCTCCCTGTCACCACCACAATGCTGCTCCCCTGGCAATGTTAGTGACAGATAACATTGGGTGACAGTATGCCCTTCCTGTCTATGTCCCATAGCTATGTTAGTGATGGATAACGATGGGTAGCAGTTCGTCCCTCCTGTAACCACCACAACACCCCTCTCCCACCCATTGCCTATGTTAGTGACGGATAACACAGGGTGGCAGTATGTCTATCCTGCCTATGTCCCCTGGCTATGTTAGTGACGGATAAGGGCGTGGGGTGGCGGTATTTCCTTACTGTAACCACCACAAACCATTCCCCTGGCCATTTTAGTGATGGATAATTGAGGGTGGCAGTATGTCCTTTCTGTCTATGTCCCATGGCCGTGTTAGTGTCTGATATCGGAGGGTGGCTGTATGCCTTGCCTGCCTATGTCCACTAGCTATGTTAGTGATGGATAATGGAGGGTGGCAGTATGTACTGACTGACACCACCACGAAATTTTAACAAACATATTTATTTCCATGCTGTTTTCAGCTTCAGATATGCTTGGAGCCGGAACATATAGGAAACCTTTCGGTGTCGTTGGCTCCCCGATTGTGGGCTTTGCGAGCTGATACATCAACGTGGTTACGTTGAGGCCCACTATTTTAGCCATGACTATACCAACCGAAAATGAAAGCTGTAATAGTGCTCTAGCCTCTGCTGACCCTTTTCAATAAGAACAGTCCCTTTCACATTTTTCCTAGGCTTAGGACTGGCGAACGCAGATTCATGCTCAATTTTGTGTTTGTTTTCTTTTTCTCTTCATGTTTGTTCCTTTTTTCAAGATTACAGGAGAAAACCATTATAATTTCAAATGGGCCATGTCTAACTTCAGTGTGGCGTTGGCCTTGAGACTATGTATTTGGCTATGTTAGTGACAGATAACGGAGGGTGGCAGTATGTCCTTCCTGTCTATGTCACCTGGCAATGTTAGTTATGAATAACAGAGGGTGGCAGTATGTCCTTCTTGTAACCACCACAAGCCCCCCCACCCCCTATGCTAGTAAAAGATAATGGAGGGTGGCAATAGATTGTTCCTGTCACCACCACAAACTGTTAACCAACACATTTATTTCCACGGTGTCATCATCGTCAGATACACCAGGAGCCGGAACTGATAGGAAACCATCTGTGTCGTTGGCTCTCCAAAAATGGGTTTTGCATCGTGTTACGTCAACGTTGTTTTGCTGAGGACAAATGCTTTTGCCAACACTATACCAACCGCCAATGAAGCTGTTATAGTACTCAAGCCTCTGCTGACCTTTTTTTAATATGAACAGTCCCTTTCACATTCTTCCTGGCTTAGGACTGGCTAGCACAGAGGCATGCTAAATATTTTTGTCTGTTTTCTTTTTACCTTCAGGTTTGTTCCTTTCTTCAACATTACTGGAGAAAACCATTATCATTTCAAATGGGCCATCGTCTAACTTCAGTGTGGCTTCGGCCTTGAGACTATGTATTTGGCTATGTTAGTTCGGATAACAGAGGGTGACAGTATGACCTCCCTGTCACCACCACAATGCCCCTCCCCTGGCAATGTTAGTGACAGATAACATTGGGTGACAGTATGCCCTTCCTGTCTATGTCCCATGGCTATGTTAGTGATGGATAACGGTGGATAGCAGTTCGTCCCTCCTGTAACCACCGCAACACCCCTCCCCCTCCCATTGCCTATGTTAGTGACGGATAACACAGGGTGGCAGTATGCCTATCCTGTCCAAGTACCCTGGCTATGTTAGTAACGGATAAGGAGGGGGGGGTGGTGGGGTGGCAGTATTTCCTTACTGTAACCATCACAAATCATTCCCCTGGCCATCTTTATGATGGATAATAGAAGGTGGCAGTATGCCTTTCCTGCCTATGTCCACTAGCTATGTTAGTGATGGATAATGGAGGGTGGCAGTATGTCCTAACTGACACCACCACGAAAATTTAACAAACATATTTATTTCCATGCTGTCTTCAGCTTCAGATATGCTTGGAGCCGGAACATATAGGAAACATTTCGGTGTCGTTGGCTCCCCAATTGTGGGCTTTGCGACCTGATACATCAACGTGGTTTCGTTGAGGCCCACTATTTTAGCCACGACTATACCAACCGAAAATGAAAGCTGTAATAGTGCTCAAGCCTCTGCTGACCCTTTTTAATAAGAACAGTCCCTCTCACATTTTTTTCAGGTTTAGGACTGGCTAACGCCGATTCATGCTCAATTTTGTGTTTGTTTTCTTTCTATCTTCACGCTTGTTCCTTTTTTCAACATTACAGGAGAAAACCTTTATAATTTCAAATGGGCCCTTGTCTAACTTCAGTGTGGCATTGGCCTTGAGACTATGTATTTGGCTATGTTAGTGACGGATAACGGAGGGTGGCAGTATGTCCTTCCTGTCTATGTCACCTGGCAATGTTAGTGATGGATAACAGAGGGTGGCAGTATGTCCTTCTTGTAACCACCACAGCCCCCCCCCCCCCCCACTCCTATGTTAGTAACGGATAATGGAGGGTGGCAGTAGATTGTTCCTGTCACCACCACAAACTGTTAACCAACACATTTATTTCCACGGTGTCTTCAGCTTCAAATATACCAAGAGCCGGAACTGATAGATAACCATCTGTGTCGTTGGGTTCCCGACCATAGGTTTTGCGTCGTGTTACGTCAACGTTGTTTTGCTGAGGACAAATACTTTTGCCAACACTATACCAACCGTCAATGAAAGCTGTTATAGTGCTCGAGCCACGGCTGACCTTTTTTTAATATGAACAGTCACTTTCACATTTTTCCTGGCTTAGGACTGGCTAGCACGGAGGCATGCTAAATATTTTTGTTTGTATTCTTTTAACCTTCAGGTTTGTTCCTTTCTTCAACATTACTGGAGAAAACCATTATCATTTCAAATGGGCCATTGTCTAACTTCAGTATGGCTTCGGCTTTGAGACTATGTATTTGTCTATGTTGGTGATGGATAACAGAGGGTGGCAGTATGTCCTCCCTGTCACCACCTCAATGCCCCTCCCCTGGCAATGTTAATGACAGATAACATTGTGTGACAGTATGCCCTTCTGTCTATGTCCCCAAGGCTATGTTAGTGATGGACAACGGTGGGTAGCAGTTCGTCCGTCCTGTAACCACCACAACACCCCTCTGCCACACATTGCCTACGTTTGTGACGGATAACACAGGGTGGCAGTATGTCTATCCTGTCTATGTCCCCTGGCAATGTTAGTGACGGATAACGGGGGAGTGGCAGTATTTCTTTACTGTAACCACCACAAATCATTCCCCTGGCCATGTTAGTGACGGATAATATAGGGTGGCATTATGTCCTTGCTGTCTATGTCCCATGGCCATTTAGGTGTCTGATATCGGAGGGTGGCAGTATGCCTTTCCTGCCTATGTCCACTAGCTATGTTAGTGATGGATAATGGAGGGTGGCAGTATGTCCTAACTGACATCACCAGGAAATTTTAACAAACTTATTTATTTCCGTGCTGTCTTCAGCTTCAGATATGCTTGGAGCCGTAACATATAGGAAACTTTTCGGTGTCGTTGGCTCCCCGATCGTGGGCTTTGCGACCTGATACATCAGCGTAGTTTCGTTGAGGCCCACTATTTTAGCCATGACTATACCAACCGAAAATGAAAGCTGTAATAGTGCTCAAGCCTCTGCTGACTCTTTTCAATAAGAACAGTCCCTATCACATTTTTCCCAGGCTTAGGACCGGCTAACGAAGATTCATGCTCAATTTTGTGTTTGTTTTCTTTTTATCTTCATGTTTGTTCCTTTTTTCAACATTACTGGAGAAAACCATTATAATTTCAAATGGGACCTTGTCTTAGTTCAGTGTGGCGTTGGCCTTGAGACTATGTATTTGGCTATGTTAGTGACGGATAATGGAGGGTGGCAGTATGTCCTTCCTGTCTATGTCACCTGGCAATGTTAGTGATGGATAACACAGGGTGGCAGTATGTCCTTCTAGTATCCAACAGAGCCCCCCCACTCCTATGTTAGTAACGGATAATGGAGGGTGGCAGTAGATTGTTCCTGTCACCACCACAAACTGTTAACCAACACATTTATTTCCACGGTGTCTTCAGCTTCAGATATACCAGGAGCCGGAACTGATAGGAAATCATCTGTGTCGTTGGCTCCCCGACCCTGTGTTTTGCGTCGTGTTACGTCAACGTTGTTTTGCTGAGGAGAAATACTTTTGCCAACACTATACCAACCGTCAATGAAAGCTGTTATAGTGCTCGAGCCTCTGCTGACCTTTTTTTAATATGAACAGTCCCTTTCACATTTTTCCTGGCTTAGGACTGGCTAGCACAGAGGCATGCTAAAATACTTTTTTTGTTTTCTTTTTACCTTCAGGTTTGTTCCTTTCTTCAACATTACTGGAGAAAACCATTATCATTTCAAATGAGCCATTGTCTAACTTCAGTATGGCTTCGGCCTTGAGACTATGTATTTGGCTATGTTAGTGATGGATAACAGAGGCTGGCAGTATGTCCTCCCTGTCACCATCACAATGCCCCTCTCCAGGCAATGTTAGTGACAGATAACATTGTGTGACTGTATGCCCTTCCTGTCTATGTCCCCTGGCTATGTTCGTGATGGATAATGGTGGGTAGCAGTTCGTGCCTCCTGTAACCACCACAACACCCCTCTCCCACCCATTGCCTATGTTAGTGACGGATAACACAGGGTGGCAGTATGTCTATCCTGCCTATGTCCCCTGGCTATGTTAGTGACGGATAAGGGCGTGGGAGGGGTGGCAGTATTTCCTTACTGTAACCACCACAAACCATTCCCCTGGTCATGTTAGTGACGGATAATAGAGGGTGGCAGTATGTCCTTCCTGTCTATGTCCCATGGCCATGTTAGTGTCTGATATCGGAGGGTGGCAGTATGCCTTTCCTGCCTATGTCCACTAGCTATGTTAGTGATGGATAATGGAGGGTGGCAGTATGTCCTAACTGTCACCAACACGAAATTTTAACAATCATATTTATTTCAATGCTGTCTTCAGCTTCAGATATGCTTGGAGCCGGAACATATCGGATACCTTTCAGTGTCGTTGGCTTCCCGATCATGGGATTTGCGAACTGAAAAGTCAATGTGGTTTCGTTGAGGCCCACTATTTTAGCCATGTCTATACCAACCGAAAATGAAAGCTGTAATAGTTCTCAAGCCTCTGCTGACCCTTTTCAAAAAGAACAGTCCCACTCACATTTTTCCCAGGTTTAGGACTGGTTAATGCAGATTCATGCTCAATTTTGTGTTTGTTTTCTTTTTATCTTCCCGTTTGTTCCTTTTTCATAATTACTGGAGAAAACCATTATAATTTCAATGGGCCCTTGTCTTACTTTAGTATGGCGTTGGCCTTGAGACTATGTATTTGGCTATGTTAGTGACAGATAACGGAGGGTGGCAGTATGTCCTTCCTGTCTATGTCCCCTGGCAATGTTAGTGATGGATAACAGAGGGTGGCAGTACGTCCTTCTTGTAACCACCACAAGGCCCCCCTCTCCCCCCCCCCCCCCCTATGTTAGTAACGGATAATGGATGGTGGCAGTAAATTGTTCCTGTCACCACCACAAACTGTTAACCAACACATTTATTTCCACGGTGTCTTCAGCTTCAGATATACCAGGAGCCGGAACTGATAGGTAACCATGTGTGTCATTGGTCCCTGACCCTGTGTTTTGTGTCGTGTTACGTCAATGTTATTTTGCTGAGGACAAATACTTTTGCCAACACTATACCAACCTTTATTTAATATGAACAGTCCCTTTCACATTTTCCCTGGCTTAGGACTGGGTAGCACAGTGGCATGCTAAATATTTTTTTGATTTTTTCTTTTTACCTTCAGGTTTGTTCCTTTCTTCAACATTATTGGAGAAAACCATTATCATTTCAAATGGGCCATTGTCTAACGTCAGTATGGCTTCGGCCTTGAGACTATGTATTTGGCTACGTTAGTGACAGGTAACAGAGGGTGGCAGTATGTCCTCCCTGACACCACCACAATGCCCATGCCCAGGCAATGTTAGTGACAGATAACATTGTGTGAAAGTATGCCCTTCCTGTCTATGTCCCATGGCTATGTTAGTGATGGATAACGGTGAGCAGAAGTTCGTTCCTCCTGTAATCACCACAACATCCCTCCCCCACCCATTGCCTATGTTACTGACGGATAACACAGGGTGGCAGTATGTCTATCCTGTCTATGTTCCCCGGCTATGTTATAGTTGGATAACGGAGGGGGGGGGGGGGGGGTGGCAGTATTTTCTTACTGTAACCACCACAAACCATTCCCCTGGCAATGTTAGTGATGGTTAACAGAGGGATGCAGTATGTCCTTCTTGTAACCACCACAATCACCCTCCACCCCTATGTAAGTAACGGATATTGGAGGGTGGCAGTAGATTGTTCCTGTCACCACCACAAACTGTTAACCAACACATTTATTTCCACGGTGTCTTCAGCTTCAGATATACCAGGAGCCGGAACTGATAGGAAACCATCTGTGTCGTTGGCTCCCAGCCCCTGGGTTTTGCGTCGTGTTATGTCAACGTTGTTTTGCTGAGGACAAATACTTTTGCCAACACTATACCAACTGTCAATGAAAGCTGTTATAGTGCTCGAGCCTCTGCTGACCTTTTTTTAAATATGAACAGTCCCTTACACATTTTTCCTGGCTTAGGTATGGCTAGCACAGAGGCATGCTAAATACTTTTTGTTTGTTTTCTTTTAACCTTCAGGTTTCTTCCTTTCTTCAACATTACTGGAGAAAACCATTATCATTTCAAATGGGCCATTGTCTAACTTCAGTATGGCTTCGGCTTTGAACTATGTATTTGGCTATGTTAGTGACGGATAACAGAGGGTGGCAGTATGTCCTCCCTGTCACCACCACAATGCCCCTCCCCTTGCAATGTTAGTGACAGATAACATTGTGTGACAGTATGCCCTTCCTATCTATGTCCCATGGCTATGTTAGTGATGGATAACGGTGGGTAGCAGTTCGTCCCCCCTTAACCACCACAACACCCCTCCCCCGCCCATTGCCTATGTTAGTGACGGATAACACAGGGTGGAAGTATGTCTATCCTCTCTATGTCCCCTGGCTATGTTAGTGACGGATAATGGGGGGGGGGGGTGGCAGTATTTCCTTACTGTAACCACCACAAACCATTCCCCTGGCCATGTTAGTGACGGATAATGGAGGGTGGCAGTAGTCCATCCTGTCTATGTCGCATGGCCATGTTAGTGTCTGATATCGGAGGGTGGCAGTATGCCTTTCCTGCCTATGTCCACTAGCTGTGTTAGTGATGGATAATGGAGGGTGGCAGTATGTCCTTCTTGTAACCACCACAATCACCCTCCACCCCAATGTTGGTAACGGATAATGGATGGTGGCAGTAGATTGTTCCTGTCACCACCACAAACTGTTAACCAACACATTTATTTCCATGGTGTCTTCAGCTTCAGATATACCAGGAGCCGGAACTGATAGGAAACCATCTGTGTCGTTGGCTCCCTGAACCTGGGTTTTGCGTCGTGTTACGTCAACGTTATTTTGCTGAGGACAATTACTATTGCCAACATTATACCAACAGTCAATGAAAGCTGTTATAGCGCTCGAGGCTTTGCTGACCTTTTTTTAATATGAACAGTCCCTTTCACATATTCCCTGGCTTAGGACTGGCTAGCACAGAGGCATGCTACATATTTTTTGTTTTTTTCTTTTTACCTTCAGGTTTGTTCCTTTCTTCAACATTACTGGAGAAAACCATTATCATTTCAAATCGGCCATTGTCTAACTTCAGTATGGCTTCGGCCTTGAGACTATGTATTTGGCTATGTTAGTGACGGATAACAGAGGGTGGCAGTATGTCCTCACTGTCACCACCACAATGCACATGCCCTGGCAATGTTAGTGACAGATAACATTGTGTGACAGTATGCCCTTCTGTCTATGTCCCATGGCTAAGTTAGTGATGGATAACGGTGGGCAGAAGTTCGTCCCTCCTGTAACCACCACAACACCCCTCCCCCACCCATTGCGTATGTTACTGATGGATAACACAGGGTGGCAGTATGTCTATCCTGTCTATATTCCCTGGCTATGTTATTGTCGGATAATGGGGGGGAGGGGGGGGGTGGCAGTATTTCCTTACTGTAACCACCACAAACCATTCCCCTGGCCATGTTAGTGACGGATAATAGAGGGTGGCAGTATGTCCTTCCTGTCTATGTCCCATGGCCATGTTAGTGCCTGATATCGGAGGGTGGCAGTATGCCTGTCCTGCCTATGTCCACTAGCTATGTTAGTGATGGATAATGGAGGGTGGCAGTATGTCCAAACTGACACCACCACGAAATTTTAACAAACATATTTATTTCCATGCTGTCTTCAGCTTCAGATATGCTTGGAGCCGGAACATATAGGAAATCTTTTGATGTCGTTGGCTCCCCGATCTTGGGCTTTGCGACATTATACATCAATGTGGTTTCGTTGATACCCACTATTTTAGCCATGACTATACCAACCGAAAATGAAAGCTGTAATAGTGCTGAAGCCTCTGCTGACCCTTATCAATAAGAACAGTCCCTTTCACATTTTTCCCAGGCTTAGGACTGGCGAACGCAGATTCATGCACAATTTTGTGTTTGTTTTCTTTTTATCTTCACGTTTGTTCCTTTTTTCAACATTGCTGGAGAAAACCATTATAATTTCAAATGGGCCCTTGTCTAACTTAAGTGTGGTGTTGGCCTTGAGACTATATATTTGGCTATGTTAGTGATGGATAACGGAGGGTGGCAGTATGTCCTTCCTGTCTATGTCACCTGGCAATGTTAGTGATGGATAACAGATGGATGCCATATGTCCTTCTTGTAACCACCACAAGCGCCCCCCCCCCCCCATGTTAGTAACGGATATTGGAGGGTGGCAGTAGATTGTTCCTGTCACCACCACAAACTGTTAACCAACACATTTATTTCCACGGTGTCTTCAGCTTCAGATATACCAGGAGCCGGAACTGATAGGAAACCATCTGTGTCGTTGGCTCCCCGACCCTGGGTTTTGCGTTGTGTTAAGTCAACGTTGTTTTGCTGAGGACAAATGCTTTTGCCAACACTATACCAACCGTCAACGAAAGCTGTTATAGTGCTCGGGCCTCTGCTGACCTTTTTTTAATATGAACAGTCCCTTTCACATTTTTCCTGGTTTAGGACTGGCTAGCACAGAGGCATGCTGAATATTTTTTGTTTGTTTTCTTTATACCTTCAGGTTTGTTTCTTTCTTCAACATTACTGGAGAAAACCATTATCATTTCAGAAGGGCCACTGTCTAACTTAAGTATGGCTTCGGCTTTGAACTATGTATTTGGCTATGTTAGTGACGGATAACAGAGGGTGGCAGTATGTCCTCCCTGTCACCACCACAATGCCCCTCCTCTGGCAATGTTAGTGACAGATAACATTGGGTGACAGTATGCCCTTCTGTCTATGTCCCATGGCTATGTTAGTGATGGATAACGGTGGGTAGCAGTTCGTCCCTCCTGTAACCTCCACAACACCCCTCCGCCACCCATTGCCTATGTTAGTGACGGATAACACAGGGTGGCAGTATGTCTATCCTGTCTATGTCCCCTGGCTATGTTAGTAACAGTTAACGAAGGGGGGGGGGGGTGGCAGTATTTCCTTACTGTAACCACCACAAACCATTCCCCAGCCATGTTAGTGACGGATAATAGAGGGTGGCATTATGTCCTTCCTGTCTATGTCCCATGGCCACTTTAGTGTCTGACATCGAAGGGTGGCAGTATACCTTCCCTGCCTATGTCCACTAGCTATGTTAGTGATGGATAATGGAGGGTGGCAGTATGTCCAAACTGACACCACCACGAAATTTTAACAAACATATTTATTTCCATGCTGTATTCAGCTTCAGATATGCTTGGAGCCGGAACATAGAGGAAATCTTTTGGTGTCGTTGGCTCCCCGATCTTGGGCTTTGCGACATGATACATCAATGTGGTTTCGTTGATACCCACTATTTTAGCCATGACTATACCAACCGAAAATGAAAGCTGTAATAGTGCTGAAGCCTCTGCTGACCCTTTTCAATAAGAACAGTCCCTTTCACATTTTTCCCAGGCTTAGGACTGGGGAATGCAGATTCATGCACAATTTTGTGTTTGTTTTCTTTTTATCTTCACGTTTGTTCCTTTTTTCAACATTGCTGGAGAAAACCATTATAATTTCAAATGGGCCCTTGTCTAACTTAAGTGTGGCGTTGCCCTTGAGACTATGTATTTGGCTATGTTAGTGACGGATAACAGAGGGTGGCAGTATGTCCTCCCTGTCACCACCACAATGCCCCTCCCCTGGCAATGTGAGTGACAGATAACATTCTGTGACAGTATGCCCTTCCTATCTATGTCCCATGGCTATGTTAGTGATGGATAACGGTGGGTAGCAGTTCGTCCCCCCTTAACCACCACAACACCCCTCCCCAACCCATTGCCTATGTTAGTGACGGATAACACAGGGTGGCAGTATGTCTATCCTCTGTATGTCCCCTGGCTATGTTAGTGACGGATAATGGGGGGGGGGGGGGGGTGGCAGTATTTCCTTACTGTAACCACCACAAACAATTCCCCTGGCCATGTTAGTGACGAATAATAGAGGGTGGCAGTAGTCCATCCTGTCTATGTCGCATGGCCATGTTAGTATCTGATATCGGAGGGTGGCAGTATGCCTTTCCTGCCTATGTCCACTAGCTGTGTTAGTGATGGATAATGGAGGGTGGCAGTACCACGAAATTTTAACAAATATATTTATTTCCATGCTGCCTTCAGCTTCAGATATGCTTGGAGCCGGAACATATAGGAAACCTTTCGGTGTTGTTGGCTCCCCGATCGTGGGCTTTGCGACATGATATATCAACGTGGTTTCGCTGAGGACGACTATTTTAGTCATGACTATACCAACCGAAAATGAAAGCTGTAATAGTGCTCAAGCCTCTGCTGACCCTTTTCAATAAGAACAGTCCCTTTCACATTTTTCCCAGGCTTAGGACTGGCTAACGAAGATTCATCCTCAATTTTGTGTTTGTTTTCTTTCTATCTCCACATTTGTTCCTTATTTCAACATTGCAGGAGAAAACCATTATAATTTCAAATGGGCCCTTGTCTAACTTCAGTGTGGCGTTGGCCTTGAGACTATGTATTTGGCTATGTTAGTGATGGATAACGGAGGGTGGCAGTATGTCCTTCCTGTCTATGCCACCTGGCAATGTTAGTGATGGATAACAGAGGGAGGCAGTTTGTCCTTCTTGTAACCACCACAAGCCCCCCCTACCCCTATGTTAGTAACGTATAATGGAGGGTGGCAGTAGATTGTTCGTGTCACCACCACAAACTGTTAACCAACACATTTATTTCCACGGTGTCTTCAGCTTCAGTTATACCAGGAGCCGGAACTGATAGGAAACCATCTGTCTTGTTGGCTCCCCGACCCTGGGTTTTGCGTCGTGTTGTGTCATCGTTGTTTTGCTGAAGAGAAATACTTTTGCCAACACTATACCAACCGTCAATGAAAGCGGTTACAGTGCTCGAGCCACTGCTGACCTTTTTTTTATTATGAACAGTCCCTTTCACATTTTTCCTGGCTTAGAACTAGCTAGCACAGAGGCATGCTAAATACTTTTTGTTTGTTTCCTTTTTACCTTCAGGTTTGTTCCTTTCTTAAACATTACTGGAGAAAACCATTATCATTTCAAATGGGCCATTGTCTAACTTCAGTATGGCTTCGGCCTTGAGACTATGTATTTGGCTATGTTAGTGATGGATAACAGAGGCTGGCAGTATGTCCTCCCTGTCACCATCACAATGCCCCTCTCCAGGCAATGTTAGTGACAGATAACATTGTGTGACAGTATGCCCTTCCTGTCTATGTCCCATGGCTATGTTCGTGATGGATAACGGTGGGTAGCAGTTCGTCCCTCCTGTAACCACCACAACACCCCTCTCCCACCAATTGCCTATGTTAGTGACGGATAACACAGGGTGGCAGTATGTCTATCCTGTCTATGTCCCCTGGCTATGTTAGTGATGGATAAGGGCGTGGGGTGGCGGTATTTCCTTACTGTAAGCACCACAAACCATTCCCCTGGCCATGTTAGTGACGGATAATAGAGGGTGGCAGTATGTCCTTCCTGTCTATGTCCCATGGCCATGTTAGTGTCTGATATCGGAGGGTGGCAGTATGCCTTTCCTGCCTATGTCCAGTAGCTATGTTAGTGATGGATAATGGAGGGTGGCAGTACGTCCTAACTGACACCACCACGAAATTTTAACAAACATATTTATTTCCATGCTGTCTTCAGCTTCAGATATGCTTGGAGCCGGAACATATAGGAAACCTTTCGGTGTCGTTGGCTCCCCGATCGTGGGCTTTGTGACCTGATACATCAACGTGGTTTCGTTGAGACCCACCATTTTAGCCATGACTATACCAACCAAAAATGAAAGCTGTAATAGTGCTCAAGCCTCTGCTGACCCTTTTCAATAAGAACAGTCCCTTTCACATTTTTCCCAGGCTTAGGACTGGCTAACGCAGATTCATGCTCAATTTTGTCATTGTTTTCTTTTTATCTTCACGTTTGTTCCTTTTTTCAACATTACTGGAGAAAACCATTATAATTTCAAATGGGCCCTTGTCTAACTTCAGTGTGGCGTTGGCCTTGAGACTATGTATTTGGCTATGTTAGTGATGGATAACAGAGGGTGGCAGTATGTCCTTCTTGTAACCACCACAAGCCCCCGTCACCCCTATGTTAGTAATGGATAATGGAGGGTGGCAGTAGATTGTTCCTGTCACCACCACAAACTGTTTACCAACACATTTATTTCCACAGTGTTTTCAGCTTCAGATATACCAGGAGCCGGAACTGATAGGATACCATCTGTGTTGTTGGCTCCCCGACCCTGTGTTTTGCGTAGTGTTACGTCAACGTTGTTTTGCTGAGGACAAATACTTTTGCCAACACTATACCAACCGTCAATGAAAGCTGTTATAGTGCTCGAGCCTCAGCTGACCTTTTTTTTAATATGAACAGTCCCTTTCACATTTTTCCTGGCTTAGGACTGGCTAGCACAGAGGCATGCTAAATACTTTTTGTTTGTTTTCTTTTTACCTTCAGGTTTGTTCCTTTCTTCAACAGTACTGGAGAAAACCATTATCATTTCAAATGGGCCATTGTCTAACTTCAGTATGGCTTCGGCCTTGAGACTATGTATTTGGCTATGTTAGTGATGGATAACAGAGGGCGGCAGTATGTCCTCCCTGTCACCACCACAAGCACCCCCCGTCCCCCGCCCAGCGTCAGAAGCAATGTACACCAGCTGTTTGGATCCAGTGTAAACCTTAATATTGTGCAAATGCTTTCAAATGGCTGTGAGTCGTGATACTAAGGCGGGACATTGGGACCATTCTGGTATTCATCTAGTGGGATGTGGAAAAGTGCCAAAAAACCACATTCAGACTTGCCAGCAAACCGGCCTCGTCGTCATGTAGCCAGGCGTATTCGATCCGGGACATGCTCACCTACGCGAGTCAAGGAAGCAGCACATTAGTGCTCTCGGCTAACCTGGCGAGTCTACATTGCTGGATAAAATGATTGAACTTATCATCCTATTTTCGAATCCTTCCTTGGGCATGGATGTATGTGACGTCCTTAGTTTAATTTGGCTTAAGTAGTTCTAAGTTCTTGGGGACTGAACACCTCAGGTGTTAAGTCCCATAGCACACAGAGCCTTTTGATCCATCATCTTAATATCGTCTAATGTCACCCCATTCGTTATTGCAATATCGTTTCTTCTTTTGTCTAGATATATCTGTCTTTTTTTTCTGAAGGCCCAGGGTAATGAAATTCTTCTTTTATTTCAAATGTTGCATTTATTGCTTCCTCCTTCATACGTTCTGTTGCTTTTGATTTATTGGAGGGTTTACTTTCGTACCATAAGCCAACCTTCGTCAGAATTTTTTGGTCCTGTGTCGATGGTTATAAACATTCTACATTTCAGTTGGTATACTAGCATGTTTCGTGTACTGATTGACCATACAGTCAGCTAAATTCATTACTTTTTCTCCATTATGCATTTTTTTTTCGTTATTAACAACCACAGACGCTTGCAGTACGTTTTATGACTTTTTTCTGGGGGCAAAATAAAATCCTTTTCTCTCTTCTTCTATGATTTCGACGCCAGCGTGTAATGTGTATAGATGACCCCTCCCCACCTCGCACAATACTAGGTCCCTTTTCACTCATAATTTTCCCAGCTTCTACATAATCGAACACCAGGATTAATTTGTCAAAATGGAGCCATCGTCAGTTTTCAAAAAACTGTTACCTCCTGTCAGTACGAAAACGTCTTCGCTCATTTGAATCTGCGAACTAGAGCAAGGGATTTTGCTCGTCCCAACAGCTTCCCTCCTTGCTTTACACAGTGAAGTCTTGCTGTTGTCATAATGCGTCGAGATTAAAACTTGGTCGTTCAAATCTTGAAATACATCCTTAAAAAATTTGTAAAACAAGCACTGTGTTTTCTTTGTGGACTATTTTCCTGCTCTTACAGATTCCTTTCTTAAATTGCTAATCTGCTTTGTCAGATGGGCAAGAACGTCGCTGTTCACCCATGGTTCTGCCATCTGCAATTTTTGAATGGCCTCAGCACTCACCCCATTCGGAATTCATGCACACGCAGTTCGTATAAGCATCACATTTTCTGTTTACCTGGTAGCAGTAACTAATCTACAGTAGGCATATCTTCCCTTTCGTCGTAATTAGTTTCATTACCCACCCTATATAGAATTCAAGTAGCTTAGCTCTATGGAAGTATACGGGAACAAAGGCTACTGGCGAGGGCACTGCCACACTGACGGTGGCAACTCTTCCGCAGCTGGTGGACAACTAGTGTGAATCAGTAGGAGGCTCTGGTCGGAAAACCCACGGTACGAAAATGTTTAGTCGCAAGCACCACTCTACCTGCATCACCTACAAAAGAGTCGAAACCACCACAGTCGAAAAGGGCAACCTGCAGTTCACGAGCCTTCGTGTAAACATGACGTCATTTTGACGTCATACTGTGTACTGAAGACGAAAAGGGTTGCCTATCTACCTTCGTGATCGTTTTGCTCGCAGCACGTGAGGCGAACATGGCGTTCAGAACAATCACATTCGCCACAATTAGAGAGGACGTTACGCTTTTACTTTAGAGCGGGGTTCGCTAACGTGGTAGTACTATGTTAATAAGGGCGAGATTGAAATGTCCGTGTGACTCAACTCCGAAACTTACTCACAAAGTTTTAAAAACTATTTTCACTAAATGTCTTCATCAACCTCGAAAGTGTCCGCAGCTCGTGGTCGTGTGGTAGCATTCTCGCTTCCCATTCCCGTGTTCCCGGGTTCGATTTCCGGCGGGGTCATGGATTTTCTCTGCCTCGTGATTACTGGGTGTTGTGTGATGTCCTTAGGTTAGTTAGGTTTAAGTAGTTCTAAGTTCTAGGAGACTGATGACCATAGATGTTAAGTCCCACAGTGCTCAGAGCCATTTGAACCATTTGAACCAACCTCAAAAGTAGGATGACTTGCTAATTTACAAGCAAAAAACAAGCTACAGCCAGTCAACTTTGAACCAAGTATCGTATATATTCAACGGTGTTCATTAAGTTAATTTTTAAAATTCTGAAATCAGTTTTGGGATTGAACTGTAGTTGCACCCTCGTTCAGAAGACCATGGAACACGACGAGACGGATCTGGTCGCACCAAAACATATCACACCCCCAAGAAGGTTGACGCCTCATCCAAAGGGCATTTGCAGGACAGATCTGTTCTAGCGCAATGGTGGAACAGTGTAACACATCTTACACTATCAGGGATGATAGTCTGTCGCATGGGTTACACGCTCGACGTCCACTTCTCCACTTACCTTTGACGAATGTGGACAAACATGAAAGACGTCAATGGCATCAGGTAGTATATTCGATGTGTTTATTTGAAAATGATGGCCGCATTTTGGTTCACTGCAGCCAGGGGGAGCGGCATCAAAGTGGGGTACTATGGGGCACAGCCACAAATCCCAGCTGGTGTGTGTCCAGGGCACTGTGAACAGTGTGATCTACGTCAATGGCACCCAGCGAACCATAGCCATACCCTTTCGCACAACATCTCAGACGCCACTTTCACCAAGACAGTGCACGATCACATGTTGCTGAATTATCACGTGTCTTCTTAGCATCACAGGATGTTCCGCTTTTGCCGTGGCCCCTAATATCACCAGACTTGTCATGAATTGGAAAACTTTGGGATATTGTGAAACGACAAGTGCAGCCCTGTGCACAATTGCCAAACTGAGATGACCTTTGGAAGCAAGTGAATGCAGTATGGATGGCTATACCAAAGGTCACCATACGCACCTAATACTCGTCGATGTAATCAGGCATGGAACACGTTATTAGGGTACGTGGCAGAGAGTGTGCCTATTATACAACAGGACACGTGCTGAACAGAGGTGACTCAATTGCTAATCATTTCTACAGAACATACTAATGCACATTTCCTGAGACTATAAACGTCCTATCTGTAATCCTTGAAGGTGTTCTGTTTGTTCTGAACGTGAGTGTACAAATGGTCGGTAGCAATTCTGTGAGTCCAATTAAGCCAGAAGCTCATTTTTCTTATGTCCTTTGAGTACATTCTGCTACAAAACCTCAGAACATTTTGACAGCTCGAAAATACGTTCATGTTGGTGAAGGTTTTTTGTAATGAAATGGCGAGAAATCTAATATTGGTGGTGTAAGTGTCCCAAAAGAATAATCCAAAAAGTAGGTCACCTTCTAATTCTTTTGCAAATGGGTCAGTTTGAGGCATTATTGTTATAATAGTAGTCCTCTATTGTAGCGTTCCACTATTATTTTATTTATTAGATTAAACAATGAGTTGTTTGGTAAGTGTACTTGGTTTGTGATTATATTCGCCTAGTTGTTCTGAAAATGTGGAGTGGTTTGTCCATACTTCCAGGCTCTCATGTATTCTTTGCATCTCATATGAAACGTTCTCCCTTTCGTCCTACATATCTGCCATCACAAGTGTTACACTCTAATTCATATATACCTGATTTCTGGAAATATATCTGTGTTTTTTGTAAGCTTTGGGATGTATTTTTTGATACAATTGTTTGTTGTGTATGCTGTGTATAATCTCTGTCTTTCGAAAATGTTGGTGATTTTTGTGTGTGAGTTTGTGTTTGTGTGTCATTATGTGCCATCTTGTGTTTTGTTAAATGTTTTCCTAATAATTTTGTATAGTCTTTTATGGTACAGAGTGATTTTTCTTGTGCTTGGTCCTGTTGTGATGTTATCAATGGTTTTCCCCTTTCTGATTATATTTTACTTCTGATTTTGTTGTTCTGCTTTGTGACTATATCACAATTGTACTCATTGTTTCAGGTATCTGCATTATTATCTCCAATTATTTTTGGTAGTTTTCTCTGTTGACTGAAAATGTATTGAGTCTATGGAGCATATGTTGAAATATGCTTACTTTTGTGAATGTGAGTGGTTCACGTACTGACTGTTATAACCAGAAAATTTTGTGAATTTTATATTTTTATGCACGTTGTTGAAGTCAGTATGCGATTCTTCAATTTTTGTTTGTGGTTCATCCATTAAGCAGAGGATGTCATCCATATACCTGAACTATTATAGTATGTTGTATTCTTTTGCTGCTGTTTTTTTATGACTGTATCGGTTTTACTGGTTCCTTATCTCTAGATAAGGACAATCGGTCTCAGGTTATACACTGTAAGTCCTTTTTTCTCCATTCCCTATTCCAAGGGAAGAAGCAGGAGTTGGTCAAGGTCACCTAGGGGATGCACCCAGGCAACTGTGCAAGTTATATATAAGATCATGAAGTAATTCTAAAGTTGTCACATGTCACAAAAATGGCGGCAAGTCCCTCTATCTCTCCTCACCCTGCCCCTTTGAAGCATGACGATTAAGCACCCTCTTCAGGTGTTAATCTTAAGTATGGGGGGTTATTATAAGATAGACAGCATAGCAAGCGGATGTGGCTATCTCTCAATAACAAATCATGTCAGCTGAGTTCTATTTGTTAACAACAGTATTACGTGACACCTAAGACACCACATCGAGTCAGACATGAAATTACTCTCATTATCCCACATTCTACTTATTTTTCGCCAATTTACCACAATTTTACTGTATAACTGGATGCATTATGGAACTGGGTAGCGTAGGGAGAGAGGTTGTAGCCTGTGTCTGTTCGTTTATAACGAATTACGTTATGCCACATCAGTTCGGTTCCAACGTGGAACCACCAGAACCTACACCCAGGCAGATATGTAAGTACTCTTATTCTTCCATATTATCCCACATGTTCCCCAATTTTACGTATTTTCACACTTTTCCGGAATTTCTTTTGTCCAGTTACGCAAAATACACTGCTCTCTTCCCGACATCGCGACGACGTCATGCTACTCTGAGGCAATCACAATGCAGTATGGGCTTTAATTAGGTATCACTACTATTGAAGCACACTTCCCCATATCAACTGTTATAGTTGTGACACTCAGAAGCTGTACATCATAGGGTTAAGTTGTATTCCGTGTCCGTTTGTTAATAGCAAATTATGTTAATTGAGGTGTATTTCTTTTACAACAGGTTGTAGCCACTAGCAGAAGCCTCACTGACACAGATAAGTAAGTAATCTCATTCATCCATATTTTATGAACTTCTTCCGTATTTTACGCAGTTTTACACATTGTACCCAATGATGCGAGTTATGTGACAACATGGTGCCAACATTGCCTCGCATCGAGGCAAAACGGCACGTCACGTCATGACGTCACATCACAGTGGCGCAGAGTGTTGCGGCACGTCGTGATACGTTGCGTAGACGTCATGAATTTGTCAGTCGAAAACAATGCAGCATGTTGCCGAAATATCTATCATTGCTAAAACGCCTCTCCATTACTAGAAGTGGACATCATAGTATTAGGAATGAAAACATTCGTACAAATAGTGACGTCATAGAGAATACTACAATCGTTACCGATTTATAGCCAGAGGTGCTGTATACAAGTTAAAGGCCACACATCAGTAGGTAAAGCACCACTACATTACAAGGTTATGGGACGTCACAGTAACATTATGATGACTCCAACCCAAGTTTTCGTACGTGCGTAGTACAGAGCTACAAAATGCACCTCTAGAGACGTGAGAAACGGAAATGAATTTGCCCACAGTGGGATCCGTCCCATAGACTCGGTTGTGCTGGGCTCTAGCCGAGAACACCGATGTTTGCGGATACACTACCCACGAACAGCCGAATATCTGCTGTATAATCCTCTCCGGTCTGGCGCCAGACATTGGTGCTACATCAGCCCTGGCGAGAGATCTCCTCCCACGTTAATAACGGCAAGCAGATCCCGACGCATCGATTAAAATATGTAAGTCTGGCATACACCTAGTTGACATAGAACTCACCGCAGCATTCGCATACCGAACGATTCAAGTGAGATCCTGGTGGGGTATGCTCGACCACCAGGTCGCGTATAAGAGAGCGCCGCACGTTTTCCTGACATTCCACCAGACCATCTCTCAAGACAAGGTAGAGAGATTTGCACAATGTATGTGTAATCTTCTCCACCCTGGCGACGGGCACAAATGGTGCTCAATGGTTCAGTGAGAGGGTATCCCGCCACAGAAAACCCTGTCGTAACTCGACGGCGCCTTTGCAGTCAAACGTTGGCAACAGTTAAAGCCCCAAGCACTGCCCTCCCCACCACACCATCCTTTGTCTCTGGACCACCTAGGCGAACCAGTCGCAACTCGCAGACATTTAAACGCTCACCAGAGGAAATCGACCTAACTGGTTATAACGTTGAAGCAGTATGAGGTTCGTAGCAGTAAGGTTGTAGCAATATAAGATTCGTAGCAGTGAATCCCTTGTCGCTGTAACACACCCGTTATTAAGTGTAAGACTTCTCCAAGGCACCAGTAACGTAATGCTGGACTTGTTGCTGGTAGCATTAATCCCCATCTAGTATTATGTGAACTCAAATTATCCAAAGCTCTTTTTCGTGAAAAAAACAGCACTGAGAACACACATATATAGTCAACAAAACGTAAAGGAAGATAGAATTTGTACAGTTAGATTCTTTCCTTTGTGTAGCTCTACTTTTTATTAGTGGCACTAGGTATCTTACTGTGTGTGCGTCTTGACAAGAGAGATACCGAATTCGCATGACCCCCCTTATAAGCAATAAGCAGCCCAGAGTCCTGATAAACATTTAATAAAACATAATGAATCAGAGTCTAATTTGGAAGAGGAAGTGTTCTTGAGATAATTACTGCCCGCACCCATGAAACCAAAGTGGTAATTGTCTCAGACTGTAAGTCAAACCTCGTATTTTGTCATAACACGCCTCGAAATTCATAATCACTTTACGTACGTGTTAAATAACTGTTGAGTCGGAGACCCATCGTAGGTAATATCATACTGCCATTACCGATGTATAGTGGAATCGTAACATATCTCGAAGGACACTGTTTCCACCAGCCATAGCTGTGAGGGCATTAGGAAGCTAGTTTCGCAAGCCTTTATTCTGTAGGAAGTACCACGGGCAGGTTAGATGGTTTCAATCATCCGTCGGAGTAACTCTGAATTACACCATCAGATTGGTCTGTCCTTCTGTTAATCATAGTTTCGAGGTATTATATCCTGTCACTGCCGAATAATCTATTAAAGCAAGTCTTTCACGACACGTTAACATCCAGCAAAAAAAACAGCACTTACATATTTGAATTTTAGGGTCATAAAAGGCCTTATAATCAACGCCATCTAAGCTAGTATTACTTCCTGAGTAGACAAATTGTAGGATGATCTTAGGATTGCATATACGATTATTTTAAAGACACTATGTGATCAAAAGTATCCGGACACGTGGCTGAAAATGATATACAAGTTAGTGGCGCGCTCGATCGCTAATGATGGAATTAAATATGGTTGTGGCCCACCCGTAGACTTCATGGCAGCATACACTCTTGCTGTCATAGGTTCAGTCAGGTGCTGGAAGGTTTTTTGGGTATGGCAGCCCATTCTTCACGGAGTGCTGTACCGAGGTGAGGTACCGATGTCGGTCGGTGAAGCCTGGTACGAAGTCGGTGTTCCAAAACATCCCAAAGGTGTTCTATAGGATTCAGATCAGAACTTACTGTAGGCCAGTCCATTACAGGGATGTTATTGTCGTGTAACCGCTCCGTCACAGGCCGTGCATTATCAACAGGTGCTCGATCGTGTTGTAAGATGCAATCGTCATACTCGAATTGATCTTCAACAGTGGGAAGCAAGAAGGTGCTTTAAACATCAATGTAGGCCTGTGCTGTGATAGTGCCATGCAAAACAACAAGGGGTGCAAAACCCCTTAATGAACAGCATTGCCACACCATAACAGAACTGTCTCTGAAGGCGTCGTTTGGCATTTGCTGGCGTGATGCGTGGCTTATGAGCAACCGCTCGAACATTAAATCCGTTTTCTCAATTCCCAACTAACTGCCGTAGCACTTGCAGTGGATCCTGGTGCAGTTTGGAATTCCTGTGTGGTGGTCTGGACAGATGTCTGCCTATTACACAGTACGACTCTCTTCAACTGTCGGCGGCCTCTGTCAGTCAACAGGTGACATCGGCTTGTACGTTTTTATGCTGAACGTGTCCCTTTACGTTTCCACTTCACTATCACGTCGGAAACAGTGGGCCTATTGATATTTGGGGAGTGTGGAAATCTCGCGTACAGACGTATGACACATGTGACACCCAATCACTTGACCACGTTCGAAGTCCGTGATTTCCGGGAAGCGCCCCATTCTGCTCTCTCACCATGTCTAATGACTATGAGGCCGCTGATATAGAGTACCTGGCAGTAGGTGGCAGTTCAATGCATTTAATATGAAAAACGTCTGTTTTTGGAGGGTTCCGGATACTTTTGATCACATAGTGTAGGCCTTCTCAACTTAATTATCTCCCTTACGCATCAGGAAGGTACTTCTGCCAGCAAGACAGTCACTTCCTCTTGGGACGAATAGTTGTTCCGTGGGATCTCATATTTGATGTCACTAGACTCTCTTATATTCTTAGCACTATCAGAACAGCCGCTGAGAAAGTAATGCGTCACATACTGGTTTGCTTTCGACAGAAAGACAGTCATCCATCCTACGTACAGTACACGGTAGAGGTGTAAGCATCGCTGTTTGGTGGCTCATGTCATGGGTTCCCGTGTTAAATAATTAGAACTACAGGCATTGAGAGCATAACATTAAAAACAATTATAGACTCTTATCTTATGGAACATAACGCTACCACTCAGGTTACAGCATTTAATACTCCGGGAAAAGCTGATTTGGACCTTACATCAAACTGCATTTCTGTTCCTAAAACTGTGTAGGACAAACACTGGAATGCCTCTTAGTCAGGCAATATGACCACCAAGAGCAGCTGCTTTTTGCTAAAGATGATTATTCACTGTAACAACAGAATACTATCGCCTATTGGTCATTATGGCTACATAATCGATCACGCAATCTTCTAAATGTGATTGGACTGACACTACATTGTTTGCGTCGTGAGGTGCATACGTCAGAGTCGTGAGTTGGGGTGTAGCGTCCAACAGCAACGAACAACATTCACAGTGCTACACAGCACACCAAATACGCATACTTAGCTGCTTCCTCGGAGCTCAAGCGCAGCGGTGGCGTAATTTGTAAACTAACTGAAGCCTCGCAAGTAGACTGCTACAGATGTCTCAGGCAGAAAGGCAGATGCAGCTATCTGACCGAACCTGATTATTCAGCTGTGTGATAGACACTACCTCCAGAACAGAATCGTAGCGAGGAGTAGGCAAGCAGTCGGGACTGTAATCATCTGAGGATCGCCAACCGTAATTCCGTCTCCCTCTCTCCCTCTCTCTCTATCTCTCTCTTTCTCTCTCTCTCTCTCTCTCTCTCTCTCTCTCTCTCTCTCTCTCTCTCTTTTTCTCTCTCTTCGCTCGTTCTCGTCCATGGTACATGCATCCAAAGCAGTAAATCTCCCTCAACTGATACCAACGGATAGAGCAATCGAAAAAAGTTCAATGTACACTAAATGGGATTAAACATTAACATACACCAACAAATAACACAACAGCTTCCTCACCAATACAGAATTAGCGGGAGAGCGGCAGTTTCGTCCTCTATCTCTAGAATGGTCCATCGTTCCACTAGTAATACAAATGCGCTGTGGTTCTCTCTGTCTACTACTTACAGGTACTATCGACCAATTACCCCATCTGTACAGTGATTATGTTTTTTCTAAGTACGAAGGTTGATACTTTAATAGCGGCAAGTATTTATTTATAGCTCATACAGAATAGATACATGTTTAAAAGTTTTACTGACCTTCAGAGTTGTCACTAGCATTGTGTATAACTCGTTGCCAGCGATGTGGAAAGTGTAGGATACTCTTAGTAGTGCAGGAGTGTTGACAGTTCGAGCGCCGAGGTCTATTGCCCGACGAATTTGTAGCAGTTCTGAAGCGAATGCTGTGAAGTGTTGGCTTCAGTTAAGAACTCTAGTCGAACTCACGAGGGCTTAAGTCAGGGGAGCGCAGTAGGTGGTATAGCACTGAGCAGCCCCATCAGTCAAATAAACCAGTAACCGCTTGCAATGTATGTGCTTGACCATTGTCCTGCAAAATGATGGTCAGGTCCTTCTGAAAATGTCAGCTGCTCGTAGTTTGTGATTTCTGCAAGATGTCATGGATCAGAACGTGTCAATGTCAATTCAGAAGCTGACACAGACCCCGAAGCCGTGGAGGGAAAAGAAAATGCTTGGCAATGTACAAATGGTATTAGAGCTGAACAAAACAATATTTCAGACAACAAGACAAAGTCACAGGGTCTTGCGACTTACAGCGTAATCCGTTGGATACGATCATCCTCCTACAGTACAGGAGATGAAACATTGAACTAGTCTGTGCAGTTGATCAATACCTCTATATTTATTAGTATTGGGAGGAGAGAGTCATGGTTAAAATCTTATCGAGTTCTCAATCGGATGAAGTTTCTCTGTTGGATGGTAGAGAATAATGAAGATAGCATGTTGGGGAGATAGATGTGGATGGACGCGTATCTGTTGTACTTGTATGTAGTTTGGGGGCACACAACAGTGCAGAAGCAAAAATCGTTGTCCTTCAACCTGTTTCCGTTTCCATCGAATGGTCAAAACACAGTAATGTCACAGTAACGCAGCTTAGCTTGTTTCTACACGGGATGCAGAAGGTGGTAGATATAGCTTCCTCTGACTTCTACTCAGTTGCGCAAAGTTGCAGGAATGGTAGCGCAGAGTCTTAGGGGGCAGTTTCAGGATAAGTAGGGACTACAAAAACGAGCGTGGAATTATACTGTAGCAGATAGGCTGGAGAAAGGTGGTCCATTTTGAGGAATGAGAGATTCAGAATCATGATTCACTAGTGACTGTAATCATTAAAAGACTTTTCCATAGGATCCAACGCAGGTATGTGCTTGAATGGGAAGACTTGATTCCATATCCCAGAAAATATTTCTAGAGGACAGCATAGCATTAGAGATCTGAAAAGTTAGTGGAGATTTCTTATGACCTCTATCAGCACACCACCTACTTTTTGTGATCCTTCTCAATCAACCATCGCCTATAGAGCAGTGGACATATCACTGAACGTCTGACATGGCATCGAGACAGAATGCATTACAAATACTGGAGAAATATGTAGTGGAAGTGGCGCGAGGAAGTTAGAAATACTGGTTTCATACCACGTTCCTTAGGCGAATCACTTTGTAAATGGGTAATTTTATTTCGAGGTTGCACCGTCGGCGACGTGTAACCACACTGCCGGTCTGATACTATATATTCCAGGGATCACCTTCTATACTCAGTGTCACGTTATTTGTCTGTACAAAAGAACCACCTCATGCAGAGGTTAGGTCTTACCTCGATTTATAAAGAGAGAATAGCTTCTAACATGGATACTTGTATGCACCTGCAGAAGCAAGACTGCTTTTTGGTTTGACTCAAAAGTAATTCGCCATTCTTTGAGAACCCGATTAGTGTGAGCAATCTGTTCTGTATTTGAATTTATTTCTGATTTTAAGTCACACACAGCCTTCGAAATCGACCTGTCCATCTGTTGTTGTGTCTGTTCAATTTGTTGACGTAATTCGGCACGAGAATCGTCCATCTTCGAGTTTGTGTTATCCAACTTCGAGTTTAACTCTGAAAACATTTGTTTTAACATTTCCAACATTCCTACACTGTCAGAAGCACTTTCCCTAATAGGTGTACTCGCTACACCGCTGTCAATACTGAGATCTGCGTCTTTTTCCATTATTTTAGGAAGCAGGTACTTATCTTAGTGTCCGTCGGCGGTCGTTGGTGTCCGTGTTTTGCGAAATTTCTTCAATTCCAGGATGGTTTCGCTCGGTTGATTCACTCCTCTTCTTGTGACACCAGAATCGACGTATTTACTTCTGAAGAATGACTGGTCCGTCGTATATCCTCTTCTTGTGGTCCCAAAACAAACGTATTTTCTTCTTGTGATCCCAGAAGAGACGTATTTTTTGAAGAACCACTGGGTGGTCGTCATATCCTCTGCTTCCTCCACCAAATTATAACATTTCAGCTCCTCAACACCCTTATTAAAACGTTGCATTAGGAGGTGTCTGCTTCGTGCAAAAGGTCTTGAGTTCATATTGACGACAACAAGTAATTCTTCATTACAGACGTTTATTTACAAACAGAACTGACAGACTTCACAGACTCAACAACTGACTCTCCGAGCTAACCGCACTGCATATCCGAACTGGCCACTGACAACTCCCTAGGTGTATTAATATCTTTCCAAACAATGAGAGTCTTTGACAATGTTTTGTTTACAATACGATTGCAATTCACGACTTAAAACTAAATTAGACATTACAGAATTTTAGTACAGATTAAAGTCAGTAAAAGGATCAGTACATATAAATTCTTACAAGCATAATTTCCAAATAGATTTTATAACATTTTTCTACCAGCTTCTAGATAACCTTCACCAGATTTGTACCGATGTTTCCAGAAATATCTTGACATTTGATTCTGGATATTTCTTGAGTGATTTAGAACAACTATTTATATGTAAAATGATTTAAATCGTGTTTCAAAACGTAAATAAATCTTTTTAGCAGTATTTCTTGATACAAATCGTCTTTCGAAATTAGGTTATGAAACAGTTTTCACAAGTTTTCGTATTTTTGCGATCATAATATAGAATTTCTCCATAGAAAGTTCCAGAAGTGTGCATTAAACGTTCATTTACAGACTTTCTCTTTAGCTGGTCAGTTTTTAAAAGTATCTTGTCCATATTATACGAAATAATTTAGCTCAAAACTGATAATTTATACAATTAATCAGAGCTACAGCAAACAGTGAGTCTTTCTTTTACAAAATGAAATATACTTACAAAATTGAAAGAAAATAGGTTACTAACACTAATATATATTTACATTAATTCTATTTTTGTTCTTTCTGTGCAAAATGTATTAATATTGACACAGTACAATATTTAAACATCACCAAAGTTTCCCTTTACATTTTGCATATCTGTATCGACATCCCCTAAAAGTCTACAGTATCGAATACTTCAATATGTCCCAATATGTCCTATAATGTTACACGGTCTGGCGCCAGACATTGGTGCTACATCATTCCTGGCCGAGAGATGTCCTCCCACGTTAATAACGGCATGCAGATCCCGACGCATCGATTAAAATATGTACGTCTGGCATACACCTAGTTGACATAGAACTCACCGCAGCATTCGCATATCAAACGAGTCAAGCGAGATTCTGGTAGGGTATGCCCTCTTATTCGCGACCTGGTGGTCGCGAATAAGAGAGCGCCGCATGTTTTCCTGACATTCCAGCAGACCATCTCTCAAGACAAGGTAGTGAGATATGCACAATGTATGTGTAATCTTCTCCACCCTGGCGACTGGCACAAGTGGTGCTCAATGGTTCAGTGAGAGGGTATCCCGCCACAGAAAACCCTGTCATAACTCGACGGCGCCCTTACTAACGTTGCCAACAGTTAAAGCGCCAAGCACTGCCCTCCCCGCCGCACCATCCTTTGTCTCTGGACCACCTAGGTGAACCAGTCGCAACTCGTAGACATTTAAACGGTCAACAGAGGAAATCGACCTACTGGTTATAACGTTGTAGCAGTATGAGGCTCGTAGCAGTAAGGTTGTAGCAATATAAGATTCGTTGCAGTGAATCCCTTGTCGCTGTAACACACCCCTTATTAAGCGTAAGACTTCTCCAAGGCACCAGTAACGTAATGCTGGACTTGTTGCTGGTAGCATTAATCTCCATCTAGTATTATGTGAACTCAAATTGTCCAAAGCTCTTTTTCGTGAAAAACAGCACTGAGAACACACATATATAGTCAACAAAACGTAAAGGAAAAGAGAATTTGTACAGTTAGATGCTTTCCTCTGTGTAGCTCTACTTTTTGTTAGTGGCACTAGGTATCTTACTGTGAGACAAGAGAGATACCGAATTCGCATGACCCCCTTATAAGCAATAAGCAGCCCAGAGTCCGGATAAACATTTAATAAAACATAATGAATCAGAGTCTAACTTGGAAGAGGAAGTGTTCTTGAGATAATTACTGCCCGCACCCATGAAACCAAAGTGGTAATTGTCTCAGACTGTAAGTCAAACCTCGTATTTTGTCATAACACGCCTCGAAATTCCTACTCACTTTACATACGTGTTAAATAATTGTTGAGTCGGAGACTCATCGTAGGTAATACCATACTGCCATTACCGCTGTGTAGTGGCATCGTAACATATCTGCAAGGACGATGTTTCCACCGCACAAAGATGTGAGGGCATAAGAAAGCTAGTTTCGCAGACTTTATTCTGTAGGAAGTACCATGGGCAGGTTAGATGGTTTCAATCTTCCGACGGAGTAACTCTGAATTACACCGTCAGATTGGTTGTAAGTATTTTTGTTTCTTTGCGTAATCGGCCTCCTATAGGCCAGAGACATTAAATTTATACACCAACATAGATCATTATTGTCCTTCTGTCAAGCATAGTTTCAAGGTATTACATCCTGTCACTGCCGAATAATCTATTAAAACAGGTCTTTCACAACACGTTAACATCCAGCAAAAAATACAGCACCTACATGTTTGAATTTTAGGGTCATGAAAGGCCTTATAATCAACGCCATCTAAGCTAGTATCACGTCCTCAGAAGACAAATTGCAGGATGATCTTAGGATTGCATAAACGATTATTTTAAAGACACTATGTGATCAAAAGTATCCGGACACCTGGCAAGTTATTGGCTCGCTCGATCGGTAATGATGGAATTAAATATGGTTGTGGCCCACCCTTAGACTTCATGATAGCATCCACTCTTGCTGTCATAGGTTCAGTCAGGTGCTGGAAGGTTTTTTGGGTATGGCAGCCCATTCTTCACGGAGTGCTGTACCGAGGTGAGGTATCGATGTCGGTCGGTGCGGCCTGCCACGAAGTCGGCGATCCAAAACATCCCAAAGGTGTTCTATAGGATTCAGGTCTGGACTCACTATAGGCCAGTCCATTACAGGGATGTTATTGTCGTGTAACCGCTCCGTCACAGGCC
The DNA here is from genome assembly GCF_023897955.1 of Schistocerca gregaria. NCBI lineage: Eukaryota > Metazoa > Arthropoda > Insecta > Orthoptera > Acrididae > Schistocerca > Schistocerca gregaria. The sequence goes on from NC_064924.1 coordinate 72,757,727, forward strand.
GTGCATTATCAACAGGTGCTCGATCGTGTTGTAAGATGCAATCGCCATACTCGAATTGATCTTCAACAGTGGGAAGCAAGAAGGTGCTTTAAACATCAATGTAGGCCTGTACTGTGATAGTGCCATGCAAAACAACAAGGGGTGCAAAACCCCTTCATGAACAACATTACCACACTATAACAGAACTGTCTCTGAAGGCGTCGTTTGGCATTTGCTGGCGTGATGCGTGGCTTATGAGCAACCGCTCGAACATTAAATCCGTTTTCTCACTTCCCGCCTAACTGCCGTAGCACTTGGCAGTGGATCCTGGTGCAGTTTAGAATTCCTATGTGGTGGTCTGGACAGATGTCTGCCTATTACACATTACGACTCTCTTCAACTGTCGGCGGCCTCTGTCAGTCAACAGGTGACATCGGCTTGTACGTTTTTATGCTGAACGTGTCCCTTTACGTTTCCACTTCACTATCACGTCGGAAACAGTGGGCCTATTGATATTTGGGGAGTGTGGAAATCTCGCGTACAGACGTATGACACATGTGACACCCAATCACCTGACCACGTTCGAAGTCCGTGATTTCCGGGAAGCGCCCCATTCTGCTCTCTCACCATGTCTAATGACTACTGAAGCCGCTGATATGGAGAACCTGGCAGTAGGAGGCAGTTGAATGCATCTAATATGAAAAACGTCTGTTTTTGGAGGGTTCCGGATACTTTTGATCACATAGTGTAGGCCTGCTCAACTTAATTATCTCCCTTACGTATCAGGAAGGTACTTCTGCCAGCAAGACAGTCACTTCCTCTTGGGACGAATAGTTGTTCCGTGGGATCTCATATTTGATGTCACTAGACAGTCTTATATTCTTAACACTATCAGAACAGCCGCTGAGAAAGTAATGCGTCACATACTGGTTTGCTTTCGACAGAAAGACAGTCATCCATCCTACGTACAGTACACGGTAGAGGTGTAAGCATCGCTGTTTGGTGGCTCATGTAATGGGTTCCCGTGTTAAATAATTAGAACTATACGCAGTAAGTGCATAACATTAAAAACAATTATAGACTCTTATCTTATGGAACATAGAGCTACCACTCAGGTTACAGCATTTAATACTCCGGGAAAAGCTGGTTTGGACCTTACATCAATAGGCATTTCTGTTCCTAGAACTGTGTAGGACAAACACTGGAATGCCTCTAAGTCAGGCAATATGACCACCAAGAGCAGCTGCTTTTTGCTAACGATGATTATTCACTGTAACAACAGAAAACCATCGGATATTGGTCATTATAGCTACTCTATCGATCACGCAAACTTTTAAAAGTGATTGGACTCATACTATATTGTTTGCGCCGGTGAGGTGCATACGCCAGAGTCGTGAGTTGGGGTGTAGCGTCCAACAGCAACGAACAACATTCACAGTGCTACGCAGCACACCAAATACGCATTCTTAGCTGCTTCCTCGGAGCTCAAGCGCAGCGGTGGCGTAATTTGTAAACTAACTGAAGCCTTACAAGTAGACTGCTACAGATGTCGCAGGTAGAAAGGCAGATGCAGCTATCTGACCGAGCCTGATTATTCAGCTGTGTGATAGACACGACTTCCAGTACGGAATCGTAGCGAGCAGTAGGCAAGCAGTCGGGATTGTGATCATCTGAGGATCGCCAACCGTAATTCCCTCTTCCTCTATCCCTCCCTCTCTCTCTATCTCTCTCTCTCTCTATCTTTCTCTCTCTGTCTTTCTCTCTCTCTCTCTCTCTCTCTCTCTCTCTCTCTCTCTCTCTCTTCGCTCGTTCTCTTCCATGGTACATGCATCCAAAGCAGTAAATCTCCCTCAACTGATACCAACGGACAGAACAATCGAAAAAAGTTCAATGTACACTAAATGGGATGAAACATTACACATACACCAACAAATAACACAACAGCTTCCTCACAAATACAGAATTAGCGGGAGAGCGGCAGTTTCGTCTTCCATCTCTGGAATGTTCTGTCGTTACACTAGTAAGACAAATACGCTGTGGTTCTCTCTGTCTACTCCTTGCAGGTACTATCGACCAATTACCCCATCTGTACAGTGATTATGTTTTTTCTAAGTACGAAGGTTGATACTTCAATAGCGGCAAGTATTTATTTATAGCTCATACAAAATACACTCCTGGAAATTGAAATAAAAACACCGTCAATTCATTGTCCCAGGAAGGGGAAACTTTATTGACACATTCCTCTGGTCAGATACATCACATGATCACACTGACAGAACCACAGGCACATAGACACAGGCAACAGAGCATGCACAATGTCGACACTAGTACAGTGTATATCCACCTTGCGCAGCAATGCAGGCTGCTATTCTCCCATGGAGACGATCGTAGAGATGCTGGATGTAGTCCTGTGGAACGGCTTGCCATGCCATTTCCACCTGGCGCCTCAGTTGGACCAGCGTTCGTGCTGGACGTGCAGACCGCGTGAGACGACGCTTCATCCAGTCCCAAACATGCTCAATGGGGGACAGATCCGGAGATCTTGCTGGCCAGGGTAGTTGACTTACACCTTCTACAGCACGTTGGGTGGCACGGGATACATGCGGACGTGCATTGTCCTGTTGGAACAGCAAGTTCCCTTGCCGGTCTAGGAATGGTAGAACGATGGGTTCGATGACGGTTTGAATGTACCGTGCACTATTCAGTGTCCCCTCGACGATCACCAGAGGTGTACGGCCAGTGTAGGAGATCGCTCCCCACACCATGATGCCGGGTGTTGGCCCTGTGTGCCTCAGTCGTATGCACTCCTGATTGTGGCGCTCACCTGCACGGCGCCAAACACGCATACGACTATCATTGGCACCAAGGCAGAAGCGACTCTCATCGCTGAAGACGACACGTGTCCATTCGTCCCTCCATTCACGCCTGTCGCGACACCACTGGAGGCGGGCTGCACGATGTTGGGGCGTGAGCGGAAGACGGCCTAACGGTGTGCGGGACCGTAGCCCAGCTTCATGGAGACGGTTGCGAATGGTCCTGGCCGATACCCCAGGAGCAACAGTGTCCCTAATTTGCTGGGAAGTGCCGGTGCGGTTCCCTACGGCACTGCGTAGGATCCTACGGTCTTGGCGTGCATCCATGCTGCGCAGCTAGCGCCATTCGACGGCCAACACCGCGGTTCCTGGTGTGTTCGCTGTGCCGTGCGTGTGATCATTGCTTGTACAGCCCTCTCGCAGTGTCCGGAGCAAGTACGGTGGGTCTGACACACCGGTGTCAATGTGTTCTTTTTTCCATTTCCAGGACTGTAGATACATGTTTAAAAGTTTTACTGACCTTCAGAGTTGTCACTAGCATTGTGTATAACCCGTTGCCAGCGATGTGGAAAGTGTAGGATACTCTTAATAGTGCCAGGAGTGTTGACAGTTCGAGCGGCGAGGTCTATTGCCCGACGAATTTGTAGCAGCTCTGAAGAGAATGCTGTGAAGTGTTTGCTTCAGTTAAGAACTCTAGTCGAACTCACGAGGGCTTAAGTCAGGGGAGTGCAATAGGTGGTACAGCACTTAGCAGCCCCATCAGTCAAATAAACCAGTAACAGCTTGCACTGTATGTGCTTGAGCATTGTCCCGCAAAATGATGGTCAGGTCCTTCCGAAAATGACAGCTGCTCGTAGTTTGTGATTTCTGCAAGATGTCATGGGTCAGAACGTGTCAATGTCAGTTCAGAAGCTGACACAGACCCCGAAGCCGTGGCGGAAAAAGAAAATGCTTGGCAATGTACAAATGGTATTAAAGCTGAACAAAACAATATTTCAAACAACAAGGCAAAGTCACAGGGTCTTGTGACTTACAGCGTAATCCGTGGGATACGATCATCCTCCCACAGTACAGGAGATGAAACATTGAACTAGTCTGTGCAGTTGATCAATACCTCTATATTTATTAGTATTGGGAGGAGAGAGACATGGTTAAAATCTTATCGAGTTCTCTGTCGGATGAAGTTTTTCTGTTGGATGGCAGAGAATAATGAAGATAGCATGTTGGGGAGATAGATGTGGATGGACGCGGATCTGTTGTACTTGTATGTAGTTTGGGGGTACACAACAGTGCAGAAGCAAAAATCGTTGTTCTTCAACCTGTTCCCGTTTCCATCGAATGGTCAAAACACAGTAATGTCACAGTAACTGAGCTTAGCTTGTTTCTACACGGGATGCAGAAGGTGGTAGATATAGATTGCTCTGACTTCTACTCAGTTGCGCAAAGTTGCAGGAATGGTAGCGCAGAAGCTTAGGGGGCAGTTTCAGGATAAGTAGGGACTACAAAAACGAGCGTGGAATTATACTGTAGCAGATAGGTTCGAGAAAGGTGGTCCATTTTGAGGAATGAGAGTTTCAGAAACATCATTCACTAGTGACTGTAATCATTAAAAGACTTCTCCATAGGATCCAACGCAGGTATGTGCTTGAATGGGAAGACTTGATTCCATATCCCAGAAAATATTTCTAGAGGAAAGCATAGCATTAGAGATCTGAAAAGTTAGTGGAGATTTCTTATGACCTCTATCAGCACACCACCTACTGTTTGTGATCCTTCTCAATCAACCATCGCCTATAGAGCAGCGGACATATCACTGAACGTCTGACATGGCATCGAGACAGAATGCATTACAAATACTGGAGAAATATGTAGTGGAAGTGGCGCGAGGAAGTTAGAAATACTGGTTTCATACCACGTTCCTTAGGCGAATCACTTTGTAAATGGGTAATTTTATTACGAGGTTGCACCGTCGGCGATGTGTAACCACACTGCTGGTCTGATACTATATATTCCAGGGATCACCGTCTATATTCAGTGTCACGTTATTTGTCTGTACAAAAGAACCACCTCATGCAGAGGTTAGGTCTTACCTCGATTTATAAAGAGAGAATAGCTTCTAACATGGATACTTGTATGCACCTGCAGAAGCAAGACTGCTTGTGATGGTAATACAGTCGAGTTTTTTTTTAACATCTGGCGGTTTGTAAGACGATTACGCCTCGCTTTCTAAGACACAGTGGTACCACTCGCAAGAAGGACTTACGAGATATGCCCAAAAATCGTTAATTTTCGTCCAGTATTATTCTGTATCGTCAGCAATCAGCTACTGACGACGTATTATACTTAGTAGTAGGGGATGTATGACAGGTTCACCATGAGCATCAGTATGTGTTTGTGTTCCGACATCTGCAAAGGAGATGACTAAGGCCAGTCATAAGGAAGGTATGAAATTGACGTCAAATACTGTGATAGCAAAGGAAAGAGAGTGTCAAGTCATAAGAATTGTACAGACATATCTATTTTCAGAGCCACAGCCGTCAACAGGGTGTATTTCCGATGCTTTGCTCATAGTTGAATGTCACTCTACTGAATCCGCAATGGTAACATTGAATTGTAAGTATAGCGATCAAATATATATGTAACTGATTTCATAGTATTATTCTGTCTATGGTGACCTATGGCACCAATGATTCACGTTTCCCGCTAATGGCAGGAGCCGTCCAAATGGAGAGTGCTGTTGCAATGCAGGAATTTAGTTAAGTTAACCGTGTAGTCTTCTAGACAGCAGAATAGCGAAAAATATTTAGTATGTGTTGGACAGCTTTCGTGATCAAGTGGAAATTTGAGAAGATTGAATATGTCTGTGTGTTGGCGCTAGGCATTATTTCCTCCCGTGTAAATTGTTCTGATGGCTGCTACTTCGCATTACACGTCTTTATTGAGTTGAGAGAAGATCCATGGTGGTGTGTGCATCTAGCACGTGGAAGGCACATTTGGTCGTTCTCTAGGTATGAGAAACACCTTATTTGACTTTGTAAATTATAGGGGTGGTTTGGAATCTGTTACATCACCGGCAATGGGCAGCGGTCGATTACAAACATCTGTCACACTTCTTTCAGCCGATGCCTGTATTTCGTGTGCTTACACTTTTACAAGTAAGGTCTGATTCCTGTCCAAGCTGTACACAACGTTTCGCTCCCTGTATTTTATGTATCCTCACAACAACATTTTGTAGTCAATACTGCCAAAATATTATTCAATTATTACACTAAAAACTTGAAATTAAGAGTACTCAACTTCTCAATGAAATCTTTGGTCTGTTTTTCTTCGTGTTATAAGTTTTACACCCTTTCTTCAATTTCCATTGACGAACATGGCGACTGCATAGAGATGAAAACATGACCAAACGCCTTCTAGTATTTTCTGGAAGCTGAACACAGAATATGTACATTACTACTCTTTATCACTAGCCATTTGACCATGGAACTAATAAAAACAGTTTGAATAATTAGGAAAATTTATTTATTTTTTGACCTAGTAAAGACTCAATGAAAGTCATTACTTTACGTTTTGGAATTCCAAATTCCTTTACACCAATGAAATGTATTCGTATGACAACGACTTCTCGCACAGGAGAAGCGTCTTCGTCCTCCACCATCTCCCTCACATCGGCTAACAAATCTTCCTCTGGCATCAGTTCGTCAATCCACCATAGATCTGTATCTGAATAATCCATTTCGTCCGGGAAAACCTCGAAGAGGTCCAGCTCTTCTGCCACGTCAGCCTCGATGTCCAGTGCATACTCCTCGAAATCCAACTCCAGCAAGTCCATTTCCGATCGCCATCTAAAAAAACGAAGACAAAATTCATTTGTTTTTGGAGATCTTGAGTGGATAGCTATCCTAAAATATATTATCCTTAAACAGTGTCATTCTTCTGTGAAGAGATTTTTCAAACTTATAAAAATTTATGACTGTGCCATGGCACGTCTTTCAAGGAGTACGTATAACAAACCAACTTATCAAAAGCGTTATCAGCACCAAGTTAACTTATTTCTAAAATACATTATCTGATGACCTTACACTAAGCGTTTGCAGACTACAAGTAAATGGTGCCACACACAGGAATACTACAACATACCGCTTGTGTGAATTTGTCATGTACTACTTACTTTGCCACAAGCGACATTGAACATATGTTAAAAGGATGCTTCAACACAAGTTACGGAAGTACGTCGGTCTCTCATGCTGGTAGTTTACTACAACTAAAGTGATTAGCTGCATGTGTATAGTGACACAACCGGCATATCTCGTGGAATGCATGTTGCTACCCTATACGACCGTGCTCCCCACATTGATCATTACATGACGTATGCTAAGGGGACGGAAATCGGTCGTGTTTTAATTTGCTGTCATCACCAAGAAGACAGATATTGCCGCGTGTCACACCACAATGTCAGAGTCAGTTACGGACTGCTTCTACGTCAGTCACGTCACCAGTGAGACGACCAGCCCCACCCTCCCTCTACCTCTGCGCTGTGTCCGCCCTGAGTACTGGGGTTGGCGATCTTATCTGTACCTCCACTCTTTGCAAGCACTGACGAGCTATCGTAAACCATTATATGTAACATATATAACTAAAAACCTTATCTGCTATTATTCAGAAAGACTTGGTAGTTACATTTCAGTACAGAGTATGAGCTGCCATACAAACCTGAAATAGAAAAGAGAAGAACATGCATTTTAATTAGATTTACAAAGACTAAGTAGTTAGGTTTACTAACATTAAGCAATACTAAGAGGACAAAGGAGCGAAAGGTTTTTCGAAACATGTATCTCGGAGTGAAACTTTGTAAAACTTCGAGACGCGGGAGCAATTGGTGCCTGTATGCCTCGCCAGCAACACGAATGCTCGACTGCGACCAAAACACGAGACAGACGCAGCGACTCCGGCCTACAGCGTTTAGAGTAACGAGTGTGCGAGGATGTGAGAGCCGGCGGTGACTTACCAGCACAGAATCGCGAATGCGACGCTGTCGAGCGCAGTGATAAGCACGAGAGCAAGCATGTTGTCTGACTGCTTAGCACCAAATTAGTGTTTCCGCGGTTACCCCGGCTGTAGCTCCATTGTCGATACAGGAGACAAGGGAGTCTCACCACTCACGAGTGTCGCGCGAAAAAACTGCTCAACGAATCACTGTTTCTATTCGCATATTTATTTGGTAACTGCGTGATAAGAAAATATATTTAATAATTGTTGCATTGACCGACATAGGTTACATGCAATTTTGTAGTAGTTTAAAGATTATTCTTCATGAAACTTCCTGGCAGATTAAAATTGTGTGCCCGACCGAGATTCGAACTCGTGACCTTTGCCTTTCGCGCGCAAGTGCTCTAGAGTGGTAGAGCACTAGCCCGCGAAAGGCAATGGTCCCGAGTTCGAATCTTGGTTGGGCACACAGTTTTAATCTGCCAGAAAGTTTCATACCAGTGCACATTCCGCTGCAGAGTGAAAATCTCATTTTTTGATTATTGTTCATGTATCCCTAAGCGCGATATAAAGTTAAGGTGAAAACGCCAACACTTGATATATAAACGTTGGTTTTGATAGAAACTACGCAGATGTTCCGAGGTTCCTCTTTCGGTTGTCTTTTGGCGTCCACCCAGCGCGTTCCAAAGATGTAGGTAGGATGACGTGTTCCGCTGTGCCTGCCTACCAGGGCATTATCGTAATAGACGTGGGTAGAAAAATTCCTGCAGTGACTAAAAGTGTATCAAGCATTTTCCGCTTATCAAGTGGTCGACACCGGAAAGTTCGTCTGTGACACTCAATACGAAAATGTCATACTTTTTAAGTTTTCAGCTGTGAGGTGTAACATCTGGTTCCAACTGATGGAAATGTTTTAGATGTTTGAAGTTTGAATCATCTAGCTTGAGAGATACATGGTTTCTAGATGCAGGAAGCTGTACTATTTTATGGAGTCGTAACTTTGGAATTGCAGTGACTATCAAATCTCTTTCCATTCCAATAATGTCTGCTATTTCAAGGCAGAAACATGCAACTCCCACGCTAACTGCGACAGCTACAAAAGGGTCGAAATTCCACAGTTAGCATCGTACAGTTCACGATCCTTCATGTAAATGTTACGTCATTTTGACTTCACACCCTGTACTGAAGACGATAAGGGGTGCCCATCGACTTTTATGATAGTTCTGTTTGCAGCAAGTGAGGCGAACATGACGTTCAAAACAATAACATTCGCCCCAAGTTGAGAGGGGGTTACACCTTTTCTTTACTAAAGGGTTCGTTAATCTGGTAGGTAAATTGTTAATAAGATGTGTAAAGTTCCGTATTCATATAGACTAGTCTCTGAATAAGGGAGAGATTAAAAGGTCTGCATGAATCAGCTCCGAAACTTACTGAAAACGTTTTACTAACTATTTTCCGTAAAACGTCTCCATCAACCCCAAAGTCAGACGACTTGCTAATTTAGAAGCAAAAAAAAAAAAAAAAAAAGATAAAGCCATTCAGCGTTGAACTCAGTTAGCATATATTAAAGGGTGATCATTAAGTTTATTTTTAAAATTCTGAAACCAGTTTCACGATTGAACTATAATTACACGGAACACCTTGAATGATTCGATTTAGGACGTTGATATTCACATAACATGTCCAATAATATGTCCTGAAGAAATGTGGGGAATTTGCTGCATGTCGACCTGCAGCTCCAAGGTCAACATCGATATCCGGTGCAACACCACCTACCGGCAAAATTTCCCTGCGGCTCTCATTGTCGCTATAAACCATAAGTAATGGATCAGTGTAACATGAGCAGAGCTGCTGGACGCCTCGCAGCTGTATGCTCTAACTGTACCAACAAATCAGTGAGTTCGAAAGAGGGCGCATTATTGGCATGAAAGACTGTGTAGCATCCATCCAAAAAATTGCTGGTCGTGTGGGATGAAGTGGTCCGGCGGTGCACCTGGTGAGTGCAGAATGGGTCACGGAAGACCTTAGAACACTACGAGATGGGTCATGTCGCACCAGAACAGACCACACCCCCGAGAAGATTGACACATCATCCAAATGGCATTGCTTTACAGATCTGCATCCTCCTCGGCTCTACCGCAACGGTGGAACTGTTTAACATATCGTACACCATTAGGGATGACAGTCCGTCGCCATATATTAAGACATGGGTTAGTTGCTCGTCGTCCACTTCTCCGCCTACTTTTGACGAATGTGGAGAAACATGGTAGACAGCAATGGCATCAGGTAGTGTATTCTGTCGAATCCAACTTCTGCTTGTATGGAAATGGTGGCCGCATATCCCCTCACTGCAGCACGGGTGGGGGGGGACAGCATCACAGTGACCACATTCACACTAGACAATCAGCGCCCACTCAAGGCCTTGTGGTGTGGGGTGCTGTTGAGTGTAGCCACAAACCACAGCTGCTGTGTGTCCAGGGCACTGCGGCCAGTGTCATCTACGTGAGTGACATCTTGCTTTTTACTGTGAGTGATAGATGTTCACAGACGTGTTTCGTCTTTTGTCATTTTAAGGCACATCATTGGAATCTAGCATGATACACTTATGGTAATTTTGTTTTTTGATAGTGCTCTCGCTTTTCAGGTAGATATGTGACTAACTATAATTCTTAGTATTTTCAGTTGGCATAGGTGTTTCCTCTCATCTGGTCAATTGGAGGTCGCACTACCGTTCATTTGACAAAACATGAGCATATTTTGATGTTGCCAACATTTTACTTCCCACTTTTCATTTTGTTTGCGCATGTTCTTGTGATGTACTGTCACTCTCAGTATTTTGTCAGTTGTATAGACAGTTATATAAACGTACAGATGTATCCATAGCTACTTTGAGTTCACTGTGTACCTCATTCTGTTTGGTTTCTTTACGTACACGTACATGTCGCCAACTGAACAATGTATATGCTGAAGCTAAAGGCCATTCGTTTCTATTACGTTTATATCTGTCGGTTGTGTGTGTGTGTGTGTGTGTGTGTGTGTGTGTGTGTGAGCAGGAGAGAGAGAGAGAGAGAGAGAGAGAGAGAGAGAGAGAGAGAGAGAGAAGACACATGCAAGGATTTCTTTTCCATTTAATTTGAGTTTTGGTTTAAATGTTTTACGGAGACGTTCATGGACCAGTGAGTGAGTGGAAAGGGGGTTGGGAGGCGTTATTGTTATGATAATAGTCCTCTGTTGTAGCATTCTCTGTTATTTTATTTATTAGCGTAAAGAATGAGTCGTTTGGTGTGTGTGCTTGATCATTCAGCAGGATTTTCTTTCCTGCTTTGGTTCTCTGTATGTGGTAATTTTCTTGCAGTGTTATGATATGTACTTTATTGTTGATTCTAATTATTTTCATGTCTTCTTCTGTAGTGGTTGGTTTGTAATTGTGTTCTCTTAATTGTTCTGTAAATGTGGAGTGATTTGTTCATACTTTCAAGCTCTCATGTGTTCTTTGTATGTCACAACAAATGTTCTGCCTGATTGTATTATGTATCTCCCATTACAAGTGTTACACTGTAACTAAAATATACCTACTTTCTGGCATATATCTTTGTTTTTTGTCAGTTTTGGGACTGTATTGTTTTATAGTATTGCTTGTTTTCTTTGCTACGTTTATTCCCTGTCTTTTGAAAATGTTCGTGATTTTTTATGCTTGTTTGTGTTTGTGTGTTATTATGAGCCATCGTGTTTTTTCGCTTATATTTTCCTAATAATTTAGTGTAGTTGTTATGGTAGTGAGTGGTTGTGACTGTGTATAGTTCTGTTGTGTTGTTGTCAATGGGTTTTACCCTTTCTAATTATGTGTTAATTTTGGTTTTGTTGTTAAGCTTTGTGACTATATCACTGTTTCAGGCGATCTGCATTATTATCTTCAGTTATTTTTAGTAGTTTTATTTGTTGAGTGAAACTGTATTGAGACTTTGGAGAATGTGTTGAATTATTGTCTGTTTTTTTCGAGTGTGGGCGGTCCTAATATGGGGGGGGGGGGGGGGGGTAACAATGTCAGCTGCTGTATGTGTAGAGTGAATTTCAAACATATGCTTACTGTTTTGCTTTTTGATTGTTATATCCAGAAAGTTGATTTGGGTGTTCTCTTCTAGTTCCACTCTGAATTTATGTGTTTATGTACCTTGTTGATGCCAGTATGTAATTCTTAAATTTTTGTTTCTGGTTCATCTATTCAGCCGAAGATGTATTCCATATACCTGAACCAGTATAATATGTTGTATTCTTTTGCTGCTGTTTTTGTAATCGCTGTGTCAGTTATAACTGGTTCCTTATCTCGAGACATAGACAACCGGTCTCAGGCTACACGCTGGAGATCCTTGTATCCGCATTCCCTACTCCCCAGGATCGACCGTAAATCGCTCAAGGTCACCTAGGTGATGCACCCAGGCAACTGTGCAAGTGATATTTAAGATTGACGTAATTTTAAAGTCGCCACATGTCACAAAAATGGTGGCAGACTACTCTACCTCTCCTCTCCCTGCCCATTTCCAGCATGAGGATGAAGCACCCTCTTCAGTCGCTAGTCTTGTTTAACTGGGACACTTAAGTGTGAGGCGTTGTTATGGAGCTGGACTGCATAGGAAGAGCACGTGGCTATCTCTCAATAACAAATTATGTCACCTGAGTTCTATTTGTTGACAACAGTGTTACGTGACATCAGCAGTGACCATATCGAGACAGATCTGTGAGTACTCTCATTATACCATATTTTGCGTATTGTCACCTATTTCCCACAACTTTCCTGTTTTATAACCGTATGAATTCTGGAGCTGGGTAGCGTAGGGAGACAAGTTGTAGCCTGTGCTTTTTTTAAAACGTTACGTCACATATTGGGTTCTATTTGTTAACAACAGTTTTGTATTAGCTGGAACCAGCAGAGACTGCACTCACTCAGATCTGTAAGTACTCTTATTACTCCATATAATCCCACATTTTCCCAAGTTTTACCTATTGTCACCCTTTTCCGGACTTTCTTTTGTCCAATTACGCAAGAGACACTGCTCTCTCCCCTACATCGCTACAACGTCATGATGCTCTCAGGCTCTCAGGCAGTCACAATGCAGTATGGGCTTTATTTAGGCATTACTGATACTGAAGCACACTTTCCCAAATCCAGCTGTTATAGTTGTGACACTCTGCAGCTGAGCAGCATAGGGTAGTATCCGTTTTCTGTTTGTTAATAACAAATTATGTTAGTTGAGATCTATTTCTTTTATAACAGGTTAATATTTCGTCCTTACAACCACTAGCAGAATCGTCACTGACACAGATACGAAAGTAATCTCAATCACCCATATTTTATGAATTTTACAATGTTTTAGGCAGTTTAACATATTGTACCCAATGATGGGAGTTATGTGTTAACATGGTGTCAACGTCGCCTCGCATCGGGACAAAACGTCACGTCGCATTATTTGTGTAGACAACTTGAATTTCTCAGTCGATAACAATGCAACATGTTACCGATCTATTTGTCATTGCTGAAACACCACTCCACTACTAGTGTTGGACGTCATAGTGTTATGAATGAAATCATTCTTACAAATAGTCACGTCGTACAGATTTCTAGCCAAAGATGCTTTATATAAAACAAATACCACACAGCAGTAGGTAAAGCACCACTACATTATAAGATTACCGGACGTCACAGTAATATTTTCATGCTTAGAACCAAAGTTTCTGTATGTATGCAGCACAGCGCCACAAAATACACCAATAGAGACCTAAGAAACAAAAATGAATTTGCCCACAGGGGAAACCGTCCCTCAGACTCAGTTGTGTTGGTGTGTAGCCCAGGACGCCAATGTTTGCCGACTCACTGGACACTAACTGCCAAAAAAGTTTCGGTGTAGTCCCCTCCGGTCTGCCGCCAGATATTGATGCTACATCTGTTCTGGCGGATAGATCTCCTCCCCACGTTAATAACGGCAAGCAGATCCCGACGCGTCGATGAAAATATGTAAGTCTGGCACACACCTAGATAAGGGAGAACTCGCCCCAGCATTCGCATATCGAACGAGTCAAGTGAGATGCTGGTAGGGAAGCCACCCATCGTGCGATTGTGACCACGAGGACACGAATAAGTGAGCTCCGCTTGTTTTCCTGACATTACACCAGACCATCTCACCAGACGAGCTAGAGTGATTTGCACAATTTATGTGTAATCTTCTCCATCCTGGCGACTGGCATAAATGGTGCTCAATGCTTCAGTGAGCGGATATCCCGCCAGAGAAAAGCCTGTCGTAACTCGCCGGCGTCTTTGATGACAATCGTTGCTAATAGTTGAAGCGCCAAGAACTGCCCTCCCCACCGCTTCATCCTTTCTCTGTAGACCACCTAGGCTAACCAGTCGCAACTCGCAGACGCTTACACGCTCACCAGAGGAAATCGACCTAAGTTTTTGTAAGTTTGTAGCACTTTAAGGTTTGTAGCAGTAAGGTTGTACCAATATTCGCTTCGTTGCAGTGAGTCCCTTGTCGTTGTAACACACTCCTTATTAAGCCTAAGTAAGACTTCTCCAGGGCAGCAGTAACGTATTGCTGGACTTGTTGCTGGTTGCATTATTCTAGAGTCTAGTATTATGTGGATTAAAATTGGCCAAAGCTATCTTTAGTGAAAATAAGTACTGAGAACAGATATAGACAGTCAACATAACGTAAGGGAAAATAGAACTTGTACAGTTACATGCTTTCCTCTCTGTAGCTCTACATTTTGTTAGGGGCACTAGGAGTCTTACAGTGCATGCGTCTAGAGAAGAGAGATACCGAATTGGCGTGATCCCTTTATAGGCAATAAGCAGCCCAGAATCCGGATAAGCATTTAATAAAACATAATGGATTAGTGTCCCATTTGGAAGTGGAAGTCTTCGTGAGATAATTACTGCCCACACCCATTAAACCGAAGTGGTAGTATCTGAGACTTTAAGTCAAACCTCGTATTTTGTCATAGCACGCCACGAAATCCCTAAACAATTTATGTACGTGATAAATAACTATTGATTCACAGACCAAACATAGGTAAAACCATACTGGCATTACCGCTGTGTAATGGAATCGTAAAAGATCTGGAAGGGCCATATTTTCACCACCCATAGCTGTGAGGGTATGAGAAAGCTAGTTTCACAAACTTTATTCTGTAGGAAGTCACATGGGCAGGCGGAGTAACTCTGAATTACACCGTCAGATTGGTTGTAAGTAGCTTTGTTTCTTTGTGTAATCGAACTCCAAGTTAAAACACCCCAGAGGTATTCTGTAGGATTCAGGTCAGGACTCTGTGTAGGCCAGTCAATTACAGGGATGTTATTGTCGTGTAACCACTCCACCACAGGCCGTGCATTATGAACAGGTGCTCCATCTTGTTGAAAGATGCAGTCACCATCCCCGAATCGCTCTTCAACAGTGGGAATCAAGAAGGTGCTTAAAACATCAATGTAGGCCAGTGCTGTGATAGTGCCACACAAAACAACAAGGGTTACACGCCTCCTCCATATAAAACATTACCGCACTATAACACCACCGCCTCCGAATTGTAGTGATGGCGCTACACACGCTGGCAGAAGATGTAAACCGGACATTTGTCATACCTATACCATGCCATCGGATAGCCACATTGTGTACCGTTGATTCGTTGCTGCACACAACGTTTATCCACTGTTCAGTCATCCAATGTTTACGCTGCTTACACGTAGCGAGCTGGCTTATGTGACCGAGTGGTTCTAGGCGCTTCAGTCTGGAAGCGCGACCACTACGGTCGCAGGTTCGAATCCTGCCTCGGGCATGGGTGTGTGTGATGGTCTTAGGTAAGTTAGGTTTAAGTAGTTCTATGTTCTTGGGGACTGATGACCTCAGATGTCAAGTCCTATAGTGCTCAGAGCCATTTGAACCATTTGGACACCAAGCGAGGTTTTTTTTTGCATTTACCGGTGTGATGTGTGGCTTCTGAGCAGCAGCTCGACCATGAAATCCAAGCTTCCTCACCTCCCGTCTAACTTTCATAGTACTTGCCGTGGATCATGATGTAGTTTTGAATTCCTTTGTGATGGTCTGCGTAGATGTCTGCCTATTACACATTACGACCTTCTTCAATTGTCGGCCGTCTCTGTCAGTCAACGGATGAGATCGGCTTGTACGCTTTTATGCTGTACTTGTCCCTTCACGTTTCCACTTCACTATCACATCGGAAACAGTGGGCCTAGTGATATTTGGGGAGTGTGGAAATCTCACGTTCAGACGTATGACCATGTTCGAAGCCCGTGATTTCCATGAAGCACCCCATTCTGCTCTCTCACCATGTCTAGTGACTACTGATGTCGCTTATATGGATGGAGTACCTGGCAGTAGGCGGCAGTTCAATGCGCCTAATATGAAAAACGTATGATTTCGGAGGTTTCCGGGATACTTTTGAACACATAGTGTAGGTCTGCTCAACGTAATTATCTTCCTTACGCATCAGGAACGTATAAATCCTTGCCTACTTCTGCCACAAAGACAGTCACTCACTCTTGGGATGAATAGTTATTCCGTGTGTTCTCATATTTGATGTCACTAGACTCTCACTTATTCTTAACAATATCAGAACAGTCACTAAGAAAGGAATGCGGCCCACTCTGGTTTGTTGTCGACAGAAAGACAGTCATCCATCCTACGCACAGTACATGGTAGAGGTGTCAGCATCGCTGTTTGGTGGCTCATATAACGGGTTCCCTTGTTAAATAGTTAGAACTACAATCAAACAGAGCATAGACTCTGATCCTATGGAACAGAGCACTACCACACAGGTTACACTATTTAATACTCCAAAAAAAGCCAGTCTGGACCTTACATAAATGTGTATTTGTGCTTCTAAAACTATGTAGGGCAAACACTGGAATACGTTTTTGGCAGCCAATACGACTACTAAGAGCAACTGCTTTTTACTAACGATAATTATTCACTATAGCAGCAGAATACCATCGGATATTGGTCATTATAGCTACACTATCGATTACGCAAACTTTTAAAAGTGATCGAACTCACACTATATAGTTTGCACCGTGAGTTGGGGGTGTAGCGTCCAACAGCAACGAACAACATTCACAGTGCTACGCAGCACACCAAAAAAGCATACTTAGCTGTGTATTCGGAGCTCAAGCGCAGCGACGGCGTAATTTGTAAACAAACTGAACCCTCGCAAGTGGACGGCTACAGATGTCGCAGGCAGACAGGCAGATACAGCTATCTGTCCGGCCCTGATTATTCAGCTGTGTTGTGGACACGACCTCCCGTACAGAGTCGTAGCGAGGAGTAGGCAAGCAGTCGGGATTGTAAACATCTGAGGATCGCCACCCTTAATTCCCTCTCCCTCTCTCCCTCCCTCTTTTTTATGATAGCACATCCTCCTCCATGGTACATGAACCGAAAGCAGTGAATCTCCCTCAACTGATACCAACGGACAGAACAACCGGAAAAAGTTCAGTGTACGATAAATGGGATTAAACATTACACATACACCAAGCAATAATACAACAGCTTCCTCACAAATACAGAATTATAGGCAGTGCGACAATTTCGTCTTACCTCTAGAATATTCCATCGTTCCACTAGTAAGACAAATACGCTCTGGATCCCTCTATCTACTCCTTACAGATACTATCGACCTATTACCCCATCTGACAGTGATTGCTTTTTCTAAGTACGCGTTTTAGCTTTAATAGTGTCAACTATTTATTTACAGCTCATACAAAATAGATACGTGTTTAAAAGTAAGCTGCGTTACTGCAACAGGACTGTGTTTTGACCATTCGATCGAAACGGGAACAGGTTGAAGGACAAGGATTTTTGCTGCTGCACTGTCGTACGTCCCCAAACTACATACAAGTACTGCAGATCCACGTCCATTCCTCCCCAACATAATATCTTCCTTATTTTGTACCATTCGACATTTAAAAATTACGAACTATAAAAGCTCCACTAACTTCATCCGATAGAGAACTCGAGAAGATTTTAACAGCGACTCTCTCCAACCATTTATAAAAAAAAAAAAACAAAAAAAACAAAAAAAGAAACAAATATCGCGTACGTACAGGCTTTGAGGACACATGACGATTCTATTAAAAATATAGATAGGTATTGATCATCTGCACAAACTAGTTTAATGATTCATCACCTGTACTGTAGGAGGATGATCGTATTCCACTGATTATGCTGTAAGTCGCAAGACCCTGTGACCCTGTCTTGTTGTTGGAAACATTGTTTTTTCTGCTCTAACACCCTTTGTACACGGCCAAACATTTTGTTTTGCCGCCATGACTTAGAGGTCTGTGTCAGCTTCTAAACTAACATTAACACGTTCTGGTCCATGGTCTCTCGCAGAAATCATGAACTATCACCAGGTGACACTTTCTGCAGGACCTGATCATCATATTGCAGGGCAATGCTCAAGCACATACAGTGCAAGATGTTACTCATTTGTTTGACTGATGGGGCTGCTAAGTGCTGTACCACCTACTGCAATCCCCTGACTTAAGCCCTTGTGAGTTCGACTCGATTTCTTAACTGAAGGGAACACTTCACACCGTTCGCTTCAGAACTGCTACAAATTCGTCAGTCAATAGACCGCACCACTCGAACTGTCAACGTAAGTGGCACTGCTAACAGTATCCTACGACATCCACATCGCTAGCAACGGGTTATACACATTGATGGTGTTTCTACACGATATGCAGAAGGTGGTAGATATAGTTTACTCCGACTTCCTCCGACTCAGTTTCGACTTACATTGGAACGAACACATGATCAAAGCTGCAAAAAATGGTAGTGCAGAGTCTGAAGGGGCAGTTGCAGGACGCATAGGGACTACCTAAAACGAGGCAGGAATTTTAATGTAGCAGATACGTTCGAGAAAGGTGACTCATCTCGAGATATGAGAGTGCCAGAAATATGATTCACCAGTGACTGTCATCATTAAAGGAATTCTCCATAGGATCCAACACAGTTATGTTCGTGAATGGTGAGACTTGATTCCAAATCCCAGATAGCATTTCTAGCGGATAGCATAGCATTAAAGATCTGAAAAGTTAGTGTAGATTTCTTATGACCTCTATTAGCACACCACTGTAAATGGTTGCGAAAACACATTTGACCTCTAAGCTACAAACAATTCAGAGCTAATAGAGAGCATCATGACTGATACAGGGATTAGCTATCACAAGGTCGTTGTAGCTAGGTTCAATACCGTTCCTCTCAAATCCACCAGAAACAAACGCAAAATAACTTTACTTAAAAAAGCGGATAAAGTGTCACTAGAAGTTTTCCTAAGAGACAATCTCCATTCCTTCCGTACTGACTATGCAAATGTAGAGGAGATGTGGCTCAAATTCAAAGATATAGTGGCAACAGCAATTGAGAGATTCATACCTCATAAACTGGAGAGAAATGGAACTGATGCCGCGTGGTACACAAAATAGGTCCGAACGCTGTTGCAGAGGCAACGGAAAAGAACGCGAAATCCCGAAGACTGGCTAAAATTTACAGACGCGCGAAATTTGGCACGGACTTCAGTGCGAGATGCCTTTAATAGGTTCTACAACGATACATTGTCTCGAAATTTGGTAGAAAATCCGAAGAAATTCTGGTCGTATGTAAAGTACACAAGCGGCAAGACCCAGTCAATACCTACGCTGCGCAGTGCCGATGGTACTGTTACCGACGACTGTGGCGCTAAAGCGGAGTTATTGAACGCAGTTTTCCGAAATTCCTTCATCAATGTAGACGAATGAAATATTCCAGAATCTGAAACACGAACAGCTGCTAGCATGGGATTCTTAGAAGTAGATACCTTAGGGGTTGCGAAGCAACTCAAATCGCTTGATACGCGCAAGTCTTCAGGTCCAAATTGTATACCGATTAGATTGCTTTCAGATTACGGTGATACAATAGCTCCCTACTTAGCACTCACATACAACCGCTCGCTCACCAATAGATCTGAACCTACAGAATGGAAAATTGCGCAGGTCGCACCAGTGTTTAAGAAGGGTAGTAGGAGTAATCCATCAAACTACAGACCCATATCATTGACGTCGTTTTTCAGTAGGGTTTTGGAATATATACTGTATTCAAACATTATGGATCACCTCGAAGGGAACGATGTATTGATACGTAAACAGCATGGTTTCAGAAAACATCATTCTTGTGCAACGCAACTAGCTCTTTATTCGCACAAAGTAATGGCCGCTATCGACAGGGGATCTCAAGTTGATTCCGTATTTCTAGATTTCCGGAAAGCTTTTTACACCGTTCCTCACAAGCGACTTCTAATCAAGCTGCGGGCCTATGGGGTATCGTCTCATTTGTGCAACTGGATTCGTGATTTCCTGTTATGAAGGTCGCAATTAGTAGTAATAGACAGCAAAACATCGAGTAAAACTGAAGTGATACCAGCTGTTCCCCAGGAAAGAGTCATAGGACCTCTGCTGTTCCTGATCTTTGTAAATGACCGTCTAGTAAGGTCATCCGAAGACCAGTATCAGTTGCAAAACAATTTAGAAAAGATTGATATGGTGTGGCAGGTGGCAGTTGACGCTAAATAACTAAAAGTGTGAGTTCCAATTAGATTGCTCAATAAATAGTAAAATTCTCAGGGCTGTCAATTGAACTAAGTACCTGGGTGTTAAAATTACGACCAACTTCAGTTGTAAAGACCACATAGATAATATTGTGGCGAAGGCGAGCCTAAGGTTGCGTTTCATTGGCAGGACACTTAGAAGATGCAACAAGTCTACTAGAGCGACAGCTTACACTACACTCGTTCGTCCTCTGTTAGAATATTGCTGCGTGGTGTGGGATCCTTAACAGGTGGGATTGACGGAGGAGATCGAAAGGGTGCAAAAAAGGGCAGCTTGTTTTGTATTATCACGTAATAGGGGAGAGAGTGTGTGGATATGATACGCGAGTTGGGATGGAAGTCATTAAAGCAAAAACGTTTGTCGTCGCGGCGAGATCTGTTTACGAAATTTCAGTCACCAACTTCCTCTTCCGAATGCGAAAATATTTTGTTGAGCCCAACCTACTTAGGTAGGAATGATCATCAAAACAAAATAAGAGAAATCAGAGCTCGAAAAGAAAGGTTTAGGCGTTAGTTTTTCCCGCGCACTGTTCGGGAGTGGAAAGGTAGAGAGATTGTGGTTCGATGAATCCTCTGCCAAGCACTTAAATGTGAATTGCAGAGTAATCATGTAGAAGTAGATCTACTGTTTGTGATCCTTCTCAATCAACCGTTGCCTATAGCCCAGTGGAAATATCACTGAACCTCTGACATGACATCGAGACAGAATGTATTACAAATACTGGAGAAATACCTAGTGGTGGTGGCATGATGGGGTTAGAAATACTGGTTTCATACTACGTTCCTTAGGCGAATCACTCTGTAAATTGGGTTATTTTATTATGAGGTTGCATCATCGGTGACGTGTAACCACACTGCTGGTCTGATACTATATACTCCAGGGATCGCCGTCTATATTCAGTGTCATGGTATATGTCTGCACAAAAAAACCACCTCATGCAGAGGTTATGTCGTACCTCGACTTATAAAGACAGTACAGCTTTTAACATGCATACTTGTATGCACCTGTAGAACCAAGATTGCTTGTGATGGTAATATGGTCGTGTTTTTTAACATGTGACGGTTTGTAAGACGATTATGCCTCTCTTTCTAAGACACAGTGGTACCACTCACAAGAAAAACTTATGATACATGCTCACCAATCGTTGATTTTCGGCCAGCAATATTTCGTATCGTAAGCAATCAGATCTTGACGACGTATTATACTTAGCAGTAGGGAATGTATGATACGATCGACATGAGCATCAGGATTATGAAGTATGTGTTTGTGTTCCGACATGTGTAGAGGAGATGACTATGTTCAGTCATAAGGAAGGTATGTAACTGACGTCAAATACTGTGATAGCAAAGGAAAGAGAATGTCAAGTCATAAGAATGGTACAGATATTTCTATATCCAGAGCCACAGCCGTCAACAGCGTATATTTCCGATACTTCGTATAGCGATCAAATATATATGTGACCGATTTCATAGGATGATTCTGTCTATAAGTGGCGGGAATTATTCACGTTTCCCACTAACAGCAGAGCCGTCCGAACGGAGAGGGCTATTACAATGCAAGAATGTAGTTCACTTAACTCTGTATTCCTCTAGACAGTCGAATTGCAAACTAATACTTAATTTTATGATCAAGTGGAAATTTGGCAAGATTCAATATGGACATGTTTGTGCTAGGCATTACTCCCTCCCTTGTAATTTGTCTGCAGACTACTTCTTCGCATTTCACGTCTTCATTTAGTTGAGAGAAGATCGATTGTGGTGTGTGCATCTAGCACGTGGAAGACACGTTTCCTGGTTCTATAGATATGAGAAATACCTTATTTGACTTTGTAAATTATAGTGGTGATTTGGAATCTGTTACATCACCAACATCAGTATTCATGAGTGGAAATATCAGTTTCCTCTGTTTCTTTTTCTAGTTTCCATGTAAATGTACTCACAGACGTGATAATTTTCTCAGTCGAATGTGAAAAACTGTACAGATTTTGCTCATAAACTGACACTGGACTTTGTCTATTATTGTGGAAAGAGAACATTTAGTATCATCGTGAATGTGTTTTTCCATCCTTTTGTTGATAGCTGCTTTATTATAGGAGTTGAGTTGATGTTAATTAATCTCTCGCTGAACGGCTGATGAGTTCTCTATGATGCTGTGGCTCTCGTCTGGTCCCTGCTGGAGTGTATTACATGACGTGAAACAAAGGTTTCTTTTTCCTCAGATTGAGAGGCGTTGAGGACCTTTCTAGAGTGTGAGAGTGGTGCCTCCTATCCATTAGGGGCGCTGCCCCACAATCCTTTATACGACCAAGATGCATTTGGGGAAAGCCACCCCTTTTATCTCCTAGTTAAAAAAAACTATACTTGCTTTTGTGTTGGCGAAGCGCAATCGTATCAACGCAGGCAGCGGCCAGCACGGCTGTTGACTGTTGGCTGAGCAGCTCCATACTACAGTTTGTGATTGTACATGGAGGAGAATGCACGTTCAACTGCAGTCTTGTAGGACGACGATTTTCGCCAGTACATGTGATGCATTATGACCCTTCAGTACGAGTGCTGTTTTATTTGCGAGAATTTCGAAGTATAGGTAGAACTGTACCGCAAGTTTTCCATCAGCTGTGATAGCGTGTATTGGCTTTGGTTAACCAGGCAGTAGGGTGATTTTTAGTAGGTGTGTGTCAAACAGCGAAAGATACTGTATGCTTGCAGGTAATACAGCTTTTTTAAACTCCTCTCTTTCCAACACCAATATCTAGTCAGTTGAACGTATTTCCCACCATAAAGATTGTATCTTAAACCTGACCCTTTTTCCCCCTAGTCTGTAGGACTGGGGTACAACTTGTATGTTTCTGTCGTTGGTTTCGAGTGGTATTGCGAGATTTTTTTCCCCAGCAGGACAACACCAGTGTATGGTATGTTCAGTTTTTGGGGTTTTATAGCGATATTAGGCCGTCCTTGTGGAGCGCTGTGCATGTAATTGTGTAGTTAGGGCAGAACTTTGTCATTAATTACGAATTTAGGATGGATATTTGCGACAGTTTCCCGAACATGATAAATAAAGTACAATAACCTATCTTCCTCTCCGTCATCTGTAGGGTTTCCATGTTTTAGGTTGGTGCACATAGGCTTTCCATACAGTAGAATTAGTGTTTGAGTCGCTGATAAGTTGGGTTTCTTACGTGCGCAGAGTGTTTGTGCTCTGAATTATTTTCGGGTGTTTAAGCATTGTGAGCTTGTTTGGATACATTATTTCGGTGATCTACGAGTAGAGTGCACTTCTGTATGGTGTGTGCTGGATTATTTGGGAAATTTACCAATTGTCTGCAGAACAATATGTTAAGTACATGTCAATTACAGGAGAACAATAGATTTGACCCTGAGTGCATACCTGTCCCTGATGAAGGCACCTTACACTAACAGAATGCGCCACTAACGGCATATCCCACCTACTAATGTCTACCTTCAACATTGCTCCCTTTCCTTGTCAGTACCAGACAGCCTCCAGTTACAATATAGGAAAATGACGAAAAATGGATGGAAAATATATAAAATAAGGTGTAATGAGAGTGCTTACATGTCTCCTTCAGTGTGGGTTCTGCAGGTATAATGCAGTACTGTACTCTCGTCAACAACAAAACTCAAATGATGGACTTTTGTTACTAACAAATAGACACATACTCTCTTACGCTGCCCATCTCCATAGTAACCCTTTCCAGTGCCTCAGTATATAAGGTATGAAGGAAATGCTCGTGACGGGATGGGAGGGGAGAGAGAGAGAGAGAGAGAGAGAGAGAGAGAGAGAGAGAGAGAGAGAGAGAGAGAGAGGGGGGTTGCCGCCATGTTCATGACATGTGACAACTATAGCGTCACATCATGATCTTGAATATAGCTCACGCAATTCCCTTTATGCTTCCTGTGGGTGACCTTGATCAACCCCGGTTCCCCAGGAGAAAGGGAGTGGGGGAACCAAGGAGCACAAGTGTATAACCTGACAGCAGATGTTTCATCTTATGTAGAGATCAGAAAACCGTTATGACGGATCTGTGGCCTCAACCTGCAACGCTACCCTTCTCATGTGCAAAACTAAAAGTAAACTCCTCCCAAACAGGCCATGGTAGCCCAAAGGTGAAAACCGACCGTCGTGTCACCATTCCGCAGGCGTCACTGCATATGGATATGTTGGAGCATATGGTCACCACTCCGTTCTCCTGGCTGTAAGTTAGTTTATGAGACTGGAGCCACTACTTCTCAGTCAAGTAGCTCCTCAGTTTGCGTCACAAGGACTGAATGCACCCCACTTGCCAATAGTGTTCGGCAAACCTTATGGCCATCCATCCAAGTGCTAGACCAGCCTAACAGCGCTTAACTTTGGTGATCTGATGAGAACTGACAAGGAAATTGTCATTCATATGCACATCACATAATAAACTGAACATTATTGTCACTTATCATACAGGAACAAACACGCAGCATAATGTATAACATGATTTCCAGTCTGCCTGCTGCTAATTTTCCTGAGTACTTCGTCCCATTTATATATAATTTATCGATTCTCAGATCCCATTCATTCTTCAATCCAAAGATAATTTAACTTCTCCAACCCTGGACATTAAAGCTATGTGAGAGGTTCTGAAATACACTCCATGAGAAGTCAGAAAACTACTGATGATGCTTCAGGCTGCACATGATCTTCAGATGCCATCCCTGTAAGAAGCCCCAAAACTTCAGCATGTTCTCTGTGCCGTCTCTGAAAAAATAGAGCACCACCTGGTATCGAAGCCACGTTACTTGGTTCGTTTTGGTGCGTGAGAAGTATGTCCTGTCTGGAAATGCTGGTCCAATGTCTTGTCGCACTCGCAGAAAAAAAGTGATCATCTCTGTCATTAAGCTGCACATTTCTGCCTAGCGACTGGGTCTAATTCAATATTTATCATTGTCTAGAGTTTGGCACGTAGGGCATAATGATCAGTCAATCAGCTGAATGTCCATCAGGTCACAGGTATACCATTTATGTCAGGTACAACACTGCTTGTGTATGCGCGTCTTTGTCTAAGGAAACACGCTGTACTGATCGCCAAACCACATGCCAATTTATACGTGGACACCACCTCAGAATGGAGTTCTTAGGCTGTCCTGTAGTTAGGTTCCTGGCAGAGCTATCTGAATACAGCTATATTTGATGTAAAAAAGGCTGTGTATAGGGTGAAGTGACTGTTAATTGTGCTGGAGAGCCACTGGTGGTAATTCTTCTATTAATCAGTCATGTCTCATATCAGCTCTCAGTTATACCATTGTGCTGATGCGTAGCACCACCTCTCGTTTGTGAATGTGTACAACACCCAGTCAACTCATACCAAGACAGGGGCCTGGGTCATAAAGGAACCAAAAGACGCAGATATGAATTACGCCACTACCGCCAACATCTCGAGTGCTTGGACAAAGTGTAGAATCTGTAACTGCAGATAGATATTTACATATGTCGCCTGCAGGAAGAAATATAAGGCCCGTGTGATGTTCCTGTTGACACCTATCTGCACACTGCTGTGTGTCATATGCCGTTGGTAACAACAATTCCTAGACATTCAATGGTATCAATGAGCCATAAACGAGCTGCATATTTTTCCAATAACCTGACAGCGATACACATCACCAATCAACTTGTCCACATGTATATGGTTGGTATTAACCGTTCTATACTTGTGGATCCAATCAATCTAAAGCCACCCGCATGTCATCAGTTCACACTGCCAGCAAAAGCCTATTAGTGTATGCTTTACACTTAAATGTATATCATCCCAAAGTTAACCCTGCCCATCACTGGTAACAGCTACAGAGCAACCACTCAACGGCTAGCTCATACAATATTATAGACAGGGGACACCATTCTCTGTCTTATCTCGATACAGTGAGGGATTTCGTCGTACAACCATTGAGGAGGACTATGTAGAAATCATGGTGGAGTAACCACGTCACGACAGTGATAAATGCCATGGAAACCACGTGTGCATCAAGACTCAGACTCACTCCATTGAGAGCTTGATCAAAACGTATTGACAATAGTGCTCCATGGCGGTGGCACGTCTTTGCTAGGGCGATCATATCGTGATAGTCACCAAGCGCTTCTAGATGTCGATATCTCTGCCACTCGTTATATGATAGTGTGAGATAACCCTGTGCAATTTTCAGCGGAAGCATGCTGTTAATAGACTGAGATATTTTACAGTCACAGTTAAGCAGCGTCAGCTGACGTTAGTCCGGTATCTGGGTGCCACTTGAAGGTTTGTGCATCTCAATACGCAGCCCCTCTTCAGGTCAGGAGACATTATTTCATGGCAGATATCTGTCCATCAAGATGCTACCATATATCTGGTGACGCTATAAAATTTCAAGGGGACCAATTTGATCCCAGTGATTTATTCACTGCTCCCCACATCAATGATCCTCACCCTAAGTAACCTACTCCACCTGGTTCAATGGTGCCGAAAATCGTATGTGTAATGGCTGCCATATCGATATCTAATGCAGCATCAAATTCACTGTAATGTTCTATAAAGTCATTGCCCATTTTGTATTGCATCATTAGGTGCGTTCCATTATTCAGTGCTTGTATCAGAGCTTTTCGTCGCCTTTTGAATTTCTTGATTTTATGATACGTTAATGGGGACCTCCTGTATCCTAGTATAGTGTCCATGCCTGAAGCAATGAACCTTTTCGGTGCCATGATGGGTTTAATTTGGGCTTAACTCGTTGTATCCCCACATGCCACTCTGGAGAATGTGCTTAGTCAGTGCATTCATACAGCACTGTGAAACACAAATCCATCGTATGACGTCGCCACACTGCCTGCTCACGATCATATGTTATCTTTTCACAATGTGGTACCAGTTTGTCAAATACCATCCGCTAATGTAGGGTCGGCGACATTCAACTTCCAAAGACCGTAGCTCCGCCATACCTACTGCTGCTGGAGGGAGATCATACATTAAATGTCTTATAGTCAGTGTAGGCTACAGGCTACAGTTCCGCACTGAGGACCTCAGTGTTAACATTGTGTGTAACAAACTCTGGTCAGACAGATCATAATGACTTGCTTTCGATATAGACCCGTGCCGGCGATAGTAGCGTTACCTGGCAGGAATGACTGCTAGTCAGACACACGCATGGACATGCAGTATTGCTGAGTGTCCTGTTTATGCGTAGAAAGGGGCATGTGCGCAATCGGTGTGAGTCTGGCTGAGGGCAGATGTAACGGCTTGGAGGGTCAGCACGAGTATTTCAGAAACTGCACCATTTTTCAGTGGTTCAAGAAGTGCTGTGTAGAGTTTCTTCTACACATCGTGGAAACAAGGTGAAACCATGTACAGACTTCGTGGGATTGGGCGGTCACTCCTCATTACAATTGTCTCACGTCGTAGGCTGTGCAGACTGGTGAAACAGGACAGCCAGCGAACTGTGGCGAAATTCTGATTTTAGTGCTATATACAGTGAAAGTGACTCTGATCACTGGTAACAATGCGCCTCCGTAGAACGACCCATGCATGTATCGACGTTAACAAGGCGACATCAGCAACTATGACTGAAATGGGCACATTACCATCGGCTCTGGAAGCTGGTGCAATGACAGAGCGTTGTATGGTCTGATGAATCAAGATACCTTCCCCATCACGACGATGTTGGGGCAACAACGCTTCATCTGTCAGGTGAGCAGTTCCTTGTCACACGTACAGCAGGATGGAGACAAGCTGGTGGTTCTTCCATTATGGTCTGGTGAGCGTACATGATGGCAAATGAGCATCATAAACTGATTGCAGAATTAAGTGACTTGTGTGTGCAGAAGTGGTGCCAACTCCCTCCAGCGACCTACCAAAGCCTCACTGCTTCCACGCCACAACACTTTGCTGTTGTTATCCGTGTCGAAGGTAGACATACCGGTTATTAGGTAGGTATTCATAATGACCAGTGTAC
Source organism: Schistocerca gregaria (assembly GCF_023897955.1). Lineage (NCBI taxonomy): Eukaryota > Metazoa > Arthropoda > Insecta > Orthoptera > Acrididae > Schistocerca > Schistocerca gregaria. Next base: position 72,786,121 of record NC_064924.1, read on the forward strand.
ACTCCATCGAGACGACTATCAGAATAACTCGCTACATTGTTTTACCCCGGATGGAGGCCATGGGCAAGCTAACACATGTCAAAAAAATGCATATTCTTGCCAACATTCATAGTTCTTGCAATGGTGTGAATCGAGAACATGATCTTTCGGTACAAGTACAAAACTAAAATCGCCGTCTAGGATACAGTAGACATGCCGTCCTTGTAACAGAGAGGGAAGTTCCTCTGTGAAGAAGCGGGAACGCTAATCTGTTCCGTCTGTACTCGACAGTACATAGACATAATTAGCCGTCCAGCTACCATCGTCCTTGCTAATTCCCCCCCCCCCCCCCCCCCCCAATGGTTCAAGATATCCCCTACCCTGATGCCTTTAGTAAGAAGTTGTAAGTAGGCTGTTTAGGTTTTTATATTGGTAACGCCACGTAGCGCTCTGTGTGAAAATCACTGGCTGTACTGTGTACAGTTTTGTGGCTGGTTTGCATTGTTGTCTGCCATTGTAGTGTTGGGCAGCGGCAGCTGGATGTTAATAGCGCGTAGCGCTGCGCAGTTGGAGGTTAGCCGCCAGCAGTGGTGGATGTGGGAAGAGAGATGGCGGAGTTTGAAATTTGTAAGAATGGATGTCATGAACTGATATATATATTATGACTATTAAGGTAAATACATTGTTTGTTCTCTTTTAAAATCTTTCATTCGCTAACTATGCCTATTGGTAGTTAGTGCCTTCCGTAGTTTGAATCTTTTATTTAGCTGGCAGTAATGGCACTCGCTGTATTGCAGTAGTTCGAGTAACGAAGATTTTTGTGAGGTAAGTGATTTGAGGAATGTGTAGGTTAATAGAGTCAGGACCATTCTCTTGTAGGGATTACTAAAAGTCAGATTGCGTTGCGCTAAATAAATACTGTGTGTCAGTTTAAGCACAGTTATGTATAATTGTTGTAAGGGGACGTTTCAAAGTCATGTAATGCTGCTGCCAGTATTGAAGGCACGTAATACTAAGGCTTTGTACCTGCACATATGGGAAATTCGTCGATGTACACTTCTTGTAGGAGGATGTCTATGTCCGCGGTCTACATCACAACTTTAAGTAAAGATGTCCTTTTCTGTGACTGAATGGCGTCGATATTGAGAGAGGCAAGCCAATATGCTTGTCTTCGTTCCTATGCCTATGCATCTATCGCTCATTGAAACTTATGTCAGTTGGATTTGTATTGGCACATTGTGTGGCTGTGTCGTGTCTGCTGGCGTTGGTTATAGTTCTAACTTCTAACTTCGAACATGCTCGGTTGCCTGTTGCCACCGTCAGCGGACGACCTTCACAGTCAGCCCAGTCTGCTTGGGACAAGTTTGCCGTCGGCCTCGTCTTGCCAGCTCCATCTCTCTGTGTCTTTTCTGGTACTATATTTTGGTAATGGACTGACGATAGCCCTGCATTGTCGAGCTCTACAGGGCTATTCTACTGCCGATATGGTGGTGCTCTGGCTGTAATGTGTCGGTTCCCTTTGTCATATAGCGCGCTTCTGGCCCATTGTTGACGATCGCCCTTCGTACGTAGCTTCTCTTAGTCTCGTTGTGGCTTAGAGCTCTTCAAATCCCCAATCGCTGCAACGCTTCTTCATTGGTCACTCGATCCATTTACACCAGAGAGAAAAACAGATAAACATGCGTAATATCGTGTAGGGCGACCTCGAGCATGGAGAAGTGCTACAACACGACGTGGCATAGGGCCGACTACTGTCTGAAGTGGTGCTGGAGGGAAGTGACACCATGAATCCTGTCCATAAATCCGTAAGAGGACGAGAAGGTGGAGATCTCGTCTGAACAGCACGTTGCAAGGCATTTCTGAGAAAACAGTAAACACGAATAATATTTTAGTGCCTTAGTTTATCACCTAGGAATTGAGACACCTTTAGTAAAGGAGTTTTGCTATTTAGGAAGTAAAATAACTGATGATGGTCGAAGTAGAGGATATAAAATGTAGACTGGCAATGGCAAGGAAAGCGTTTCTGAAGAAGATAAATTTAACATCGAATATAGATTTATGTATCAGGAAGTCGTTTCTGAAAGTATTTGCATGGAGTCTAGCCATGTATGGAAGTGAAACATGGACTATAACTAGTTTGGACAAGAAGAGACTAGAAGCTTTCGAAATGTGGTGCTACAGAAGAATGCTGAAGATAAAGTGGATAGATCACGTAACTAATGAGGGGGTATTGAATAAGACTGGGGAGAAGTTTGTGGCACAGCTTGACTAGAAGAAGGGATCGGTTGGTAAGACATGTTATGAGGCATTAGGGCATCACAAATTTAGCATTGGATGACAGCGTGGAGGGTAAAAATGGTAGAGGGAGACCAAGAGATGAATACACTAAGCAGATTCAGAATGGTGTAGGTTGCAGTAGGTACTGGGAGATGTAGAAGCTAGCACAGGACAGAGTAGCATGGAAAGTTGCATCAAACCAGTCTTAGGACTGAAGACAACAACAACAACAGCTTATGACCTTAGTACCTATGTTCACTCTTACTGAATTTCATCTCGTAACCCGTTTCCTACACACTATGCATTCAGTTCAAGTTATCTTCCTCACGTTCACTACCGTCTCTGACAGTGTGACAATATTATCGACAAGCCTTAATGTTTTTCTTCCTTTCCCAATCTTTAATTCACATTCCAAATTATTTTCGGTTTGTTTTATTTCTTCCTCCAAAAGTAGGTTGAATAACATGGGCAAAGATAGATAAGAAACATGTGTTACCCTTCTTTCAGCCAATGCATGTAAAATTTAAAGAATACAAAATAAAAGTAAAGACTGTTTTCTATGCAAGCTGTACACAAAGCTTCGAACAATGTATTTAATGTAATCTCTGAATATTTTGTAGTTAATATTGTCAAAACGTTATTCCATTATTTTGCTATAAAATTAAAATTAAGAGTAAACAGCTTCTCAATGAAATGTCTGCCCTTTTTTTTGTGCGATGTTATAATTTTCACATCGGTACTTCAATTTTCAGTGACGAAAGGCGAACGTAGCGACTGTAAAGAGTTGCAACAAAATACCAAACTTTTAGTATTTTCTGGAGGCTGAACACAGAATTCTTACATTACAATTACAGCTGTTCGTCCATGGAAGTAACGAAAACAGTTACAAAAAATCAAGAAACGTTATTTATTTCTTGACCTAGTAAAGACTCAAAGAAAGCCATTAGTTTACGTTTTGGAATTACAAATTCCTTTACACCAATGAAATTTATTCGTATGACAACGACTTCTCGCACAGGAGACGCGTTTTCCTCCTCCACGATCTTCCTCACATCGGCTGACCAACCTACTTCTGGCATCAGTTCGTCAATCCACCATAGATCTGTATCTGATTAATCCATCTCGTCCGGGTAAATCTCGAAGAGATCCAGCTCTTGTGCCACGTCAGCCTCAATGTCCAGTACATATTCCTCCAAATAAGCTTCCAGCAAGTCCATTTCCGATCGCCATCTAAAGACAAAAAAAAAAAAAGAAAACTAAATTGAATTGTTTTGGAAGACATTATGTGGATAACTACTCAAAAATATATTCTTGTTAGAAGAGATCTGTCAAACTTATAAAAATTTATGATTGTGTCATGGCACGTTCTCTTAAGGAGAATGTATAACGAACCAAGCTATCAAAAGCATTATCAGCAGCAAGCTGACTTATTTCGAAAACACATTATTATATGATCTTACACTACGCGTTTTCAGACTATTAGTAAACGGTGCGACACACAGGAATACTACACCATATTGAATATTCGAATTTGTCATGTCTTACTTACTGCGCCAGAAGCGACATTGGACATATGTTAAGACGATTCTTCAATACAATTTAATGAAGTACGTCGGTCTGTCATGCTGGTAGTTAACTGGTACTAAAGCTATTAGCTGGATGTGTATCATGACACTACTGGCATATCTTCTGGACTGCATGTTGCTAGCCTATACGGTCGTGCTCATTTCCCCTCACTGGCGTAGGGGGGCGGGGGTGGGGCTGCATCACAGTGACTACATTCACACAAGACAATCAGCGCCCTCTCAAGGCCTTAGGTGTGTGGTGCTGTTGAGTGCAGCCACAAACCACAGCGGCTGTGTGTCCAGGTCACTGCAGCCTGTGTGATCTACGTCAGTGACATCTTGTGAACCATTGGTATACCATGTCTGCACAACATACCAGATGCCATTTTTCAGCAAGACAATGCACGATCACATGTTGTGGTGCGATGTCGTATCTTCTTAGCATCACAGGATGTTTTGCTTTTGCAGTGGCCCGTCAGATCACCAAACTTGTCGCCAATTGGAAAACTATGGGGTATGGTGAAACGAAAGGTGCAGTGCTCTTCCCAATAGCCAATCACCAGAGGTGAACTTTAAAAGCAGGTGAATGAACACAAAAGTCTGTAACACAGGACGCCATTCGCACCTATTATGAGTCGATGCCATCACGCATGGAACAAATTATCAGGGACAATGGCGAAACATGTGCCTAATCGACAACAGGACACCTGCTGAACTGAGGTGACTCAATTGCTAATAATTTCTACAGAATGTACATTTGCTAACACTGTGAACATCCTATCTGTAGTCGTTGAAGGTGTTCTGATTGTTCTGAACATGAGTGTACAAACTGTGGGTAGCATTTCTAAGAGACGAATTACACTAGCACCTCATTTTTCTTATGTCCTTTCAATAAATCGTGCTAAAAAATTTCAGCACATTTTGAACAGCTCGAAAACGCATTCGTGTTGGTAAAGTTTTTTGCAATGAAATGACGAGAAACCTAAAACTGGTGTTGATGTGTGCACTTTATTTAAAGACATTATTGATTGAAAACAATTGTCCTAAAAGAATTAGGCAAAATGTAAGACACCTTTTAATTCCCTTGCAAATGAGTCAGTCTTGTTATGCTTTTTACTGTGAGTGAAAGATGTTCACAGACGCGTTTCGTCTTTTCTCATTTTAAGGCTCACCTTTGGAATCTAGAATGACACAGTTGTGGTATTTTTGTTTTTTGATATTGATCTCGCTTTTCATGTAAATATGTGACTAACTATAGTTCTTCCTATTTTCAGTTGGCATAGGTGTTTCCTCTCATCTGGTCAATTGGAGGTCGCACAACCGTTCTTTTGACAAAACATGAGCACTTTTTGGTGCTGCGAACATTTTCCTTCCCACTTTTTATTTTGTTGGCACTTGTTCTTGTGATGTACTATCACTCTGTCTTCTGACAGTTACATAGACAGTTACACAGACGTATGGATGCATCCATAGCTACTTTGAGTTCACTGTGTACCTCATTCTCTTTGGTTTGTTTACGTACACGTACATGTCACCAACCGAACGATGTATATGCTGAAGCTAACGGCCATTCGTTTCTATTACGCTTATATCTGTCGGTTGTGTGTGTGTGTGTGTGTGTGTGTGTGTGTTGTGTGTGTGTGTGTGTGTGTGTGAGCAGGGGAGAGAGAGAGAGAGAGCGAGAGAGGACACATGCAAGGATTTCTTTTCCATTTAATTTGAGTTTTGGTTTAAATGTTTTACGGAGACGTCCATGGACCAGTGAATGAGAGGAAAGGGGGTTGGGAGGCGTTATCGTTATGATAATAGTCCACTGTTGCAGCAATCTCTATTATTTTATTTATTACCGTAAAGAATGAGTCGTTTGGTGTGTGTGCTTGATCATTCAGCAGGATTTTCTTTCCTGCTTTGGTTCTCTGTATGTGGTAATTTTCTTGCAGTGTTAAGCTATGTATTTTATTGTTGATTCTAATTATTTTCATGTCCTCTTCTGTAGTGGTTGGTTTGTAATTTTGATCTATTAGTTGTTCTGTAAATTTGGAGTGATTTGTTCATACTTTCAAGCTCTCATTGTTTTTTCTATGTCACATCAAATGTTCTTCGTTTTTGTCTTATGTATCTCCCATTGCAAGTGTTACACTGAAACAGAAATAAACCTACTTTCTGGTATATATCTGTGTTTTTGTCAGTTTTGGGGTGTATTTTTTAATAAAATTGCCTGTTTTTTTCTATGTTTATTCAGTGTCTTTTGAAAATGTTGGTGATTTTTTATGCTTGGTTGCGTTTGTGTGTTATTATGAGCCATCTTGTTTTTTCTCTTATATTTTCCTAATAATTTATTGTAGTTGTTATGGTACTGAGTGGTTGTGATTGTGTATGGTTCTGTTGTGTTGTTGTCAATGGTTTTTACCCTTTCTAATTATATGTTACTTTTGGTTTTGTTGTTTAGCTTTGTGACTATATCACTGTTGTACTCACTGTTTCAGGCGATCTGCATTATTATCTTCAGTTACTTCTAGTAGTTTTATTTGTAGAGTGAAATTGTATTGAGTCTGTGGAGATTGTTTTGAATTATTGTCTGTTTTTTTCGAGACATAGACAACCGGTCTCAGGCTATACACTGGATGTCCTTGTATCCGCATTCCCTATTCCCCAGGATCGACCTAAATTGCTCAAGGTCACCTAGGTGATGCACCCAGCCAACTGTGCAAGTGATATTTAAGATATGACGTAATTCTAAAGTCGTCACATGTCACAAAAATGGTGGCAGATCCCTCTACCTCTTCTCACCTAGTCTTGTTTAACTGGGACACTTAAGTGTTAGGCGTTGTAATGGAGCTGGACTGCACAGGAAGAGCACGTGGCTATCTCCCAATAACAAATTATGTCACCTGAGTTCTATTTGTTAACAAAAGTGTTACGTGACACCAGCAGAGACCATATCGAGACAGATCTGTGACTACCCTTATTATAGTACATTTTACGTATTTTTCAGTTATTTCCCGCATCTTTCCTGTTTTATAACCGGATGAATACCGCAGCTAGGTAGCGTAGGTAGACAAGTTGTAGCCTGTGCCTTTTTTTTACAACGTTATGTCGCACATTGGGGTCTATTTCTTTACAACAGTTTTGTATTAGCTGGAACCAGCAGAGACTGCACCCAGGCAGATATGTAAGTACTCTTATTACCGTATGTAATTTCACATTTTCCCAAATTTTACCTATTTTCACCTTTTTCCGGATTTTCTCTTGTCCAATTACGCAAGATACACTGCTCTCTCTCCGACATCACAACAACGTCATGATGATCTCAGGGAATCACAATGCAGTATGGGTTTTAACCAGGTAGCACTGATGTTGAAGCACACTTTCCCAAATCCATCTGTTATAGTTGAGACACTGTGGAGCTGAACAGTATAGGGTTTGTTTGTATTCCGTGTCTGTTAATCAAAAACAAATTATGTTAGTTGAGATCTATTTCTTTTATAACAGGTTAATATTTCGTCCTCACAACCACTAGCAGAATCGTCACTGACACACATACGAAAGAAATCTCATTCACCCATATTTTATGAATTTTTCCGTCTTTCACGCAGTTTTACACATTGTACCCAATGATGGGAGTTATGTGATAACATGGTATCAACATCGCCTCGCATCGAGACAAAACGACAGGTCACACACGTCACGTCACGTCACGACATCACAGTGGCGCACTATGTCGAGGCACGTCGTGATGCGTTGCGTAGACGTCGTGAATTTGTCAGTCGATAACAATGCAGCATGTTGCCGATTTATTTGTCATTGCAGAGACACCACCCCATTACTAGTGTTGGACGTCATAGTGTTATAAATGAAATCATTCGTACAAATAGTCAGGTCATAGAGAACTATATACGCGCTACCGAATTGTAGCCACAGTTGCTTTATATAAGACAAATACCACACAGTAGTAGGTAAAGCACCACTACATTATAAGATTATCGGACGTGACAGTAATATTTTGATGCTTAAAACCAAAGTTTCTATATGTATGTAGCAAATAGTTCAAATGGCTCTGAGCACTATGGGACTTAACTTCTGAGGTCCCCTAGAACTTAGAACTACTTAAATCTAACTAACCTAAGGACATCATACACATCCATGCCCGAGGCAGGATTCGAATTACAGAGTGTAGCGCCTAGAACCGCTCGGCCACTACGGCGGGCTGTATGTAGCACAGGGCTACAAAATACACCTCTAGAGACCTAAGAAACGAAAATAATTTGCCCACAGAGCAATCCGTCCCTCAGACTCGGTTATTTTGGTGTGTAGCCGAGGACCCCAATGTTGGCCGACTCACTGCACACCAACTGCCAAAAAAGTTTGGGTATAGTCCCATCTGAGATCAGTAGTTCCCTAGATCTTAGAACTACTTAACCTAACTAATCCATGCCCGAGGCAGGATTCGAATCAGCAACAGTAGAGGTGGCACGGTTCCAGACTGAAGCGCATAGAACCGGTCGCCTACGCCGGCCGGCGAGGCTATCAGCAAGCACCTATGACAAGACCTCGATCGGTTCGACACGATATGGGGGTCACTCACCGGTGAGTCTGGGAGGTTTCAAGGGATGACGGTCAGCATCCATTCACTTCCACCTTGTCCAAGACCTAAATCCTGTGGCGGACTGTGAACACAGGCTACGGTTTTGCCGGTAGTTTCTGCGACGTGTTGCACAAGATCCCGACTTCCCCGCCATTGTGTTGTTTACCGACGAGTGAACCTTCTATTGGGATGGCCCTTACAACACTCAAAACATTCATTACTGCGAAAGGGGACATCCTCACTTCACGTACGTTCACGGACACCAGGAAACATTTTCGCTCAACATTTGGACAGGCGTTGTGTGTGACCGTCAAATACAGTAGTCAAATCGCGTGTATCACAGGTACTTGAATAGACACACAGTATAGTGCTGCCTCGATGGAAAAAATTGACTGCTACCCTGATCGCTTTCGCTTCCATGTCGACGTTTTCTCGGATTCCTCTAGCTGCCGCATACTTGTTCCCATGTACAAATTATTCTGTGCCAACTAGAAGATATACAAGTACTTGCTCAATTTTTCCACATTTCGGTGTATATTCGGCCAATTTATACCTATTCTACCGACATTTTTCGCAATTCTATCGATTTTATGAAACTTCCATCCATACGTTCATGACATAACCTCTCGTTCAGTAGTCTAAAGTTGCTTGTCAATGTAGTACAGCTGCCAACTCTTAGCCCAAATGCACTGATCGGGAGGCTTAGTATAATACTGTACTCGAATGTATCCAGTCGCGTACATCGAATTTGCTCATAAATGAAACTGCAGTTTGCCTGTTTTTGTGGAAAGAGAACGCTTATTATCGTCGCGAATGTTTCTCCCCCCCTTTTCTTAATAGTTCCTCTACTACAGGTGTCGAGTTGATGTTAAATAATCCCTTGCAGAACGGCGGGTGAGTTCTCTACAGTACTGTGGCTCTCGTCCAGTCGCTGCTGGAGCGTCCTACGTGACGTAAAACAAAAGTGTTTCCATCTCAGAACGAGAGGCGTTATGGACCTGTCTAGACTGTGACAGCGGCGCCTCCTAGCCATTAGGGGCGGCCGCGCCACTATACTTTAGACAACCAAAATGTATTTGAGGAACGTTGCACTTTTTATCTCCTAGTTAACTATACCTGCTTTTTTATTGGCAAAGCACAATCATATCAATGTGGGTCTCGGGCAGCACCGCTGTTGCCTGTCGGCTCAGTAGCTCCATCCCATAGTTTGTGATTGTACATGGAGGTGAATGCACATTCAACTGCAGTCTTTTAGGATGACGATTTTTTCTAGTACATGTGATGCATTATGACCTGTTCAATACGAATGCTGTTTTTTTTCACGACAATTTCTAAATGTAGTTATGTGACGCATTTTTTCCATAAATTGTGATAGTGTGGTTAGCTGGGCTATAGGGTAATTTTTAGTAGGCGCGTGTAGTGAACTTTGACGTCAAACATCGAAAGATGCTACATGCTTGCAGCTAATACGCTTTTTTTTTTTTTAAAAAAAATCCTCTCTGTCCAACACCAGCATCTAGCCAGTTGAACGTAATTTCGACCAAAAAGAATAAAGACTGTATCTTAAACCCGAGCCTTTTTCCCCCTAGCTTGTAGGTGTAGGGTAGAATTTGAATGTTTTTGTCATTGGTTTCGAATGATATTGCGACATTTTTTTCCCAGCAGGATAACTGCAGTTGCATAGTATCATCAGTTTTTGCGGAGTACTGCCGTCCTAGGAAGATCTATGCATGTAGTTGTGTTATTAGGTCCGATGTTTCTGATTAATTAAGTAATTAGGATAGATATTAGGTTACGTTTGGAGTGGTATTATAAATTTTTTTTTTCTCAACAGGATAACACCTGTTGTATGGAATGGTCAGTTTTTGCGCTATATTGCAATTTTAGGCCGTCCTTGTATAGCGCTTTGCATATAATTGTGTAATTATGACCGATCTTTGAAATTAATTATATAATTAGGATCGATATTTGCGTAAGTTTGAAGAGGTATTGCGAACTTTTTTTCCCAGTTGTATGGTATAATTAGTTTTTGCGATTTTAATCCACCCTTGTACATGCTATGCATGAGATGGCTGGGGCAGATGTGCAGCTGAGAAAAACATGTGACGTCATCATGATGATGGACTCAACGCACGATCATGTGCCCCATCGTCGCGCCCTCTAGCTATGAACTCGCAAACTAGGTTAGTGCCTTGGTCTGGTCAGTCGGAGGCAGTTGTGTCTTGTGTAGTGAGAGCTTATAAGTAAGTTTTAGAAATGACAGACAATTTCAGCAAACTCAGATGTTGCCATGCAATGTGTAATGCATCTTTAATGCAAAGCAATTATTTGCAGGATCATGTTCTTCCTCTTCAGTTGTTCAAGCATTAATGCTCGCTTCCATTCTTCATACACTGAGTTGTGGATGTACTCCTCAGCTGAATGACTGCATGTAATACAGCTATAAAAACTCTCCCTGCCTGCTACCAACATCTCGCTAACTGAACACCAACAGCACAACAAGCACTGGTATCACAGCACCTTGAGGCGATATCACAACACTAATGCTGTAGGTATATAATAAATTTAAACAAATTTCCACAATTTTATACAAATTTTAACCACTTATATTCGAACTGAATGACATCATGAGCAATCTGAGTAAATTCTCAGGTGTCAAGTATTAAAAGGGATCCTGACGCCTTATGTTTGTGGGACCCATGCATCAATTCACAGCTGACGGCTGCATCATCAAATCGCAGGGGCTGCATCCGGACTCTGGCAGTAGCATTTGGTGTCGAGTGGTGGAACGTGTTTTTTTGTTAGTAATCTTTTGTTTAAGATATATTCCATCGATTTCACTGACCAATAGGATGCTGTGAATTAAAAAAACTACCCCATACATGTGAAGAATATCGGTATAATTAATTTGCGTCAACGTGGTGTTAGCAGTACAATAGTTAAGGGGTGTATGTGCGTGGGTGCGTGACATGGAGCAGAACAATAGGTACAAACTTTAAGGGTGTGGGTGACAAAGAAGGATGCGCCATAAATGGCGTTCAAAAGCATGTGAAATTCGGTAAGTGTACCAGAAAATGGTGGGAGAACATAACTAACTACTTAATTTGGTATCAAAGGCGGTATAATAGCTTAAGGAAATGTGAGTGACATGGAAAACCGCTTAACAGAACAACAGGTTAAAAGGCCGAACATTAAGACACTGAGAGTACATTGACGGACATTAGGTGTTATGCAACATGTTTGTCCCATGCAATTGCTTCTTACAAGACCTAGATGTTTCCAAATAGCAGAGAATGATGAGCAAGAGAAACCAATCCCTCACAAACTGAATTTTTTATAAATAAACAATATAGCCTTGAATTACCTATCTGAGATCCTTCTTCTCTACCAAACAGTTACCAATTTTCATATATTCCATACGCTGCCTTGAATCCCGCAAATTGTTGAGACAAACAATATCACCCACATTGTTTAAATTGTGTAAACAATATTCCATACACAGCAGTCGATTTCCCTCCAAACATCCAATCAACTGAGTATTTTTCCCAACAATTTCCAGGAGGGAGGGTGGGAGGGGATTCAGGTTTACCAGAGATGATTAGTGTGAGAGGTGCTATTCCAATAACTCAAACTTGAAAGTTTGCCTGTAGCAGCGAGGAAGACGGGCGGCTTGGAGGTTTCCTGAGGAGGGAGGGTAGTGGCAGAGGGTGGGGGAACAATTGGTTAAGTGCCTGTCAATCAAAAGGAAGGATCCTTTTAGCAGAGCAATAGGTTAACTACCTGTCAATCAGAGAAGAACAATAGGTTTGACTCTAAGTGCCTACCTGCCCCTGACTTAGGGAAGCTGCACTAACAAAATGCTCTATAAATGGCCTAGCCCACCTACCTATGTTTAACATCAGGAGTCCTGGGAACTGGGCTGATGCAAAACTTTTGTTGATGTTTGTAAATAGACAAATAGATACAGCCTTTGACCTCTCTCTATGCTACTCAGTACCAGACAGCCTCCAGTTATAATATAGGAAAATATGATAAATGCTTGGAAACTATATAAAATATCGTGTAATGAGAGTACTTACATATATGTTTCAACGTGGATTCTGCACGTGTAACGTAGTACTGAACTCTTGTCAAGAACAGAACGCAAAAGATGGAATTTGTTATTTACAAATAGACACAGGCTTTCTTATGCTGCCCAGCTCCATAGTAACTCTTTCCAGTGCTCCAGTTATTTAAGGTATGAAGGGAGTGCTCATTGGTCCTGAGGGGTTGGGAGGGGGGGGGAGATGTGTTGCTGCCATTTTCATTACACTTGACAACTATAAAGTCACATCATGACCTTAAATAACGTCTCACACAATTCCCTTTATGCTTCCCCTGGGTGACCTTGTTCAACTCCTAAGGGATTCCCCAAGGGGGAGGGTGTTTAGAGACCAAGGAGCATAACTGTATAACCTGACAACAGATGTTTTTATCTTGTATAGACGTCAGAAAACAGTTATGACTGATCTGGTGCCCCAACGTACAATGCTGCCCTACTCATGTGCAAAACTTAAACTCCTTCCAAACAGGCCATGAGGGCCCAACGGTTCAGACCGACCATCACGTCATCCTACGCCCACAGGTGTCATCAGATGCAGATATTTAGGAGCATGCAGTCATCACACCGCTCTTCCCAGTCACATGTCAGTTTATGACACTTAGAGCCACTACTTCTCAATCAAGAAGCTTCTCAGTTTGCCACACAAGTGCTGAATGCACCCCACTTGGTAATGGTGCTCGGCAGACCAGATGGAAACCCATGCAAGTGTTAGCCCAGCCTGACAGCTCTAACTTTGATGATCTGACGGGAACTGTCAAGGCCGTTGGCACTGATGTGCACATCACATAATAAACTGATTACTATTGTCACCTATCATAAAGAAACAAACACACAATCACCCTGCTGCTCATTCGCCTGAGTATATCCTCTCATATATATATATATATATATATATATATATATATATATATATATATATGTCGTCCTTGTAAGAAACCCCAAAAGTTCAGCTTGTTCTTTGTCCCATCTTTAAGCAAATATAGTACCATCTGGCATCGAAGCCATGTTACTGCGTTTGTTGTAGTGCCTGGATAGTATTTACTATCTGGGAAGAGTACAATTGCTGTTCAACTTGTCCCACCCATAGAAAAAAGGGATCACATGTGTTATCAAACTCCACACTCCTGCCTACTTTGTGAAATTCAGTATTCATCATTGTCTAGAGTTTGGCACATAATGATCAATCAATTAGATGAATCATGTGGAGTCTGCATCATATCGGAGGTATAGCATTTGTGTCAGATACAACATTGCACTTTCCTGTGCCTCTGTGTCGAAGGAAACACAATCTACTGATCGCCATACCAGATGGCAATTGATTTCTGGAAATCTCCTCATAATGGAGTTGCTAGGCCGTCCTGTAGTTAGTATATGATAGGCGTCTTCTAGAGTCGCAGGTCTGGTTCCTGGCAGCTATTTTTATATAGGGTGAAGTGACTGTTAAATGTGTTGGACAGCCACTATTAAATTTCTAGTCAGTCATGTCTCATGCCATCTCCACTCTTTTGTGAACATGTCCAAGACCCGGTCAATTCATTCCAAGACAGGGGCCTGGGAATAGTATCTGACTTTAAAAAGTCGACCTGCACTCATGAAGGAACCAAAGGATGCCCATAAGAATTGCGCTACTATCGCCAACGTCGGGAGAACTAGGGCAAAATGCAGATTCTCTGAGTCTGGGTAGGTGTTTACATGTGTGACCTGCTGGAGGATGTAACAGATCAAGGGGTGTCACACATAATATTATAGACAGGCGACACAATTATCTGTCGTATCTCGATACGACAAGGGATTTCGCCGTACTCCCATTGAGAAACACAACGGAGAAATCACGGTGGAGTAACCACGTCACGACAATGATAAATGGTCATGGAAACCGCATGTTCATCAAGCCTTTGACTCACTCCATTGAAAGCTTGACGGAAACATACTGACAAAAGTGCTCCTTGGCGGCGGAACGTCTTTGCTAGGGCGATCATATCGTGATAGTCAACCAGCACCTTCTAGATGTTGATATCTCTGCCGCGCCCCATATGATCGAGTGAGATAATCTGGAGCAATTTTCATTGGAATAGTTCTGCTAATATACTATGATATTTTAAAGTCTCAGTTCAGCAGCGTCAGCTGTCGTTAGTCCGGAATCTGGGTGCCACTTGATGTTTTGTGTATCACAATAATCAGCCCCTCCACAAAGCTGACGGTAAGGGCACGTCAGGAGACATTATTTCATGGCAGATATCACTCCATCGGGATGCTGTCGTATAGCTGGTGATCCTAAAAAATTCCAAAGGGGAGCCATGTGGTCCCAGTGATTTATTCACTGCTATCCCGTCAATGGTCTTCATCCTAAGTAACCTACTCCACACACACCGTTTATTAGGTAGGTTTTCACATTGATGTGGCTGACCAGTGTACACTCCATCGAGACGACTATAGGAATGACCCCTTAGATGGGTGTATCCCGGATGTAGGCCATAACATGCTCCCACAAGTCAAACAAATGCAGATTATGTTTCAACATTCGTAGTTCTGGGCACGGTGTGCATCGAGAAAAGTGATCCTTCGGTACAAGTACAAAATTAAAATCGCCATCTAGGATAAAATAGTCGCGCTGTCCTTGTAACAACGAGGCAATTTCCTCTGTGAAGTACATAGATATAATGAGGCTGATAAACCTCCCCCCCCCCCCCCCCCCCTGCGAATGGTACAAGATACCTCATACACTCTGATGCCCCGATGCCTATAGTAAGAAGTTTCGTAATGCTGCAGCTAGTTTTGAAGGTACGTAATACTAAGGCTTTGTACCTGCTCATGATGGGAAATTCGTCGATGTACACTTCTTGTAGGAGGAGGATGTCTATGTCCGCCGTTCATAGCACAACTTTAAGTAAAGATAACCTTTTCTGCGACTGAATGGCGTTGATATCGAGAAAGGCAAGCCAATATGCTTGTCTTCGTTACTATGTCTACATATGTATTACACATTGAAGCTTATGTCATTTGAATTTGTATTGGCACATTGTGTGTCCTCTGTCGTGTCTGCCAGCGTTGGTTATAGTTCTAACTTAAAGGGGTGCCGATCCTGCCGAATTGCCTGTTGCTACCGTATGCGGATCACCTTCACAGTCAGCCCAGTATACTTGGGACAAGATTGCTGTCGGCGTCGTCTTGGCAGCCCCATGTCTCTGTGTCGTCTTTTCTGGTACCATAGATTGGTAATGGACTGATGGTAGCTCTGCGTTATCGAGCTCTTCAGGGCTATTCTACTGTCGATATGAACGTGTTCGGGCTGTAACGTCTCTCATCCCTCTGTCATATAGCGCGCTTCTGACCCTTTCTTGACGGTCATCCTTCGTACGTAGCTTCTTTCAGTCACGTTGTGGCTAAGAGCTCTTCAATTCCCGAATCGCTGCAGCATATATTCATTGGTTACTCGACCTAGCTACACTGGAGAGCTATACAAACTGCTACACCTGCATAATATCGTGTAGGGCCTACGTGAGTATGCAGAAGTGCTGCAGCATGCAGTGGAATAGGGTCAACTACCGTCTAAAGTGGCGCTGGAGGGAACTGACTCATTGAATCCTGCTGGACGGTCCATACATCCGTAAGAGGACGAGGAGGTGGAGATCTCTTCTGAACATCACGTTGCAAGCCAGATATGCTCAATAATGTTCATGTCTCGCGGGGTTTGGTGGACAGTGGAAGTGTTTAAACTCAGACGAGTGTCCCTGGAGCCACACTGTAGCATTCTGGACGTGTAGAGTGTCGCTTTGTCCTGCTGAAATTGACGAAGTCCGTCGGAATGCACAATGGACGTGAATGGATGCAGGTGATCAGACAGAATGTTGACGTACGTGTCACCAGTAAGAGTGGTACCTAGAAGTACCAGGGGACCCATATCACTCCAGCTGCACACGCCCCACACGGATACAGAGCCTCCTCCAACTTGAACAGTGCTCTGCTGACATGCAGGGTACAGTGGTTCATGAGGTTGTCTCCATACTAGTACACGTCCATCCGCTCGATACAGAATCAGGCAACATGTTTCCATTCATCAACATCGAAATTCGATGTTGACGCACCCAGGCGACGCGTAAAGCATCGTGTCGTGAAGGCATCAAGGGTATACCAGTTGTCCTTTGCCTCTGAAAGCCCATATCGATGCTGTTTCGTGGAATGGGTCCCACGTTGACACATGTTGATCACACAGCACTGAAGTCTGGAGCAGTTTGAGGAAGGGTTGCAATTCTGTCACATTTAACGATTCACTTCAGTCGTCTTTGGTCCCATTCTTGCAGGATCTTCTTCCTGCTTCAGCAATGTCGGAGGTTTGATGTTTTACCAGATTTCTGATATTCACGGTACACTCGTGAAATGGTAATACGGGAAAACTGCCACTTCATCGATACCTCTGAGTTGCTGCGTCCCGTCACTCGTGCGCCGACTATAAAACAACATTCAGACTTACTTCAATCTCAATAACCTGCCATTGTAGCAGCAGTAACGCATCCAAATACTGCACCGGACACGTATTGTCTTATATGAGCGTTGCCGCCTGCAGGGCCATACTTTGCCGATGTCCAACTGATGCTTCGGTGATCATAAGGGCCGTTACTAAGCGGCTCACAGAAAGGGGGCTGAGTTCACCACACACCTTGCGCCGACCTCCATTGACCTCTGTACACCAAAAGGTTGCGTTATCAGTGGTGTCGGGCCACTCTGCCTGGAATCTCACTGACTCGAGTAGAACTGTCTTCAGGAGGAGTACTCCTTCTAAAGAGGCCCCAATGACCAGCGAAGATTCGTCTAGAGCTCATACGAACGTTGACGTACCGTCGTACAAGTCGCCCACCATGTGGCCCAACAACCAGTAGTCTTGCCGTTTTATTTCATAGCAGGACTCCTTTGGTTGTCACGTGCGCCCTCCTTACAGCACAGCTGTAAGTCAGAGTTATCCTATCCCCCGTTTTGTTGCCCTCAATGGTCAGTAACCCTGGGCTAAATTTCAGCAAAATAATGCCTGTCCACACTCGGCAACAGTTTCTATTGTATGCCTTCGTGCTGCTTGCCAATAACTCTGATGGCGATTAGTGCGGCTGGATCTCTCCCCCGCTGAGAACGTTTGGATCGTTATGGGCTACAAATAAGTGCTTGCTTGCATAAGCGCCAGAGGTGGACCAACGCGTTGTTGTCTTGCCCAATTACAGAGCCTCTTTCTCTTGAATAAACCTCGCAGTTTTCTGAAACTGTAATCAGTTGTCTGCCTGCACATCACTTCTACAGATTTCCTTCCCATTTGCATAATTCTTCGTCGTGCATCGCTTATTTATTTTGTTGTCTTGTGTATTTCAGAAAAAACAGTAACCTAGTCTAATACTTTTACTGTCTCAGTTAAGATGTTAGTAGCCATGTTCACTTTTAATTACCTTCACATTGTAACATATTTCCTAGGCAATATACAATTCGTTCAAGTGATCTTCCTAAAGTTCACCGCCGCCTCTGACAGAGTGACAATGTTATCGCAAGCCTTAAAGGTTTTCTTTCTTCTCCCCATCTTTAATTCACATTCCAAATTATCTTTGGTTTGCTTCATTTCTTCCTCCATAAGTAGGCTAAATAACATGGGCAGGGGTCGATTACAAACATGTGTCACACTTCTTTCAGCCGATGCCTGTATTTCGTGTGCTTTCACTTTTACAAGTAAGGTCTGATTTCTGTCCAAGCTGTACACAACGTTTCGCTCCCTGTATTTTATGTAACCTCACAACAACATTTTGTAGTAAATACTGCCAAAATATTATTCCATTATTACACTAAAAACTTGAAATTAAGAGTACTCAACTTCTCAATGAAATGTTTGCTCTTTTTTCCTTCATGTTATAATTTTTACACCCTTTCTTCAAAATCCATTGACGAACATGGCGACTGCATAGAGATGAAAAAATGAAAAAACGACTTGCAGTATTTTCTGGAAGCTGAACACAGAATATGTACATTACTAGTCTTTACCACTAGCCGTTCGACCATGGAAATAATAAAAACAGTTTCAAAAATTAAGAAACGTTATTTATTTCTTGACCTAGTAAAGACTCAATGAAAGTCATTACTTTACGTTTTGGAATTACAAATTCCTTTACACCAATGAAATGTATTCGTATGACAACGACTTCTTGCACAGGAGAAGCGTCTTCGTCCTCCACCATCTCCCTCACATCGGCTAACGAATCTTCCTCTGGCATCAGTTCGTCAATCCACCATAGATCTGTATCTGAATAATCCATCTCGTCCGGGAAAACCTCGAAGAGGTCCAGCTCTTCTGCCAGGTCAGCCTCGGTGTCCAGTACATATTCCTCGAAATCAATCTCAAGCAAGTCCATTTCCGATCGCCATCTATAAAAACCAAGACAAAATTAAATTGTTTTGGAAGATATTGCGTGGATAACTATACTAAAATATATTACCCTTAAACAGTGTCATTCTTGTGTGAAGAGATTTTTCAAACTTATAAAAATTAATGACTGTGTCGTGGCACGTCTTTTAAGGAGTACGTATAACAAACCAACTTATCAAAAGCATTATCAGCACCAAGTTAACTTATCTCTAAAATACATTATCTGATGACCTCACACTAAGCGTTTGCTGACTACAAGTAAATGGTGCGACACACAGGAATACTGCTACATACCGCATGTGTGAATTTGTCATGTACTATTTACTTTGCCACAAGCGACATTGAACATATGTTAAAACGATGCTTCAACACAATTTAAGGAAGTACTCGGTCTCTCATGCTGGTAGTTAAACACCACTAAAGTGATTAGCTGTATGTATATAGAGAGACTACCGTCATATCTCGTGGAATGCATGTTGCTACCCTATACGACCGTGCTCCCCACATTGATCATTACATGACGTCTGCTAAGGGGACTGAAATCGGTCGTGTTTTAATTCGCTGCACCACCAAGAAGCCAGATATTGCCGCGTGTCACACCACAATGTCAGAGTCAGTTACGGACTGCTTCTACGTCAGTCACGTCACCAGTGAGACGACCAGCCCCACCCTCCCTCTACCTCTGCGCTGTGTCCACCCTGAGCACTGTGGTTGGCGACCTTATCTGCACCTCCCCTCCTTGAAAGCACTGACGGGCTATCGTAAACCATTATACGTAACATATATAACTAAAAACTTATCTGCTATTATTCAAAAAGGCTTGGTACTTACAGTTCAGTCGAGAGTATGAGCTGCCATACAAGCCTGAAATAGAAAACAGAAGAACATGCATTTTAATTACGATTTACAAAGGGTAATTAGTTAGATTTACTAACAATAAGCAATACTAAAAGCTCAAAGCAGCAAAAGGTTTTCCGAAAAATGTATTTCGGTATGAAACATTGTAGGAACTTCGAGACGTTAGAGCAGTTGGTGTCTGTATGCCTCGTCAGTCACACTACAGCTCGCCTGCGATCAAAAAGCGCAACTGACGCAGCGATTCCGGCCTACAGCGTTTAGAGTGACGAGTGTGCGAGGATGTGAGAGCTGTCGGCGACTTACCAGCACAGTATCGCGAATGCGACGCTGTCGAGCGCAGTGATAAGCACGAGAACAAGCATGTTGTCTGACTGCTTAGCACCAAATTAGTGTTTCCGCGGTTACCCCGTCTGTAGCTCCATTGTCGACACAGGAGACAAAAGAGTCTCACCTCTCACGAGTGTCGCGCGAAGAAACTGCTCAACGAATCACTGTTTTTATTCACATATTTATTTGGTAGCTGCGTGATAAAAAAATATATTTAATGATTGTTGCATTGACCGATATAGGTTACATACAATTTTGTAGTAGTTTAAAGATTATTCTTCATGAAACTTCCTGGCATATTAAAATTGTGTGCCTGACAGAGACTCGAACTCACGACCTTTGCCTTTCGCGCGAAAGTGCTCTAGAGTGGTTGAGCACTTGCCCGCGAAAGGCAATGGTCCCGAGTTCGAGTCTTGGTCGGGCACACAGTTTTAATCTGCCAGAAAGTTTCATATCAGTGCACACTCCGCTGCAGAGTGAAAATCTCATTCTGGATTATTCTTCATGTATCCCTAAGCGCGATATAAAGTTAAGGTGAAATCGCCAACACTTGATATATATAATCTTTGGTTTTGACAGTAACTACGCAGATGTTCCGAGCGTCCTCTTTCGGTTGTCTTTTGACATCCACCCAGCGCGTTCCGAAAATGTAGGTAGGATGACGTGCTCCGCTGTGCCTGCCTACCAGGGCGTTATCGTAATAGACGTAGGTAGACAAATCCCTGCAGTGACTAAAAATGTATCAAGCATTTTCCGCTTATCAAGTGGTCGGGGCCGGAAAGTTCGTCTGTGACACACAATACGAAAATGCCATACTTTTTAAGTTGTACAGCTGTGGCGTGTAACATCTGTTACAAACTGATGAAAAATGTTTTAGATGTTTGAAGTTTGAATCATGTAGCTTGAGAGATACATAGATTCTAGATGCAGCAATCATTACTATTTTATGGAGTCGTAACTTTGGAATTGCAGTGACTATCAAATCTCTTTCCATTCCAATAATGTCTGCTATTTCAAGGCAGAAACATGCAACTCCCACGCTAACTGCGACAGCTACAAAAGGGTCGAAAATTCACAGTCAGCATCGTACACGAGCCTTCATGTAAATGTGACGTCATTTTGTCTTCACACCCTGAACGTTAAGGGGTGCCCATCGACTTTCGTGATAGTTCTGTATGCAGCACGTGAGGCGAACATGACGTTCAAAACAATAACATTATACCGCACGTAGAGAGGGGGTTACACCTTTTCTTTACTAAAGGGTTCGTTAATCTGGTAGTTAAATTGTTACTAAAATGTGTAAAGTTCCGTATTCATATAGACTAGTCTCTCAATAAGGGAGAGATTAAAAGGTCTGCATGAATCAGCTCCGAAACTTACTGAAAACGTTTTACTAACTATTTTCCGTAAAACGTTTCCATCAACCCCAACGTCAGACGACTTGCTAATTTACAAGCAAAAAAAAAAAAAAAAAAAAAAAAACAAGATAAAGCCAGTCAGCGTTGAACTCAGTATGGCATAATTAAAAGGTGATCATTAAGTTTATTTTAAAAATTCTGAAACCAGATTCACGATTGAACTATAATTACACAGAATACCTTGAACGACTCGATTTAGGACGTTGATATTCACAGAACATGTCCAATAGTATGTCCTGAAGAAATGTGTGGAATTTGCTCCATGTCGGCCTGCAGCTCCTGCGACTCTCATTGTCGCTATAAACCACAAGTAATGGATCAGCGTAACTTGAGCAGAGCTGCCGGACTCCTCGCAGCTGTATGCTCTAACTGTACCAACAAATCAGTGAGTTCGAAAGAGGACGCATTATTGGCATCCATCCAAGAAAATACTGGTCGTGTGGGATGAAGTGTACCGGCGGTGCACCTGGTGTGTGCAGAACAGGTCACGGAAGACCTCAGAACACGACCAGATGGGTCATGTCGCGCCAGAACAGACCACACCCCCGAGAAGATTGACACATCATCCAAATGGCATTGCATTACAGATCTGCGTCCTCCTCGGCTCTACCGCAACGATGGAACTGTTTAACACATCGTACACCATTAGGGATGACAGTCCGTCGCCATATATTAAGATATGGGTTACTTGCTCGTCGTCCACTTCTCCCCCTACTTTTGACGAATGTGGAGAAACACGCTAGACAGCAATGGCATCAGGTAGTGTATTCGGTCGAATCCAATTTCTGCTTGTATGAATATGGTGGCCGCATTTCTCCTCACTGCAGCGGGGTGGGGCGGGGGGGTGGGGTGGAAGGGGAGGGAGGGGGGGACAGCATCACAGTGACCACATTCACACAAGACAATCAGTGCCCACTCAAGGCCTTGTGGTGTGGGGCGCTGTTGAGTGCAGCCACAAACCACAGCTGCTGTGTGTCCAGGGCACTGCAGCCAGTGTGATCTACGCCAGTGACATCTTGCGAATCATTGCTATACCATGTCTGCTCAACATACCAGATGCCATTTTTGAGCAAGACAATGCACGATCACATGTTGTGGTGCAATGTCGTATCTTCTGAGCATCACAGGATGTTCTGCTTTTGCAGTGGCCAGTCAGATCACCAGACTTGTCGCCAATTGGAAAACTGTGGGGTTTGGTGAAGTGACAGTTTCAGTGCTGTTCCCAATTGCCAAACACCACAGGTGAACTTTGGAAGCAAGTGAATGAACACAAATGGCTGTACCACAGGACGCCATTCGCACCTATTATGAGTCGATACTATCACGTATGGAACAAATTATTAGCGACAATGGCGAAACATGTGCCTATTCGACAACAGGGCACCTGCTGAACTGAGGTGACTCAATTGTAGTCGTAGTCGTAGTCTGTAGTCGTTGAAGGTGTTGTGATTGTTCTGAACATGAGTGTACAAATTGTGGGTAGCATTTCTAAGAGACTAATTAAACTAGCACGTCTTTTTCATATGTCCTTTCAATAAATCGTGCTACAAAATGCCAGCACATTTTGAACAGCTCGAAAACGCGTTCGTGTTGGTAAAGTGTTTTGTAATGAAATGATGAGAAACCTAAAACTGGTGTTGAAGTGTGCATTTTTATTGAAAGCATTATTGATTGAAAACAATTGCCCTAAAAGAATTAGGCAAAATGTAAGTCACCTTTTAATTCCTTTGCAATTGAGTCAGTCTTGTTATGCTTTTTACTGTGAGTGATAGATGTTCACAGACGCGTTTCGTCTTTTCTCATTTTAAGGCACATCATTGGAATCTAGAATGATGCAGTTATGGTATATTTGTTTTTTGATATTAATCTCGCTTTTCAGGTAGATATGTGACTAACTATAGTTCTTAGTATTTTCAGTTGGCATAGTTGTTTCCTCTCATCTGGTCAATTGGAGGTCGCACTATAGTTCATTTGACAAAACATGAGCATATTTTGATTTTGCGAACATTTTACTTCCCAGTTTTCAGTTTGTTCGCACTTGTTCTTGTGATGCACTATTACTCTCAGTCTTCTATCAGTTATATAGACAGTTATATAGACGTATAGATGTATCCATAGCTACTTTGAGTTTACTGTGTACCTCATTCTCTTTGGTTTGTTTACGTACACGTACATGTCGCCAACCGAACGATGTATATGCTGAAACTAACGGCCATTCGTTTCTATTACGTTTATATCTGTCGGTTGTGTGTGTGTGTGTGTGTGTGTGTGTGTGTGTGTGTGTGTGTGTGTGTGTGTGAGAGAGAGAGAGAGAGAGAGCAAGAGAGAGAGAGAGAGAGAGAGAGAGAGAGAGAGAGAGAGAGAGAGAGAGAGAGAAGACACATGCAAGGATTTCTTTTCCATTTAATTTGAGTTTTAGTTTAAATGTTTTACGGAGACGTTCATGGACCAGTGAGTGAGAGGAAAGGGGGTTGGGAGGCGTTATTGTTATGATAATAGTCCTCTGTTGTAGCATTCTCTGTTATTTTATTTATTATCGTAAAGAATGAGTCGTTTGGTGTGTGTGCTTGATCATTCAACAGGATTTTCTTTCCTGCTTTGGTTCTCTGATGTGGTAATTTTCTTGCAGTGTTATGATACGTTTTTTATTGTTGATTATAAATATTTTCATGACTTCTTCTCTAGTGGTTGGTTTGTAATTGTGTTCTCTTAGTTGTTCTGTAAATGTGGAGTGATTTGTTTATACTTTCAAGCTCTCATGTGATATTTGTATGCCACGTCAAATGTGCTGCCTGTTTGCCTTATGTATCTCCCATTACAAGTGTTACACTGTAACTGAAATAAACCTACTTTCTGGTATATATCTGTGTTTTTTGTCAGTTTTGGGGTGTATTGTTTAATAGAATTGTCACCAGAGTGGCACTATCGATATGAGCCTCCACGGCTCAGGGAGATTAATGTGTCTGCATGAATCAACTCGGAAACTTACTGAAAAATTTTTAAAACAATGTTCCCTAAACGTCTTCATCAACCTCAAAAGTGAGACGACTTGCTAATGTAGAAGAAAGAAACAAGCTAAAGACAGTCAACGTTGAACTCAGTATCGTATATATTCAACGGTGGAAATTAAGTTGATTTTTAAAACTAAGAAACCGGTTTCAGGATTGAACTGTAATTACACTCACTTTCAGAAGAAACAGAACGCCGTGAACGACTCGAGTTAGAACGCTTATATTCACAGCACATGTAGAATAGTATCATCTGCAGAAATGCGTAGAATTTGATCCATGTCGGCCTGCAGCTGCAAGGTCAACATCGATATGCGCTGCAACACCACCTACCGGTAAAATTTCCCTGCGTCTCTCGTTGTCGCTCTAAACCGAAGGTAATGGATCAGCGTAACTTGAGCCGAGTTGCCGGACCCCTCGCAGATGTATGCTCCAACTGTAACGTCAAATCAGTGAGTTTAAAGGAGGGCACAATGTTGGCATGAAAGACTGTCATGCATCTACCCAAGAAATTTCTGCTCGTGTGGTACGAAGTGTTTCGGCAGTGCAGTGGTTCACAGAAGACCTTGGAACACGACGAAACGGGTCAGGTGGCACCGGAAAAGACCCCACATCCTGAGAATATTGACGCTTCATCCAAATGCCATTGCAGGACAGATCTGCTCTAGGGCAACAGTGGAATAGTGTAACACATCGTATACTATCAGGGATGAGAGTCCGTCGCCGTTTATTAAGGAATAAGTTAGATACTCGTCGTTCTACCTTTGACGAATGTGGAGAAACATGAAAGACGCCAATGGGATCAGGTAGAGTATTCGGTCGAATCCAGGTTCTGTTTTTTTGATTGTGACTGCCACATTTTGGTTCACTGCAGGCAGTGAGAGCATTCACACAAGACAATCAGCGCCAACTCAAGGACTTGTGGTGTGTGGAGCTATTGGGTACAGCCACGAATCACAGCTGGTGTGTGTCCAGGTCACTGCGACCAGTGTGATCTACGTCAATGACATCCTGTGAACCATTGCCATACCATTTCTGCACAACATCCCAGATGCCATTTATTAGCAAGACAATGCACGATCACATGTTGCTGAACCATCTCGTGTCTTCTTAGCATCACAGGATGTTCCGCCTTTGCAGTGACCCTCTCAGATCACCAGACTTGTCACCAATTGGAAAACTGTAGGATATGATTTAACGACAGGTGTAGCCCTGTGCCCAATTGCCAACCACCAGAGATGAACTTCAGGACCAGTTTAATGTTGCGTAGATGTCTATACCGGCCCTCTATTGTGACCGAGCGGATTAGGGGCTTCAGTCTGGAACCGCGCAACCGCTACTGTCGCAGTTTCGGATCCTGCCTGGGCATGGATGTGAGTGATGTCCTTAGGTTAGTTAGGTTTAAGTAGTTCTAAGTTCAAGGGACTGATGACCTCAGATGTTAAGTCCCATAGTGCTCAGAGCCATTTGAACCATTTGTCTATACCAAAGGATGCCTTTCGCACCTTATACACGACAATGCCATCTTGCATGAAACAAGTTACTAGGAACCATAGCCGAACGTGCGCCTATTAGACAACAGTACACATGCTGAACTGAGGTGACTCGGTCGCTAATCATTTCTACAAAACATACTAATGCACATTTCCTGAGACTATGATTGTCCTATCTCTAGTCGCTGAACGTGTTCTGTTTGTTCTCAACTTCAGTGTACAAATGGTGGGTAGCCATCCTAGGATACGAATTAAACCAGCAGCTCATTAATGTCCTACGAATAAATGCTGCTACAAAATGCCATCAGATTTTGAACAGCTGAGAAACGAGTTCGTGTTGGTAAAGTTTTTTGTAATGAAATGACAAGAAACCTAAAATTGGTGGTGAAAGGTGCACTTAAATTGAAGACATTACCGTCCTATTGCGCGTGTGTGTGTGTGTGTGTGTGTGTGTGTGTGTGTGTGTGTGACAGAGAGAGAGAGAGAGAGAGAGAGAGAGAGAGAGAGAGAGAGAGAGAGAGAGAAAGATGTA
This sequence comes from Schistocerca gregaria, assembly GCF_023897955.1. NCBI lineage: Eukaryota > Metazoa > Arthropoda > Insecta > Orthoptera > Acrididae > Schistocerca > Schistocerca gregaria. The sequence continues at coordinate 72,812,659 of NC_064924.1, forward strand.
GATGTAGATGCAGAATTAGGCAAAAATTAAGTCCTCTTTTCATTATTTTGCATATGTGTCCCTATTTTTATGGTTTTTATTTTGAGTGATAGTATGTTGCAGGAGACGATCAATGTGTCTTGAATATTTACTCGCATTTGCTTGTTTGATGCTTAATTTATTCATAATGACAGCTCACCCCTGAGAGACAGAGAGACAGAGATTGTTAAATGTGCGTAACATTGAATGTTAAACAGCATATTTGTTTTGTAAGCAAAAACGGCATTCTGTCGCTGCATTGTATTTTATGTTCACAGTCGCGTTTCGCATTTTTCCATTTTAAGAAACATCTTTGGACTCTATAATGGTACACTTAAGTATACTTTTGTTTTGATATGTATCTCGCTTTTTATGTAAATAAGTGACTACTTATCGTTCTTCCTGTTTTTAGTTGGCATCGATTTTTCCTCGTATTTGGTCAAATGGAGGTCGCACTAGCGTTCCACGGACAAAACACAAGCATGTTTCGGCGTTGCAAACATTTTTCCTCCCACCTTTCATTTTGTTTGAACTTTTTATATACACGTAACATTAATGTACTCATAACTATTTTGAGTTCACTGTGTATCTCATCCCGTTTGGTTTGTTTCCATACACTTACATTTTGCCAACCGAATGATCTATATTCTGAAACTGACGCATATTTGTTGGTATGACGTTTATATCTGTGTGTGTGTGTGTGTGTGTGTGTGTGTGTGTGTGTGTGTGTGTGTGTGTGTGACAGAGAGAGAGAGAGAGACAGAGAGAGAGACAGAGAGAGAGAGAAAGAATACACATGCATGGATTTTTTTCCATTTGATTTGAGTTTGGTTAAATGTTCACGGAGATGTTGACCAGTGAGTGAATTGAAATTGGGCTGGGAGGCATTATTGTCATGATAATAGTCATCTATTCTGGCGTTCCTCTATTTTTTATTTATTAGCGTAAACAACGAGTTGTTTGGTATGTGTAATTGATCATTCAACACGGTTAATTTTCTGCTTCGATTCTCTACATGTGATAATTTTCTTGCAGGGTTATGAGATGTCTTTTATGGTTGTTTCTAATTATTTTGATGTCTTCTTCTCTTGTGTTTGGTGTATGATTGTGTTCACTTAGTCGTTCTGCAAATGTGGAGTGGTTTGTCCATGCTTTCAGGCTCTAATATGTTCTTTTTATCCCGCATAAAATGTTCTGCCTTTTTGTGCTGTGTATCTGCCATCACAAGTGTTACACTGTAATTGAAATATACCTGCTTTCTGATATATATCCGTGTATTTGGTCAATTTTGGGGTGTATTTTTTGACAGAACTGTCTGTTGTGTATGCCATGTTTCTTCCCTGTCTTTTGAAAATGTTCTTGATTTCTGTGTGAGTTTGTGTTTGTATGTCATTATGTGCCACCTTCTGTTTTCTCTTATGTTTTCCTAATAATTTTGAGTAGTTGTTATGTTAATGAATGACTGTGATTGTGTATGGTCCTGTTGTGATGTTGTCAGCGGTTTTGCCCTTTTTGATTATATTTTACTTTTGATTTTGTTGTTTAGCTTTGTGACTACAACACTATTGTACTCATTGTTTTATGCTATCTGCGTTAATATCTCAAGTTCTTTTTGGTAGTTTTCATTGTTGAGTGAAACTGTATTGAGTCTATGAAGATTCTATCTATGCAATATGTATTGAAGTATTGCTTGCTTTTGTGAATGTGGATAGTTCATGTACTGTGGGGTAAGAGCGTCAGTGGCTGTGGGTGTATGGTGAATTTCAAACGTATGCTTATCGTTTTGCTTTTTGATTGTTATATCGAGAAAGTTTATTTGGTTGTTCTCTTCTCTTTCAATTGCTGATTTCATAATTTTATGTACCTTGTTTCTGTCAGTATGTAATTTTTCAATTTTTGTTTGTGGTTCATCTATTAATCAGAAGATGTGATCCTGAACCATTATAGTATGTTGTACTCTTTTGCAGCTGTTTTTTTTTGTTATCACTAGATCAGTTATAACTGCTTCCTTACATCGAAGTAAGGACAACCGGCCTCAGGTTATACACTCCTTGTTTCGCCATTCCGTGTTCCCTGGAAACGACTGGAAATTGGTCAAGGTCACCTAGGAGATTCACCCAGGCAACTGTGCAAGTTACACTCCTGGAAATTGAAGTAAGAACACCGTGAATTCATTGTCCCAGGAAGGGGAAACTTTATTGACACATTCCTGGGGTCAGATACATCACATGATCACACTGACAGAACCACAGGCACATAGACACAGGCAACAGAGCATGCACAATGTCGGCACTAGTACAGTGTATGTCCACCTTTCGCAGCAATGCAGGCTGCTATTCTCCCTTGGAGACGATCGTAGAGATGCTGGATGTAGTCCTGTGGAACGGCTTGCCATGCCATTTCCACCTGGCGCCTCAGTTGGACCAGCGTTCGTGCTGGAGTGCAGACCGCGTAGACGACGCTTCATCCAGTCCCAAACATGCTCAATGGGGGACAGATCCGGAGATCTTGCTGGCCAGGGTAGTTGACTTAGACCTTCTAGAGCACGTTGGGTGGCATGGGATACATGCGGACGTGCATTGTCCTGTTGGAACAGCAAGTTCCATTCCCGGTCTAGGAATTGTAGAACGATGGGTTCGATGACGGTTTGGATGTACCGTGCACTATTCAGTGTCCCCTCGACGATCACCAGAGGTGTACGGCCAGTGTAGGAGATCGCTCCCCACACCATGATGCCGGGTGTTGGCCCTGTGTGCCTCGGTCGTATGCAGTCCTGATTGTGGCGCTCACCTGCACGGCGCCGAACACGCATACGACCATCATTGGCACCAAGGCAGAAGCGACTCTCATCGCTGAAGACGACACGTCTCCATTCGTCCCTCCATTCACGCCTGTCGCGACACCACTGGAGGCGGGCTGCACGATGTTGGGGCGTGAGCGGAAGACGGCCTAACGGTGTGCGGGACCGTAGCCCAGCTTCATGGAGACGGTTGCGAATGGTCCTCGCCGATACCCCAGGAGCAACAGTGTCCCTAATTTGCTGGGAAGTGGCGGTGCGGTCCCCTACGGCACTGCGTAGGATCCTACGGTCTTGGCGTGCACCCGTGCGTCGCTGCAGTCCGGTCCCAGGTCGACGGGCACGTGCACTTTCCGCCGACCACAGGCGACAACATCGATGTACTGTGGAGACCTCACGCCCCACGTGTTGAGCAATTCGGCGGTACGTCCACCCGGCCTCCCGCATGCCCACTATACGCCCTCGCTCAAAGTGTCTCAACTGCACATACGGTTCACGTCCACGCTGTCGCGGCATGCTACCAGTGTTAAAGACTGCGATGGAGCTCCGTATGCCACGGCAAACTGGCTGACACTGACGGCGGCGGTGCACAAATGCTGCGCAGCTAGCGCTATTCGACGGCCAACACCGCGGTTCCTGGTGTGTCCGCTGTGCCGTGCGTGTGATCATTGCTTGTACAGCCCTCTCGCAGTGTCCAGAGCAAGTATGGTGGGTCTGACACACCGGTGTCAATGTGTTCTTTTTTCCATTTCCAGGAGTGTATATATAAGATCATGACGTAATTCTTAAGTCGTCAAACGTCATAAAAATAGCGGCAACACCCTGTACCTCTCCTCACCCTGCCTCTTTGAAGGATGAGGATTAAGTATCCTGTAAGTGTGAGGTGTTATTATGGAGCTGTACAATATAGGAAGAGGATGTGTCTATCTCTTAATAACAAACTACGTCACCTGAGCTCTATTTTTCAACAACAGTATTATGTGACACCTGCGGAGACCACATCGATTCAAATATGGAATTTCTCACATTATCCCACATTTTACGTATTTTTCACCAATTTCCCACAATGTTCCTGTTTTATTACTGGATGTATTCTGGAACTGGGTAGCGTAGGGAGAGAGGTTGTAGCCTCTGTCTACTTGTTTATAACTATGTTATGCCACATCAAATGGGTTGTATTTGTTAACAACAGTTTTGTATTACATGAAACCACCAGAGACTACACCAAGGCAGATTTATAATTACTCTTATTATTCTATATTATACCACAAAGCCCCAGTTTTACCTATTTTTCACCCTTTTCCGTATTTTCTTTTGTCCAATTACACAGGATACACCTCTTCCCAACATCGCAACGACGTAATGATGCTCTCAGACAAAAACAATGCAGTATGGGCGATAATTAGCCCCCTCTCATATTTCTATCTTACTCTGAGTAATTCGATTTTCCTCTCTAATTGCATGCGTTCAAAAGTTGCTATTCCTTCACACGCGGACTTCCCACGCAGTGTCTCCGGTCACCCGGATGGTCCGGTGACAGGCGGGCTCTGCTGATATTGAGAGGGTTAAGCCGACGGGTGTGAGGGAGTCGACTAAATGCTTTCCAGACGCCAACATGGTCATAATAGCGGCGGAGACACGGCCGCAGGGGCCTGAAGGAACAGCTGGGCTAGAGGTTCCGTTACTTCTCAGAAACTTAGCGAAAACACTTTCTGGCGGGCTACCAGCGAGGCGTGGGAATGACTTGTGTACCCAGGCAGTCTTGGCGGGCAAATTCCAGCGTTTTCTGCAAAATCGTAACTGTGATTGGCTTGCTCACTGGTCAACATCTTCGTGACGTAGCAAAATTGGCGCAGAAATTGGCGCCAAGTATCTCCATTGGTGGAATGGTAGTGCTTCAGCAATAGAGTGGAATTTTCCGCCGGTTTTCGAGTTGCTGATTGGAACGTTTAACCACAGCCACTGTCGTGGGGGCGAGAATGTTGTGTACTCGGTTTGTACAGGTGCTCTTGTGAGAGTTGGCTCTCGCCTTTCGGTCGGAGTAGGTTACAAGACTCAGATCAGAATATAGTAGTGATGAAGAGTAGGCTGAAGTTCAAGACACTCGTCAGGAAGAATCAATACGCTAAGAAGTGGGATATGGAAGTTCTAAGGAATGACGAGATATGTTTGAAGTTCTCTAACGCTATAGATACAGCAATAAGGAATAGCGCAGTAGGCAACACAGTTGAAGAGGGCCATCACAGAAGTTGGGAAGGAAAACATAGGTACAAAGAAGGTAGCTGCGAAGAAACCATGGGTAACAAAAGAAATACTTCAGTTGATTGATGAAAGGAGGAAGTACAAACATGTTCTGGGAAAATCAGGAATAGAGAAATACAAGTGGCTGAGGAATGAAATAAATAGGAAGTGCAGGGAAGCTAAGACGAAGTGGCTGCAGGAAAAATGTGAAGACATCGAAAAAGATATGATTGTCGGAAGGACAGACTCAGCATACAGGAAAGTCAAAACAACCTTTGGTGACATTAAAAGCAACGGTGGTAACATTAAGAATGCAACGCGAATTCCACTGGTAAATGCAGAGGAGAGCCAGATAAGTGGAAAGAATACATTGAAAGCCTCTATAAGGGTGAAGATTTGTCTGCTGTGATAGAAGAAGAAACAGGAGTCGATTTAGAAGAGATATGGGATACAGTATTACAATCGGAATTTAAAAAAGCTTTGGAGGACTTTCGGTCAAATAAGGCAGACGGGATAGATAACATTCCATCAGAATTTCTAAAATCATTAGGTGAAGTGGCAACAAAACGACTGTTCACGTTGGTGTGTAGAATATATGAGTCTGGAAACATACCATCTGACTTTCGGAAAAGCATCATCCACACAATTCCGAAGACGGCAAGAGCTGACAAGTGCGAGAATTATCGCACAATGAGCTTAACAGCTCACGCATCGAAGCTGCTTACAAGAATAATATACAGAAGAATGAAAAGAAAATTGAGAATGCGCTAGGTGACGATTAGTTTGGCTTTAGGAAAAGTAAAGGCACGAGAGAGGCAATTCTTGTTCAAATCAATCACTGTACCGTCAGTGATTGTGTGGCGAGCCTTTTCGTCTCCCTCAGAGGCGCATTTGTACTGATAGGAAGTCTTTAATCTGGAACAACCAGACCAGGATAATTTGTTTCGGTCTATACTCGCGACATTATCATCACCACGACGGGACGTCGCAGCAACCAGCCATCGCGTCCAGTTCGCCAGATCGTGTTATTGCAGTTAAGAAGACAGCTTGGTAATGTATGTCCGCAGCACCGGCAGCTTAGGGAGTTTTGCTAGGAGATAATCAGAGCTCAGCAGAGCGCCCCTGTTCGTCTTTTCATTGTCTGAGTTCTCACTACTGTAGCAGCAATTAATGTTGGGTTGGCTGTGTGTTTCTCTTAAGATTTGAGTGGCAAGGAATTGGCTCCACATACCAGTTCGTCATAAATGTCAAATCTAGTTTATGGACAACTTCACCTTCACAGCATTTATTTGAGTATCGAATTTGATGTACTACAAATGTTTCATGCGTTATGTTTATTATTTTGAGTTTAGTCATAATAAATCTAATTGTTATTTTGGGCAGAACTTTCATTCTGTTAATCGGTAGAGCAAACCTTTCATTTCTCACCACATTAATGAAATTTTTCTTTATTTAATTAATTTCTAACAAATTACATTATTGCAGGTGCCAAACTCTTTTCTACTCCACTTGCAAGGTCGATTACAGGCAGTTCACGTTTCTTCTTAATCCACGTGCAACAGCAAAAGTTGGAGTTAGAGCAAGGGAGGGCTTAGAGCATCATTTACACATGAAAATTCTAGAAGAATTTCGTGTTAAATACACTGCTAGCCCCGGAATCTCGGAAGCACACTTTCTCAAATTCATCTGCTCTGGTTGTGACACTTTGGAGCTGGACAACATAGGGTTAGGTTGCATCCCAGAAATATGTTACTTGAGATCTATTTCTTTTACAACTGTTTAATATTCCGTCCTTATAACCACTAGCAGAAGCCTCACTAAAACAGATGCGTCAGTAATCTCATTCACGTACATTTTATAATTTTTTCCGAATTTTAGGCAGTTTTACACATTGTAGCCAATGATGTGAGTTATGTATGAACGTGGTGTCAACATCGCACCTCATGGGACAAAATTTCACATCACATACATCACGTCACGTCATCACATCATATCACAATGGCGCACGGTGTGATGCGTTGCTTAGAAGTCTTGAATTTGTCATTCGAGAACAGTGCAGCATGTTGCCGATTTATTTATCATTGCTAAGACACCACTCCATTACTAGTGTTGGACGTCATAGTGTTAGGAATGAAAACATTCGTACAAATAGTGACGTCATAGAGAATTATACACTCAGTATCGATTTCTAGCCAGCGGTGCTGTATATAAGACAAATACCACTACATTACTAGATTATGGGACGTAACATTAGAATTTTGATGCTTAGAGCTAAAGTTCCAGTATGTGTGTAATACAACGCTACAAAATACAACTCTAGAGACATGAGAAACGAGAATGAATTTTCCCACGGGGGAATTCATCCCTCAGACTCGGTTGTGTTGGCATGTAGCCGAGAACGCTGATTTTTGAGGTCACACTGCACACCAGCTGCCAAAACGATTTCGGTATAGTCCTCTCAGGTCTGGCGCCAGACATTGGTGCTACACCAGTTCTTGCCGAGAGATCTTCTCCCCAAGTTAATAGCGGCAAGCAGATCACGACGTGTCGATGAAAATATGTAAGTCTGGCACACGCCTAGATAACGGACAACTAGCCCCAGCATTCGCCTATCGAAGGAGTCAAGCGAGATCCTGGTAAGTTATGCCACTCATCGTGCGATTGTGACCTCCAGTTAGCGAATAACAGAGCTCCACATGTTTTCCAGACATTACAACAGGCCATCTCACCAGGCGAGACAGAGAGGTTTGCACAGTGTATGTGTAATCTTTTCCACTCTTTCGGCTGGCACAAAAGCTGCTCACTGGTTCAGTGAGAGGGTATCACGCCACAGGAAAAGCGTGTAGTAATTCACCGGCAGACAAACGTTGTCAACAGTTGAAACACCAAGCACTGCCCTCGCCACCCTCCCCCCCCCCCCCCCCCCCAAACTTCCTTTTTGGACCACCTAGGAGAATAAGTCGCAACTCGCAGTCTCTTACACGCACACCAGAGGAAATCTACCTAAGTGCTTATAATGTTGTAGCAGTATGAGGTTCGTAGCAGTAAGGTTGTAGCAATATAACCTTCGTAGCAGTGAATCCCTTGTCGCTGCAACACACTCCTTATTAAGCGGAAGACTTCTCCAATGCGCCAATATAATAATGCTGGACTTTTTGCTTGTAAGATAAATCCACATGCTAGTATTATGTGAACTCAAATTGGCCAAAGATCTTTCTCGTGAAAAACAGTACTGAGGAAAGTTCGTTCAAATGGCTCTGAGCACTATGGGACTTAACATCTAATGCCATCAGTCCCCTAGAGCTTAGAACTACTTATACCTAACTAACCTAAAGACATCACACACATCCATCGCCGCGGCAGATTCGAACCTGCGACCGTAACAGTCGCTCGGTTCCGGACTGAACCGCCTAGAACCGAAACTCAGGAAAGATATAGATAGTCAGCGAAACATAAAGGTAAGTAGAACTTGTACGGTTAGATGCTCTCCTCTCTGTAGCTCTCCTTTTTGGTAGTGGCACTAGGTGGCTTACTGTGTGTGCGGCTTGACAAGAGAGATACCGAATTCACATGATTCCCTTATAAGCAATAAGCAGCCCAGAGTCCGCATAAACATTTAATAAAACACTGAAAATCTGTGTCTAATTTGGAAGTAGAAGTTTTCTTGAGATAATAAAATCCCACATCCATTAAACCAAAACAATAAGTGTCTCAACCTGTAAGTCAAACCTCTCATTTTGCCATAACTCTCCACGTAACTCCTAAAAAACGTATGACTTTTTTTTTTTTTTTTGTCATCAGTCTACTGACTGGTTTGATGCGGCCCGCCACGAATTCCTTTCCTCTGCCAACCTCTTCATCTAAGAGTAGCACTTGCAACCTACGTCCTCAATTATTTGCTTGACGTATTCCAATCTCTGTCTTCCTCTACAGTTTTTGCCCTCTACAGCTCCCTCTAGTACCATGGAAGTCATTCCCTCAAGTCTTAGCAGATGTCCTATCATCCTGTCCCTTCTCCTTATCAGTGTTTTCCACACATTCCTTTCCTCTCCGACTCTGCGTAGAACCTCCTCATTCCTTACCTTATCAGTCCAACTGATTTTCAACATTCGTCTATAGCACCACATCTCAAATGCTTCGATTCTCTTCTGTTCCGGTTTCCCACAGTCCATGTTTCACTACCATACTATGCTGTACTCCAGACGTACATCCTCAGAAATTTTTTCCTCAAATTAAGGCCGATATTTGGTATTAGTAGACTTCTCTTGGCCAGAAATGCCTTTTTTGCCATAGCGAGTCTGCTTTTGATGTCCTCCTTGCTCCGTCCGTCATTGGTTATTTTACTGCCTAGGTAGCAGAATTCCTTAACTTCATTGACTTCGTGACCATCAATCCTGATGTTAAGTTTCTCGCTGTTCTCATTTCTGCTACTTCTCATTACCTTCGTCTTTCTCCGATTTACTCTCAAACCATACTGTGTACTCATTAGACTGTTCATTCCGTTCAGCAGATCATTTAATTCTTCTTCACTTTCACTCAGGATAGCAATGTCATCAGCGAATCGTATCATTGATATCCTTTCACGTTGTATTTTAATTTCACTCCTGAACCTTTCTTTTATTTCCATCATTGCTTCCTCGATGCACAGATTGAAGAGTAGTGGCGAAAGGCTACAGCCTTGTCTTACACCCTTCTTACTACGAGCACTTCGTTCTTGATCGTCCACTCTTATTATTCCCTCTTGGTTGTTGTACATATTGTATATGACGTCTCTCCCTATAGCTTACCCCTACTTTTTTCAGAATCTCGAACAGCTCGCACTTGTCAGCTCTTGCCGTCTTCGGAATTGTGTGGATGATGTTTTTCCGAAAGTCAGATGGTATGTCGCCAGACTCATATATTCTACACACCATCGTGAATAGTCGTTTTGTTGCCACTTCCCCTAATGATTTTACAAATTTTGATGGAATGTTATCTATCCCGTCTGCCTTATTTGACCGTAAGTCCTCCAAAGCTTTTTTAATTTCCGATTGTAATACTGTATCCCATATCTCTTCTAAATCGACTCCTGTTTCTTCTTCTATCACTTCAGACAAATCTTCACCCTCATAGAGGCTTTCAATGTATTCTTTCCACCTATCTGCTCTCTCCTCTGCATTTACCAGTGGAATTCCCGTTACACTCTTAATGTTACCACCGTAGCTCTTAATGTCACCAAAGGTTGTTTTGACCTTCTTGTATGCTGAGTCTGTGTTCCGACAATCATATCTTTTCGATGTCTTCACATTTTTCTTGCAGCCATTTCGTCTTAGCCTCCCTGCACTTCCTATTTATTTCGTTCCTCAGTGACTTGTATTTCTGTATTCCTGATTTTCCCGGAACATGTTTGTACTTCCTCCTTTCATCAATCAACTGAAGTATTTCTTCTGTTACCCATGGTTTCTTTGCAGCTACCGTCTTTATACCTATGATTTCCTTCCCAACTTCTTTGATGGCCCTTTTTAGAGGTGTTCATTCCTCTTCAACTGTACTGCCTACTGCGCTATTCCTTATTGCTGTATCTATAGCGTTAGAGAACTTCAAACGTATCTCGTCATTCCTTAGAACTTCCGTATCCCACTTCTTTGCGTAATGATTCTTCCTGACTAATGTCTTGAACTTCAGCCTACTTTTCATCACTACTACATTGTGATCTGAGTCTATATCTGCCCCTGGGTACGCCTTACAATCCAATATCTGATTTCGGAATCTCTGTCTGACCATGATGTAATCTAATTGAAATCTTCCCATATCTCCCGGCCTTTTCCAAGTATACCTCCTCCTCTTGTGATTCTTGAACAGGGTAGTCGCTATTACTAGCTGAAACTTGTTACAGAACTCAATTAGTCTTTCTCCTCTTTCATTCCTTGTCCCAAGCCCATATTCTCCTGTAACCTTTTCTTCTACTCCTTCCCCTACAACTGCATTCCAGTCGTACGTATGTACGTCATAGATAACTATTGATTCGGAGACCCTCGTAGGTTATACCATATTGCCATCTGCGTTATGCAGTGGTATCGTAAAAGATCTGGAAGAGTGATGCTTCCACCAGCCATAGCTGTGAGGGCGTAAGAAATCTAGTTTCAAAGACTTAATTCTGTAGGAAGGAACATGGGCAGGTTAGATGGTTTCAGTCATACGGCGGCGTAATTCTGAATTACAGCGTTATATTTATAGAAAGTAGCTTTGTTTCTTTGTGTAATCGACCATTACGTTAAAACTATAGGCATACAGCGAGTAACTTTGTACAACATCATAGATCATGACTGCCTTTCTTCCAAATACAGCTTCGAGGTATTCATTCTGTCACTGGCGAACAATCTGTTACAGCGAGTCTTTAACAACACGTAAATATCCACAAAAATAAAGCACTCATATACTTGAATTTTAGGGGTCATGAAAGGCGTTGTAACCATTGCCATCTAAGCTAGTATATCTTCCTCAATAGACAACATGTAGGATGATCTTAGGATTGCTGATAAGATAATTTTGATACACTATGTCATCAAATGTATCCGGACACTTGGCTGAAAATGAGTTATCTGTGGTTACCTCCTCAGAATGGGTTTGCTAGGGTGTCCCATAGTTAGTATCTGATAGACGTTTGGTCTAGTTCCTGGCAGAGCTATGTGAATACAGCTACGTTTGATATGAAAAAGAATGTGTATAGGGTGAAGTGCCTGTTAAATGTGCTGGACAGCCACTGTTGGTAATTCTTCTATTAAATTTCTAATCAATCATATCTCATGTCATCTCCACAGTTTTAACATTGTGCTGATGCATAGCACCACCACTCTTTCATGAACATGTACAAGACCCGGTCAACTAATACCAAGACATGGGCCTGGGGTTTGTGTCTGACTTTAAAAAGTAGACCTGCAACTCATGAAGGAACCAAATGATGCCCATAAGAATTGCGCTACTACGGCCAACGTCGGGAGTACTTGGGCAGAATCTGTAAGTCTGGGTAGGTGTTTACATATGTGGCCTGCTGGACGATGTCGAAAGCCCATGTCAGGTTCCTGTTGACACCTGTCCAGAATGCTTGTAGCAGTCTCATAGAGTTGTAACTGCTGCGCGACATATGCCATTCGTAACAACAATTCGTAGGCATTCCAAATTACCAATGAGCTATAAACGTGCTACATATTCTTCCCATTGCATGACACTGATAAACATTAACAACCAACTTGTCCACATTCATGTACCAATGTCAACAACACGAGATCAGCAACTATGACTGAAATGGGCACTTGACCATCGGCACTGGAACGTGGCGCAGTGACGGAGCATTGTATGGTCTGATGAATCCCGATACCTCTGTCACCACGCCGATGCTAGGACAAGAATGCTTTGTCTCCCAGGTCAGCAGTTCCTTGACACCTGTACTGCAGTATGAAGACAAGCTGGTGGCAGTTCTATTAAAGTCTCGTGAACATTCACGTCTAGGGCACCATGATGGCTTGTGAGTGTCATAAACTGATTGCAGACAACGTGCCCGATTTCATTATGGTTATGTCCCCCATGAACCATGGACCTTGCCGTTGGTGGGGAGGCTTGCATGCATCAACGATACAGATAGCGGTACCGTAGGTGCAACCGCAACGGAGGGGTATCTGTTGAGAGGCCAGACAAACGTGTGGTTCCTGAAGAGGGCCAGCAACCTTTTCAGTAGTTGCAGGGGCAACAGTCTGGATGATTGACTGATCTGGCCTTGTAACAAAAACCAAAACGGCCTTGCTCTGCTGGTACTACGAAAGGCTGAAAGCAAGAGGAAACTACAGCTGTAATTTTTCCCGAGGGCATGCAGCTTTACTGTATGATTAAATGATGATGGCATCCTCTTGGGTAAAATATTCCGTAGGTAAAATAGTCCCCCATTCGGATCTCCGGGCGGGGACTACTCAAGAGCATGTCGTTATCAGGAGAAAGAAAACTGGCGTTCTACGGATCGGAACGTGGAATGTCAGATCACTTAATTGGGCAGGTAGGTTAGAAAATTTAAAAAGGGAAATGGATAGGTTAAAGTTAGATATCGTGGGAATCAGTGAAGTTCGGTGGCAGGAGGAACAAGACTTCGGGTCAGGTGACTACAGGGTTATAAACACAAAATCAAATAGGGGTAATGCGGGAGTAGGTTTAATAATGAATAGAAAAATAGGAATGCGGGTAAGCTACTACAAACAGCAAAGTGAACGCATCATTGTGGCCAAGATAGATACGAAGCCCACATCTACTACAGTAATACAAGTTTATATGCCAACTAGCTCTGCAGATGACGAAGAAATTGAAGAAATGTATGATGAAATAAAAGAAATTATTCTGATAGTGAAGGGTGATGATAATCTAATAGTCATGGGTGACTGGAATTCGGTAGTAGGAAAAGGCAGAGAAGGAAAAGTAGTAGGTGAATATGGATTGGGGAAAAGAAATGAAAGAGGAAGCAGCCTGGTAGAATTTTGCACAGAGCACAACTTAATCATAGCTAACACTTGGTTCAAGAATCATAAAAGAAGGCTGTATACATGGAAGAAGCCTGGAGATACTGACAGGTTTCACATAGAGTATATAATGGTAATACAGAGTTTTAGGAACCTAGTTTTAAATTGTAAGACGTTTCCAGGGGCAGATGTGGACTCTGACCACAATCTATTGGTTATGACCTGTAGATTAAAACTGAAGAAACTGCAAAAAGGTGGGAATTTAAGGAGATGGGACCTGGATAAACTGAAAGAACCAGAGGTTGTACAGAGTTTCAGCGAGAGCATAAGGGAACAATTGACAGGAATGGGGGAAAGAATTACAGTAGAAGAAGAACGGGTAGCTTTGAGGGATGAAGTAGTGAAGGCAGCAGAGGATCAAGTAGGTAAAAAGACGAGGGCTAGTAGAAATCCTTGGGTAACAGAAGAAATATTGAATTTAATTGATGAAAGGAGAAAATATAAAAATGCAGAAAATGAAGCAGGCAAAAACGAATACAAACGTCTCAAAAATGAGATAGACAGGAAGTGCAAAATGGCTAAGCAGGGATGGCTAGAGGACAAATCTAAGGATTTAGAGGCTTATGTCACTAGGGGTAAGATAGATACTGCCTAGAGGAAAATTAAAGAGACCTTTGGAGATAAGAGAACCACTTGTATGAACATCAAGAGCTCAGATGGAAACCCAGTTCTAAGTAAAGAAGGGAAAGCAGAAAGGTGGAAGGAGTATATAGAGGGTCTATACAAGGGCGATGTACTTGAGGACAATATTATGGAAATGGAAGAGGATGTAGGTGAAGATGAAATGGGAGATACAATACCGCGTGGATAGTTTGACAGAGCACTGAAAGACCTGAGTCGAAACAATGCACCGGGAGTAGACAATATTCCATTGGAACTACTGACAGCCTTGGGAGAGGCAGTCCTGACAAAACTCTACCATCTGGTGAGCAAGATGTATGAGACAGGCGAAATTCCCTCAGACTTCAAGAAGAATATAATAATGGAGAGTTGCATCAAACCAGTCTCAGGCCTGAAGACTACAACAACAACAAAGGGCGGACATAGAAATCGTCGTTCTACAAGAAGTGTACATCGACGAATTTCCCATCATGCGCAGCTACAAAGCCTGAGCATTACGTGCCCTCAAAACTGGCAGCGGCATCACAAAACCTGTTATGGAAGGCATCACGGTAGGGGATATCTTGTACCATTCGCCATATCTATGTATTGCCGAGTACAGACGGAAAGCAAGAGCGTTCCCGCTTCTGCACCGAGGATATTTCCTGGCTGTTACAATGATGGCACGACTATTTTATGCTAGGCGGCAGTTTTAGTTGTGTACTTGCACCGAACGGTCACTTCTCTCGCTGCACCCAGTGCCCAGAACTACGAATTTTGACACAGAATATGCATTTCTTTGACTTATGGGAGCTTTCCCATGTCCTCCATCCCTGATACACCCATGTAACTAATCATTGCGATAGTCAACTCAATCCACTGTACCCTGGTCAGCCACATCATTATCAATATCCACCTAATAACCGGTATATCTGCCTTTGACAACGATAACAATAGCGATGTGTCGTCGCGTGGAAGCAGTGACGCCTTGGTAGGTCGCTGGAGGAAGATGGCACCACATCTGCACACACAGGTCACTTAATTCTCGTAAATTCCGCGGAGGGGCCTATGAACTCTGACATCGTGGTTCACATTCTAGATGTGTTCGACCGGCTTCAGATCTAGCGAGTTGAAAAGCCGTCACATCAGCTGAAACTCGCCACTGTGTAGCTCGAAACTATCTATCACTCTCCTGGCCTTGTCGCATGGAGCAAAATCATGTTGAAAAATGCCACAGCCGTCAGAGGACATTGTTGTTGTTGTGGTCTTCAGTCCTGAGACTGGTTTGATGCAGTTCTCCATGCTACTGTATCATGTACAAGCTTCTTCATCTCCCAGTACCTACTGCAACCTACATCCTCCTGAATCTGCTTAGTGTATTCATCTCTCGGTCTCCCTCTACGATTTTTACCCTCCACGCTGTCATCCAATACAAAATTGGTGATCCCTTGATGCCTCAGAACATGTCCTACCAATCGATCCCTTCTTCTGGTCACGTTGTACCACAAACTTCTCTTCTCCCCAGTCCTATTCAATACTTCCTCATTAGTTATGTGATCCACCCATCTAATCTTCAGCATTCTTCTGTAGCACCACATTTCGAAAGCTTCTATTCTCTTCTTGTCCAACCTATTTATCGTCCATGTTTCACTTCCATACATGGGTACACTCCATATAAATAGTTTCAGAAACGGCTTCCTGACACTAAAATCTATGCTCGATGTTAACAAATTTCTCTTCTTCAGAAACGCTTTCCTTGCCATTGCCAGTCTACATTTTAGATCCTCTCTACTTCGACTATCATCAGTTATTTTGCTCCCCAAATAGCAAAACTCCTTTACTTCTTTAAGTGTCTCATTTCCTAATCTAATTCCCTCAGCATCACCCGATTTAATTTGACTACATTCCATTATCCTCGTTTTGCTTTTGTTGCTGTTCATCTTATACCCTCCATTCAAGACACTATCCATTCTGTTCAACTGCTCTTCCAAGTCCTCCTGTCTCTAACAGAATTACGATATCATCGGCAAACCTCAATGTTTTTATTTCATCTCCATGGATTTTAATACCTACTCCGAATTTTTCTTTTGTTTCCTTCATTGCTTGCTCAATATACATTTTGAATAACATCGGGGAGAGACTAGAACCCTGTCTCACTCCCTTCCCAACCACTGCTTCCCTTTCATGTTCCTCAACTCTTATAACTGACATATAGTTTCTGTACAAATTGTAAATAGCCTTGCTCACTAGATGGTAGAGTTTTGTCAGGACTGCCTCTCCCAAGGCTGTCAGTAGTTCCAATGGAATATTGTCTACTCCCGGGGCCTTGTTTCGACTCAGGTCTTTCAGTGCTCTGTCAAACTCTTCGCACGGTATTGTATCTCCCATTTCATCTTCACCTACATCCTCTTCTATTTCCATAATATTGTCCTAAAGTACATCGCCCTTGTATAGACCCTCTATATACTGCTTCCATCTTTCTGCTTTCCCTTCTTTACTTAGAACTGGGTTTCCATCTGAGCTCTTGATGTTCATACAAGTGGTTCTCTTATCTCCAAAGGTCTCTTTAATTTTCCTCTAGGCAGTATCTATCTTACCCCTAGTGAGATAAGCCTCTACATCCTTAGATTTGTCCTCTAGCCATCCCTGCTTAGCCATTTTGCACTTCCTGTCGATCTCATTTTTGAGACGTTTGTATTTGTTTTTGCCTGCTTCATTTTCTGCATTTTTACATTTTCTTCTTTCATCAATTAAATTCATTATTTCTTTTGTCACGCAAGGTTTTCTACTATCCCTCGTCTTTTTACCTACTTGATCGACTGCTGCCTTCACTACTTCATCCCTCAACGCTACCCGTTCTTCTTCTACTGTATTGCTTTCCCCCATTCTTGTGAATCGTTCCCTTATTCTGTACCTAAACCTCTGGTTTAGTCAGTTTATCAAGGTCTCATCACCTTAAATTCTCACCCTTTTACAGTTTCTTCAGTTTTAATCTACAGTTCATAACCAAGAGATTGTGGTCAGAGTCCACATCTGCCCCTGGAAATGTCTTAAATTTATAACCAGGTTCCTAAATATCTGTCTCACCATTATATACTCTATGTGAAACCTGTCAGTGTCTCCAGGCTTCTTCCATGTATACAACGGCAAGGTCTATGGATCTGGGTACGGTTCGCCGTTTATAGGACAAATTTAAGCAAATACATCTTTTTTTGTGGCAGGCCAATATGCTTGTCTTCGTTCCTATTTCTATATCTCTATCGCACATGGAAGCTTATGTCATCTGCATTTGTATTGCCACATTGTGTGGCTCTGTCGTGTCTGCCGGCGTTGGCTATAGTCCTAACTTAGAGGGGCGCCCGCCTACCGTATTGCTTGTTGCTACCGTTAGCGGACAACCACAGTCAGCCCATTCTGCTTGGGACAAGTTTTCTTTCGGCTCGGTGTTGCCAACCCAATCCATCTGTGTTGTCTTTTCTAGTACCGTAGATTGGTAATGGACTGTCGGTAGCTCTGCGTTATCGAGCTCTTCAGGGCTATTCTACTGCCGATATCGTGGTGTTCTGGCTCCAAGGTCTCCACTCCCTCTGTTACGTAACGCGCTTCTTGTCCCATTGTTGATAGTCGCCCTTCGTACTTAGCTTCTTTTAGTCTTGCTTAGAGCTCTTCTATTCCCGAATCGCCACAGCACATCTTCATTGGTTACTCAACCTACCTACAATGGAGAGGTAAACAAACTGGTACACCTGCGTAAAATCGGGTAATATCTCCGCGAGCGTGCAGAAGTGCCGCAACACTATGTGGCATAGAGTCGACTACTGTCTGAAGTAGAACTGAAGCGAACTGAGACCATGAATCCTGCTGGACTGTCCACTCTGAAGCAATTCTGCACGTGTGGGGTCCTGCTGGAATTGCCCACGTCAGTTGGAATGCACAATGGACGTGAATGGATGCAGGTGATCAGACAGGATGTTTACGTACGTGCCACCTGTTAGAGTCGTATCTAGACGTACCAGGGGTCCCATACCACTCTACCTGCACACGCCCCACACTGATACCGAGCCTCCACCAGCCTCTACCCACCTCCCCAGCAGGGTCCAGTGATTCTTTTGGTTGTCTCCATACTGGTGCACGTCCGTCCGCTCGATACAATTTGAAACGGGATTCGTCCGAGCAGGCATTAAGTTACCAGTCATCAAAAGTCCAATGTCTGTGTTGACTTGACCAGGCGAGGCGTAAAGCTTTGTGTCGTGAAGTTATCAAGGGTATACAAGTGGGCCTTTGGCTCTGAAAGCCCATAGTGATGATGTTTCGTCGAATAGTTGGCACGCTGACACTTGTTAATGGCCCAGAATTGAAATCGGCAGCAGTCAGTTGTAAGCTCTCAGGAAAATCCAACACCTTCCATGAAAACCCTGACATCATAAGCAAATCCAGTAGTATGTGACATAGCTCCGAATAAATCGTGACATTAAACTAACCAAAGTAATACGAGTAACGAGTGAGCAAATGGAATACGACAGACTAACACTAGAATGTCTAAATGCATGTCATACCTTCCCACCGTGAGACAGACGCAGTTCCGAGGGGAGAAACGAGAACAGAAGCCGAGAGCAGAACCGTGTTAAGCTAGAAGGCCCTACGATAAGGGACGGACTGGACACCTACGTCGCCAGCTAACCACTAGGGCCACACCACCCGCAAGTTTTAGCGTGAGCCTTTTTCGCGTCTCTGTTACGTTAGAACCACCCCCCCAGCCCATGGTAAAAGCTACAGCCCTCCAGAAGAACAGCATAGATCTTACGATAAAACTAAAAGGACCACACCAGCTGCAAGTTTTAGCGTGAGAATTTTTCGCGTCTCTGTTACGTTGCAAACTTTAAAAACATTGCCCCACCACGAAAAGTATAACGTTTCTCATTGGATAGACAGAATTTCTGTAGGCGGAGCTTAAGGTTAACATTGGGACCCTGATTGGTCAGATGAAAACACAGCCTGATAGTTCTTTTTAAACCAACTCCGGCAAATTGTAGTAATGAGAAGTTAGGAGAAGCAGTTAGTTCGGAGACGGCGAGCTGGTTGGCTGCTGCGCCGGCCACTGCCGCCCTGACGCTGCCTAAACACCGACAAGGTAACGAACGCACGCGATGCCGCATTTTTGAGCGCATAAGGCTTCACTCAGAACTGCAGAAGTCTCATCTGTTACACCCCCTTGTTGCGTAATACTAGTGTCGATCGTAAATTAAAGCTCATGGTGTTCACATTTGCCACTTGAACTAAAAATCTGAAACGCGATGATTTCTCTGTTATATAATTTTTTAGAAGCCACATCAGACACTGTAATTTACGACAAGTTAGATAAGTAATAAAAGATAATTGAGGGTCACTGTAGACCATTTTGATAGTTTTCTCTCTTGTGGAACTTAATTTAAACCTAGATTATAGATGTGATATGGCATAGGTCATCCTTCCATCCATTGTAGAACTTGGAAACCCATTCAGGGAATATTCGTTCACATTTTTGTTGAACGTAGTTGGTTTTTACCATCCTGTATTAAAACACTTCCTTCTATCAATAGTGCAATTTATAAACAATGTTTTGTGAGTTGAATAAAATTTCCAATGGTAAACTTAACTGCTTTTTCGGCGTAATTTTACCAGCTAACTAAAAATAAGAAACCCTTGAACCCCTTCCACTAAATTTAGTTAGTATTAAGATTCTTTTACAGGGAGTGCAGTGGAGCTGACGCTGAAACCATTAAGTATTTGGTCATATCATCGCTAGTCTCACTGGACTCTTCTGAATTCTACATGTCATGTGTGGTCTGGCGTCTCCTTACCAGCAACAGGTCCCAGGTTCAAACTAGTCAATTCCCTAAAAAACACGCTCAGAGCGTCGCTGCGCGAAAGTGGTAGGAAGACAAGATACAGAACAAACAGACACCACCCAGAACGTTAGAAATAACATCGGCAGGGGTAGATTACTGTGTCACACTTCTTTCAACCGATGCCAGTATTTCGTGTTCTCTCACTTTTACTAGTAAAGTCTCATTTCTGTCCAAGCAGTATACTGAAAAAATATTATTCCATTATTTTGCTAAAAAATTGAAATTAAAAGTAAACAACATCTTAATGAAATGTTTGCTCTTTTTTTTCTTCATGTTATAATTTTTACACCCTTTATTCAATTTCCATTAACGAACTTGGCGACTGCATAGAGATGAAAACATGACCAAACGACATCTAGTATTTTCTGGAAGCTGAACACAGAATGTGTACATTAATAGTCTTTAATACTAGCTATTGACCATGGAACTAATAAAAACAGTTTCAAAAATTAATAAACATTTATTTCTTGACCTAATAAAGACTCAATGAAAGTCATTACTTTACGTTTTGGAATTACAAATTCCTTTACACCAATAAACGTATCCGTATGACAACGCCTACTCGCACAGGAGAAGCGTCCTCGTCCTCCACCACCACCCTCACATCGGCTAACCAATCTTCTTCTGGCATTAGTTCCTCAATCCACCGGAGATCTGAATCTGAATAATCCATCTCGTCAGGGGAAACCTCGAAGAGGTCCAGTTCTTCTGCCAGGTCAGCCTCGATATCCAGTACATATTCCTCGAAATCAATCTCAAGCAAGTCCATTTCCGATCGCCATCTAAAAAACGAAGGCAAAATTGATTTGTTTTAGAAAGATATTGCATGGATAACTATCCTAAAGTATATTACCCTTAAACAGTGTCATTCTTGTGTGAAGAGATTTTTCAAACTTATAAAAATTTATGTCTGTGTCATGGCACGTCTTTTAAGGAGTACGTATAACATACCAAGTTATCAAAATCATTATAAACAGCAAGCTGGCTTATTTCTAAAACACATTATCTGATGACCTCACACTAAGCGTTTGCAGACTCCAAGTAAACGGTGCAACACGCTGGTATACTACACCATATCGGATGTGCGAATTTGTCATGTACTGCCACAAGCGACATTGAATATATGTTAAAACGATGCTTCTACACAATTTAATGAAGTACGTCGGTCTCTCATGCTGGTAGTTAACTACTACTAAAGAGATTAGCTGCATGTGTATCGTGACACTGCTGGCGTATCTCGTGGACTGCATGTTGCTACCCTATACGATCGTGCTAGCCACATTGATCATTACTTGACGTCTGCTATGGGGACTGAAATCGGCTGTGTTTTAATTTGCTATCATCACCAAGAAGACAGATATTGCCGCGTGTCACACCACAATGTCAGAGTCAGTTACGGACTGCTTCTACGTCAGTCACGTCACCAGTGAGACGACCAGCCCCACCCTCCCTCTACCTCTGCGCTGTGTCCACCCTGAGCACTGAGGTTGGCGATCTTATCTGTACCTCCCCTCTCTTTGCAAGCACTGACGAGCTATCATAAACCATTATACGTAATATATATAACTAATCGTAATAGACGTGGGTAGAAAAATACCTGCAGTGACTAAAAATGTATCAAGCATTTTCCGCTTATCAAGTGGTCGACACCGGAAAGTTCGTCTGAGACACACAATACGAAAATGCCATACTTCTTCAGGTGTACTACTCTGACGTGCTCTGACGTGTTTCCAGCCTGATGGAAAGTATATTATGTGTTCGATGTTTAAATAATCTAGCTTGAGAGATTATGGATGATGGACGATGTACTATTCTATAGAGTTTCTTCTTTGCCATTGCAGCGACTATCGAATTTGTTTCCATTCCAGTAAAGGGTGCTACTTCAAGGCACAGACAACGTCAGTCGTATCAAAGTACAATAACGGTCACGTCCTGTCACACTCCACTGTACCACTTGGCCTGTTATTTCATGCTGTGTGATAGCAGTGTGTCCTTTGATCAAATATAATTGTGGACGACTACATTGTAGAGAAATATCGCTTATACTTTGAGGTCCATTCCATACCTTCTAGTAAATCTACAGTACTTGTAGAACCAGTCACTATAAAGACGACGTCGGCGGCAGTCCAGACGCACAGTGAGGGCTTCTTCGTCGCTTACACTTCCCGAACGCAAATGCTGGTTTCCGCGAGTAGTTTTCACTTATTACTAGCTTGCGTACCTCCGCAATGTGCCGGCCACGGTGGTCTCGCGGTTCTAGGCGCGCAGTCCGGAACCGTGCGACTGCTACGGTCGCAGGTTTGAATCCTGCCTCGGGCATGGATGTGTGTGATGTCCTTAGGTTAGTTAGGTTTAAGTAGTTCTAAGTTCTAGGGGACTAATGACCACAGCAGTTGAGTCCCATAGTGCTCAGAGCCATTTTGCACCTCCGCAATGTAAGTCATACGTCATGAAAGAATTATGAGCGTTGCTGTCCACGTGGGCAGTACGAGGTGAGTCGTATTAATAGCTGAGGTTGTTGGTGTTGACTATCCTCCACGCTGATAGAAAAGATCTGGTTGTACGATAATAACTTCACAATCCTAGCTAAACCTATGTTTACAGTTTCATTTGCTGCAAGCATGATCGTGTATTTGATCGGTAAAGATCGATATTACGGCAACACCTAACAGCACGGTGTGTGAGTACTCTGTCTCGCTTAGTAAATAGTTTAAGGCACTACCATATACGTTATATGCATCGATAACTGAGCGACGATTGCAGAATGCCACGGTAAAGTGTAAATGAAACCAAAACATCCACACCTGAGATACTGCACTTACTACAACGAGTAACTGTCCAACGTCGCTTGCTAAGCATTTAAGATGTATTCGAGTCGTCGTTTTTCAGTCAACAAACGGTGCCAGCAGTTTAGCCGAACTCTAGGAAAAACTGTGAAAGGGCCTAGCTGACCCCGTTGGCGTTGTTATAGAGCAGCACTTCCTTCGAAGGCTACAACTAGACATTTAATAACAGATTGACTATGAGCGGTTTAGTTCTTTCACACAAAGACACTGTTTAACCCACGTCTCGGTCACAGAAGTGGCATCCTCAGATTAATCGAGTAAGTATACAAGCACATATAACAGGCACACATCAGTACTTTTTTAAACATGTTTAATGTCGTTACAAGGTATCTTGTATTTACTGTATACAAAACGGGACTCACCACCGATCCGGGTGCGAGGCTGCTATATACAAACTGCGGTGAGTGTAGGGTTTTGTCAGAAACTCTAATGTACAAACATGATTTTGAAGAACTTATTTAAGCTTTTCGAAAATAATGCTCGGAATAGCGATCACGTGTAATCTGTTAACCAACACATTTATTTCCACGCTGTCTTCAGCTTCAGATATGCCAGGAGCCGAAACTTATAGGAAACCATTCAGTGTCGTTGGCTACCCGACCTTGGGCTTTGGGACCTATTACGTCAATGTGGTTTTGCTGAGGACAAATATTTTAGCCATGAGTATACCAACCGTCAATGAAAGCTGTATTAGTGCTCGAGCCTCTGCTGACCTTTTTCAATAATAACAGTCCCTGACACATTTTATCCAGGATTAGGACTGGCTAACGCACAGGCATGCTCAATATTTTTTGTTTGTTTTCTTTTTATCTTCACGTTTGTTCCTTCCTTCATTATTACTGGAGAAAACCATTATCATTTCAAATGGGCCATTGTCTAACTTCAACGTGGAGACGGCCCTGAGACTATGTATTTGGTTATGTTCGGGACGGATAACGGTGGGTTGCGTTATGTCCTTCCTGTGTATATCAACTTGCTATGTTAGTGACGGATAACAGACGGTGGCAGTATGTCCTTCCTGTAACCAACACAACCGCCCCCCCCCCCCCCCCCCAACCCTGGCTATCTTAGTACAGTTTGTCCTTCCTGTAACCACCACAACCACCCCCCCCCCCCCTTTGGTTACGTTAGTGATAGATAATGGAGGGTGGCAGTATCTCCTTCCTGTCTATTTCCCCTGGCTATGTTAGCGACGGATAACGGAGGGTGGCAGTGTGTCCTTCCTGTAGCCACCCCCCTACCCAGGGACAGAAGCAATACCCAGGGACAGAAGCAATGTACACCAGCTGTCTGCGTCTAGTGTCAATCTTAATATTGTGCTAATGCTTTCAAATACCTGCGAGTAGTGATACTAAGCCGGGACATTAGGACCAGGCAGGTTTTTAACTTGGGGGGTGTGGAAAACTGGCTGAAAACAACATCCAGACTGGCCAGCATATGGGCCTCGTCGTCAGTCTGCCATATGACGTCCTTAGGTTAGTTAGGCTTAAGTGGTTCGTAGTTCTTGGGGGCTGAAGACCTCAGATGCTGAGTCCCATAGTACACAGAATCTTTTGATCCATGATCTTAATATCGTCTAAAGTCACCCCATTCGTTATTGCAATATCGTTTCTTATTTTGTCTAGATATATCTTTTTTCTTTCTTTTCTGAAGGCCCAGGGCAATGAAATTCTTCTTTTATTTCAATTGTTGCATTTATTGCTTCCTCCTTCATACGTTCTGTTTCCTTTGATTTATTGGAGGGTTTAGTTTCGTACCGTACGCCAACCTTCGTCAGAATTTTTTGGTCCTGTGTCGATGGTTATAAACATTCTACATTTCAGTTGGTATTCTAGCATGTTTCGTGTACTGATTGACCGTACAGTCAGCTAACTTCATTACTTTTTCTCCACTATGCATTTTCTCCATTATTAACAACCACAGACGCTTGCAGTACGTTTTATGACTTTTTTCTGGGAGCTAAATGAAATCCCTTTGTCTCTTCTTCTATGATTTCGATGCCAGCGAGTAACGTGTATAGATGACCCCTCCCCCACTCGCCCAAGACTAATTCCCTTTTCACTCATAATTTTCCCAGCTTCTACATAATCGAACACCAGGATTAATTTGTCAAAAGTGGAGCCATCGTCAGTTTTCAAAAACTGTTACCTCCTGTCAGTATCAAAACGTCTTCGCTCATCTGAATCTGCGAACTAGAGCGAGGGATTTTGGTCGTCCCAACAGCTTCCCTCCTTGCTTTACACAATGAAGTCTTGTTGTTGCCATAATGCGTCGAGATTAAAACTTGGTCTTTCAAATCTTGAAATGCATCCTTAAAAAATTTGTGAAACAAGCACTGTGTTTTCTTTGTGGACTATTTTCCTGCTCTTACAGATTCCTTTCTTAAATTGCTAATCTGCTTTGTCATATGGGTAAAAACGTCACTTTGCACCCAAGATTCTGCCATCTGCAATTTTTAAACGGTCTCGGCACTCACCCCATTCGGTATTCATGCACAAGCAGTTCGTATAAGCATCACATTTTCTGTTTACCTGGTAGCAGTAACTAATCTACAGAAGGCATACCTTCGCTTTCGTCGTAATTATTTTCATTACCCACCCTATATAGAATTCAAGTAGCTTAGCTCTATGGAAGTATACGGGAACAAAGGATACTGGCGAGGGCACTGCCACACTGACGGTGGCAGCTCTTCCGCAGCTGGTGGACAACTGGTGTGAATCAGTAGGAGGCTCTGGTCGGAAAACCCATGGTACGAAAATGTTTAGTCGCAAGCACCACTCTACCTGCATCACCTACAAAAGAGTCGAAACCACCACAGTCGAAAAGGGCAACCTGCAGTTCACGAGCCTTCGTGTAAACATGACGTCATTTAGACGTCATACGCTGTACTGAAGACGAAAAGGGTTGCCCATCGACTTTCGTGATCGCTTTTCTCGCAGCACGTGAGGCGAACATGGCGTTCAGAACAATCACATTCGCCACAATTAGATAGGACGTTACGCTTTTACTTTAGTACAGGGTTCGTTAACCTGGTAGTAGTCTATTAATAAGGGCGAGACTGAAATGCCCGTATGACTCAGGTCCAAAACTTACCCACAAAGTTTTAAGAACTATTTTCTCTAAATTTCTTCATCGACCTTGAAAGTGTCCGCAGCTCGTGGTCGTGCGGTAGCGTTCTCGCTTCCCACGCCCAGGTCCCTGGGTTCGATTCCCGGTGGGGTCATGGATTTTCTCTGCCTCGTGATGACAGGGTGTTGTGTGATGTCCTTAGGTTAGTTAGATTTAAGTATTTCTAAGTTCTAGGGGACTGATGACCATAGATGTTAAGTCCCATAGTGCTCAGAGCAATTTGAACCATTTGAACCAACCTCGAAAGTAGAATAACTTGCTAATTTACAAGCAAAAAACAAGTTACAGCCAGTCAGCTTTGAACCAAGTATCGTATATATTCAACGGTGTTCATTAAGCTAATTTTTAAAATTCTGAAACCAGTTTTAGGATTGAACTGTAATTGCACCCTCTTTCAGAAGAAACAGAACACCGTGCACGACTCAAGTTAGGACGCCGATATTCACAGGACATGTTCAATAGTATATTCCACAGAAATGAATAGAATTTGTATGTCGGGCTGCAGATTCAAGGCCAGCATCGATATCGCGGTGCAACACCACCTATCTGTAAAATTTGCCAGCGGCTGTCGTTGTCGCTATAAACCGAAGCTAATGGATCAGTGTAACTTGAGCAGAGCTGTCGGACGCCCCGCCGATGTATGGTCGAACTGCAACGTCAAATCAGCGAGTTTTAAAGAGGCCGCATTAGTGGAATGTAAGACTGTTTAGCATCCATCCAAAAAATTGCTGGTCGTGTGGGATGAAGTGTTTCGATGGTGCACCTGCTGTGTGCAGAAGGGGTCACAGAAGACCATAGAACACGACGAGACGGGTCTGGTCGCACCAAAACAGATCACACCCCCAAGAAGGTTGATGCCTCAACCAAATGGCATTTGCAGGATATATCTGTTCTAGCGCAATGGTGGAACAGTGTAACACATCTTACACTACCAGGGATGATTGTCTGTCGCATGGGTTACACGCTCGTCGTCCACTTCTTCACCTACCTTTGACGAATGTGGACAAACATGAAAGACGTCAATGGCATCAGGTAGTATATTCGGTCGAATACAAGTTCTGTTTGTTTGAAAATGATGGCCGCATTTTGGTTCACTGCAGCCAGGGGGAGCGGCATCAAAGTGGGGTACTATGGGGCACAGCCACAAATCCCAGCTGGTGTGTGTCCAGGGCACTGTGAACAGTGTGATCTACGTCAATGGCACCCAGCGAACCATAGTCATACCCTTTCGCACAACATCTCAGACGCCACTTTCACCAAGACAGTGCACGATCACATGTTGCTGAATTATCACGTGTCTTCTTAGCATCACAGGATGTTCCGCTTTTGCCGTGGCCCCTAATATCACCAGACTTGTCATGAATTGGAAAACTTTGGGATATTGTGAAACGACAAGAGCAGCCCTGTGCACAATTGCCAAACTGAGATGACCTTTGGAAGCAAGTGAATGCAGTATGGATGGCTATACCAAAGGTCACCATAAGCACCTAATACTCGTCGATGTAATCAGGCATGGAACACGTTATTAGGGTACGTGGCAGAGAGTGTGCCTATTATACAACAGGACACGTGCTGAACAGAGGTGACTCAATTGCTAATCATTTCTACAGAACATACTAATGCACATTTCCTGAGACTATAAACGTCCTATCTGTAATCCTTGAAGGTGTTTTGTTTGTTCTGAACGTGAGTGTACAAATGGTCGGTAGCAATTATGTGAGTCCAATTAAGCCAGAAGCTCATTTTTCTTATGTCCTTTGAGTACATTCTGCTACAAAACCTCAGAACATTTTGACAGCTCGAAAATACGTTCATGTTGGTGAAGGTTTTTTGTAATGAAATGGCGAGAAATCTAATATTGGTGCTGTAAGTGTCCCAAAAGAATAAACCAAAAGGTAGGTCACCTTCTAATTTTTTTGCAAATGTGTCAGTTAGAGGCATTATTGTCATAATAAGAGTCCTCTGTTGTAGAGTTCCACTATTCTTTTATTTGTTGCATTAAACAATGAGTTGATTGGTATGTGTACTTGGTTTGTGATTGTATTCGCCTAGTTGTTCTGAAAATGTGGAGTGGTTTGTCCATACTTCCAGGCTCTCATGTATTCCTTGTATCTCACATCAAACGTTCTGTCTTTTGTCCTACATATCTGCCATCACAAGTGTTACACCGTAATTCATATATACCTGATTTCTGGAAATATATCTGTTGTTTTTTTTGTAAGCTTTGGGATGTATTTTTGATACAATTGTTTGTTGTGTGTGCTGTATACACACCTATCTTTCGAAAATGTTGGTGATTTTTTTGTGTGAGTTTGTGTTTGTGTGTCATTATGTGCCATCTTGTGTTTTCTCTCATGTTTTCCTAATAATTTTGTGTAGTCTTTTATGGTACAGAGTGATTTTTGTTGTGTTTGGTCCTGTTGTGATGTTATCAATGGTTTTTCCCTTTCTGATTATATTTTACTTTTGATTTTGTTAGCTACGCTTTGTGCCATATCACTATTGTACTCATTGTTTCAGACTACCTGCATTATTACCTCCAGTCCTTTTTGGTAGTTTTCTTTGTTGACTGAAAATGTATTGAGTCTATGGAGCATATGTTGAAATATGCTTACTTTTGTGAGTGTGAGTGGTTCACGTACTGACAGATAACAATGTCAGTTGATGTAGGTTTATGGTGAAATTCAGAAATATGCTTATTATTTTTCTTTTTGACTGTTATAACCAGAAGGTTTTGTGAATTTTATATTTTTATGCACCCTGTTACAGTCAGTATGCGATTCATCAATTTTTGTTTGTGGTTTATCCATTAAGCAGAGGATGTCATCCATATACCTGAACCAGTATAGTGTGTTGTATCCTTTTTCTGCTGTTTTTTTATGACTGTATCAGTTATACTGGTTCCTTATCTCTAGATAAGGACAACCGGTCTCAGGTTATACACTGGAGGTCCTTTTTTCTCCATTCCCTATTCCAAGGGTTGGAGCAGGAGTTCGTCAAGGTCACCTAGGGGATGCACCCAGGCAACTGTGCAAGTTATATATAAGATCATGACGTAATCCTAAAGTTGTCACATGTCACAAATATGGCGGCAAGTTCCTCTATCTCTCCTCACCCTGCCCCTTTGAAGCATGACGATTAATCACCCTTTTCAGGTGTTAGTCTTTTTGAACTGGGACACTTAAGTATGGGGGGTTATTATGAAGATAGAAAGCATAGCAAGCGGATGTGGCTATCTCTCAATAACAAATCATGTCAGCAGAGCTCTATTTGTTAACAAGAGTATTGTGTGACCACTAAAGACACCACATCGAGTCATACATAGAATTACTGTCATTATCCCACATTTTACTTAGGTTGCACAAATTTCCCACAATTTTACTGTATAACTGAATGCATTATGGAACTGGGTAGCCTAGGGAGAGAGGTTGTAGCCTGTGTCTGTTTGTTTATAACGAATTACGTTATGCCACATCAGTTCGGTTCCAACGTGGAACCACCAGAACCTACACCCAGGCAGATATGTAAGTACTCTTATTCGTCCATATTATCCCACATTTTCCCCAATTTTACGTATTTTCACCCTTTTCCGGATTTTCTATTGTCCAGTTACGCAAAATACACTGCTCTCTTCCCGACATCGCGACGACGTCATGCTACTCTGAGGCAATCACAATGCAGTATGGGCTTTAATTAGGTATCACTACTATTGAAGCACACTTCCCCATATCCAACTGTTATAGTTGTGACACTCAGAAGCTGTACAGCATAGGGTTAAGTTGTATTCCGTGTCTGTTTGTTAATAGCAAATAATGTTACTTGTGGTCTATTGCTTTTATAACAGGTTAATATTTCGTCCTTGTAACCACTAGCAGAAGCCTCCCTGACACAGATAAGTAAGTAATCTCATTCACCCATATTTTATGAACTTCTTCCGTATTTTGCGCAGTTTTCCACATTGTACCCAATGATGCGAGTTATGTGACAACATGGTGTCAACATTGCCTCGTATCGAGGCAAATGGCATGTCATGTCATGACGTCACATCACAGTGGCGCAGAGTGTCGTGGCATGTCGTGATGCGTTGCGTAGACGTCGTGAATTTGTCAGTCGAGAACAATTCAGCATGTTGCCGATTTATTTATCATTGCTAAAACGCCACTCCATTACTAGAAGTGGACA
Organism: Schistocerca gregaria; assembly: GCF_023897955.1. NCBI lineage: Eukaryota > Metazoa > Arthropoda > Insecta > Orthoptera > Acrididae > Schistocerca > Schistocerca gregaria. Next base: position 72,842,900 of record NC_064924.1, read on the forward strand.
TCATAGTATTAGGAATGAAAACATTCGTACAAATAGTGACGTCATAGAGAATTCTACAGGCGCTACCGATTTATAGCCAGAGGTGCTATATACAAGATAAAGGCCACACATCAGTAGGTAAAGCACCACTACATTACAAGGTTACGCCGGCCGCGGTGGTCTCGCGGTTAAGGCGCTCAGTCCGTAACCGCCTGACTGCTACGGTCGCAGGTTCGAATCCTGCCTCGGGCATGGATGTGTGTGATGTCCTTAGGTTAGTTAGGTATAAGTAGTTCTAAGTTCTAGGGGACTGATGACCTCAGATGTTAAGTCCCATAGTGCTCAGAGCCATTTGAACCATTACAAGGTTATGGGACTTCACAGTAACATTATGATGATTCCAACCAAAGTTGTCGTACGTGCATAGCACAGAGCTACAAAATGCTCCTCAAGAGACGTGAGAAACGGAAATGACTTTTCCCACAGTGGGATCCGTCCCACAGACTCGGTTGTGCTGGGGTCTAGCCGAGAACACCGATGTTTGCGGATACACTACCCACGAACAGCCGAAAATCTGCTGTATAATCTTCTCCGGTCTGGCGCCAGACATTGGTGCTACATCAACCATGGCCGAGAGATCTCCTCCCACGTTAATAAAGGCAAGCAGATCCCGACGCATCGATTAAAATATGTAAGTCTGACATACACCTGGTTGACATAGAACTCACCGCAGCATTCGCATATCGAACGAGTCAAGCGAGATCCGGGCAGGGTATGCTCTCTTATTCGCGACCACCAGGTCGCGTATAAGAGAGCTCCGCTAGTTTCATTGACATTCCACCAGACCATCTCTCAAGACAAGGTAGAGAGATTTTCACAATGTATGTGTAACTTCTCCACCCTGGCGACTGGCACAAATGGTGCTCAATGGTTCAGTGAGAGGGTATCCCGCCACAGAAAACCCTGTCATAACTCGACGGCGCCTTTGCAGACAAACGTTGCCAACAGTTGAAGCGCCAAGCACTGCCCTCCCCGCCACACCATTCTTTGTCTCTGGACCACCTAGGCGAACCAGTCGCAACTCGCAGACATTTGAACACTCACCAGAGGAAATCGGCCTACTGGTTATAACGTTGTAGCAGTATGAGGCTCGTAGCAGTAAGGTTGTAGCAATATAAGATTCGTAGCAGTGAATCCCTTGTCGCTGTAATACACCCCTTATTAAGCGTAAGACTTCTCCAAGGCACCAGTAACGTAATGCTGGACTTGTTGCTGGTAGCATTAATCCCCATCTAGTATTATGTGAACTCAAATTGTCCAAAGCTCATTTTCGTGAAAAACAGCACTGAGAACACACACATATATAGTCAACAAAACGTAAGGGAAAATAGAATTTGTACAGTTAGATGTTTACCTCTGTGTAGCTCTACTGTTTGTTAGTGGCACTAGCTGTTTTACTGTGTGTGCGTCTTGACAAGAGAGATACCGAATTCACATGACCCCCATATAACCAATAAGCAGCCCAGAGTGCTGATAAACATTTAATATAACATAAAGAATCTGAGTCTAATTTGGAAGAGGAAGTGTTCTTGAGATAATTACTGCCCGCACCCATTAATCCAAAGTGGTAATTGTCTCAGACTGTAAGTCAAGCCTCGTATTTCGTCATAACACGCCTCGAAATTCGTAATCACTTTACGTACGTGTTAAATAACTGTTGAGTCGGAGACCCATCGTAGGTAATATCATACTGCCATTACCGCTGTGTAGAGGAATCGTAACATATCTGGAAGGACATTGCTTCCACCGGCCATAGCTGTGAGAGCATTAGAAAGCTAGTTTCGCAGACTTACTGTCCTTCGGTCAAGCATAGTTTCGAGGTATTACATCCTGTCACTGCCGAATAATCTATTAAAGCAAGTCTTTCACAACACGTTAACATCCAGCAAAAAATACTGCACTTACATATTTGAATTTTAGGGCCATAAAAGGCCTTATAATCAACGCCATCTAAGCTAGTATTACTTCGTCAGTAGACAAATTGTAGGATGATCTTAGGATTGCATAAACGATTATTTTAAAGACACTATGTGATCAAAAGTATCCGGACGCCTGGCTGTAAATTATATACAAGTTAGTGGCGCCCTTGATCGGTAATGATGGAATTAAATATTGTTGTGGCCCACCCGTAGACATCATGGCAGCATCCACTCTTGCTGTCATAGGTTCAGTCAGGTGCTGGAAGGTTTTTTGGGTATGGCAGCCGATTCTTCACGGAGTGCTGTGCCGAGGTGAGGTATCGATGTCGGTCGGTGAGGCCTGGCACGAAGTCGGCGTTCCAAAACATCCCAAAGGTGTTCTATAGGATTCAGGTCAGGACTCACTCTAGGCCAGTCCATTACAGGGATGTTACTGTCGTGTAACCACTCCGTCACAGGCCGTGCATTATCAACAGGTGGTTGATCGTGTTGTAAGATGCAATTGCCATACTCGAATTGATCCTCAACAGTGGGAAGCAAGAAGGTGCTTTAAACATCAATGTAGACCTGTGCTGTGATAGTGGCATGCAAAACAACAATGGGTGAAAAACCCCTTCATGAACAACATTACCACACCATAACAGAACTGTCTCTGAAGGCGTCGTTTGGCATTTGCTGGCGTGATGCGAGGCTTATGAGCAACTGCTCGACCATTAAATCCGCTTTCTCACTTACCGCCTAACTGCCGTAGCACTTGCAGTGGATCCTGGTGCAGTTTGGAATTCCTGTGTGGTGGTCTGGACAGATGTCTGCCTATTACACAGTACGACTCTCTTCAACTGTCGGCGGCCTCTGTCAGTCAACAGGTGACATCGGCTTGTACGCTTTTATGCTGTACGTGTCCCTTCACGTTTCCACTTCACTATCACATAGGAAACAGTGGGTCTATTGATATTTGGGGAGTGTGGAAACCTCGCGTACAGACGTATGACACATGTGACACCCAATCACCTGACCACGTTCGAAGTCCGTGATTTCCGGGAAGCGCCCCATTCTGCTCTCTCGCCATGTCTAATGGCTACTGAGGTCGCTGATATGGAGTACCTGGCGGTAGGTGGCAGATCAATGCATCTAATATGAAAAACGTCTGTTTTTGGAGGGTTCCGGATACTTTTGATCACATAGTGTAGGCCTGCTCAACGTAATTATCTACCTTACGCATCAGGAAGGTATAAATTATGCCTACTTCTGCCAGCAAGACAGTCACTTCCTCTTGGGACGAATAGTTGTTCCGTGGGTTCTCATATTTGATGTCACGAGACCCTCGTATATTCTTCACACTATCAGAACAGCTGCTGAGAAAGTAATGCGTCACATACTGGTTTGCTTTCGACAGAAAGACAGTCATCCATCCTACGCACAGTACACGGTAGAGGTGTCAGAAACGCTGCTTGGTGGCTCATGTAATGGGTTCCCATGTTAAATAATTAGAAATACAATCAAACAGAACATGGACTCTGATCCTATGGAACATAGCACTACCACACAGGTTACACTATTTAATACTCCGAAAAAAGCCAGTCTGGACCTTGCCTAAAACCTGTATTTGTGCTTCTAAAACTATGTAGGACAAACACTGGAATGCCTCTTTGTCAGGCAATAAGACTACTAAGAGCAACTGCTTTTTACTAACGATGATTATTGACAATAACAGCAGAATACTATCGGATATTGGTAATTTTAGCTACAATATCGATCAGGCAAACTTTTAAAAGTGATTGGACTCACACTATATAGTTTGCACCGTGAGTTGGGGGTGTAGCGTCCAACAGCAACGAACAACATTCACAGTGCTACGCAGCACACCAAAAAAAGCATACTTAGCGGCGTCCTCGGAGCTCAAGCGCAGCGACGGCGTAATTCGTAAACTAACTGAAGCCTCGCATGTAGACTGCTACAGATGTCGCAAGCAGACAGGCAGATACAGCTATCTGACCGGCCCTGATTATTCAGCTGTGTGACAGACTGACCTCCTGTACAGAATCGTAGCGAGGAGTAGGCAAGCAGTTGGGACTGTAATCATCTGAGAATCGCCAACCCTAATTCCCTCTCCCTCTCTCCCTCCCTCCCTCTCTCTCTCTCTCTCTCTGTCTCTCTCTCTCTCTCTCTCTCTCTCTCTCTCTCTCTCTCTCTCTCTCTCTCTCTGTTCGCTCGTTCTCATCCATGGTACATGCATCCAAAGCAGTAAATCTCCCTCAACTAATACCAACTTATAGAACAATCGAATAAAGTTCATTGTACAATAAATGGTATTAAACATAACACATACACCAACAAATAACACAACAGCTTCCTCACAAACACAGAATTAGCGGGAGAGCGGCAGTTTCGTTTTCTATCTCTAGAATGGTCCATCGTTCCACTAGTAATACAAATGCGCTGTGGTTCCCTCTGTATACTCCTTACAGATACCATCGACCGATTACCCCATCTGTAAAGTGATAATGTTTTTTCTAAGTACGAAGGTTGATACTTTAATAGCGGCAAGTATTTATTTATAGCTCATACAAAATAGATACACGTTTAAAAGTTTTACTGACCTTCAGAGGTGTCACTAGCATTGTGTATAACCCGTTGCCAGCGATGTGGAAAGTGTAGGATACTCTTAGCAGTGCCAGGAGTGTTGACAGTTCGAGCGGCGAGGTCTATTTCCCGACGAATTTGTAGCAGTTCTGAAGCGAATGCTGTGAAGTGGTTGCTTCAATTAAGAACTCTAGTCGAACTCACGAGGGCTTAAGTCAGAGGAGTGCAGTAGGTGGTACAGCACTTAGCAGCCCCATCAGTCAAATAAACCAGTAACAGCTTGCACTGTATGTGCTTGAGCATTGTCCTGCAAAATGATGGTCAGGTCCTTCCGAAAGTGTCAGCTGTTCGTAGTTTGTGATTTCTGCAAGATGTCATGGATCAGAAAGTGTAAATGTCAGTTCGGAACCTGACACAGACACCGAAGCCGGGCTGGAAAAAGAAAATGTTTGGCAATGTACAAATGGTAATAGAGCGGAACAAAACAATATTTCAGACAACATTACAGAGTCACAGGTTCTTGCGACTTGCAGCGTAATCCGTGGGATACGATCATCCTCCTACAGTACAGGTGATGAAACATTGAACTAGTCTGTGCAGTTGATCAATACCTCTATATTTAATAGTATTGGGAGGAGAGAGACACGGTTAAAATCTTATCGAGTTCTCTAGCAGATGAAGTTAGTGGAGCATTTATAGTTAGTAACTTTTCTCTCTTGGATGGTACAGAATAATGAAGATAGGATGTTGGGGAGATAGATGTGAATGGACACGGATCTGTTGTACTTGTATGTAGTTTGGGGGCACACAACAGTGCAGAAGCAAAAATCGTTGTCCTCCAACCTGTTCCCGTTTCCATCGAATGGTCAAAACACAGTAATGTCACAGTAACGCAGCTTAGCCTGTTTCAACACGGGATGCAGAAGGTGGTAGATATAGCTTCCTCTGACTTCTACTCAGTTCCGATTTTCATTGGAACTATCATATGCGCAAAGTTGCAGGAATGGTAGCGCAGAAGCTTAGGGGGCAGTTTCAGGATAAGTAGGGACTACCTAAAACGAGCCTGGAATTATACTGTAGCAGATAGGTTCGAGAAAGGTGGTCCATTTTGAGGTATGAGAGTTTCAGAAACATGATTCACTAGTGGCTGTAATCATTAAAGGACTCCATAGGATCCAACGCAGGTATGTGCTTGAATGGGAAGACTTGATTCCAAATCCCAGAGAACATTTCGAGAGGACAGCATAGCATTAGAGATCTGAAAAGTTAGTGGAGATTTCTTATGACCTCTATCATCAGCACACCACCTACTGTTTGTGATCCTTCTCAATCAACCATCGCCTATAGCCCAGCGGACATATCACTGAACGTCTGACATGGCATCGAGACAGAATGCATTACAAATACTGGAGAAATATGTAGTGGAAGTGGCGCGAGGAAGTTAGAAATACTGGTTTCATACCACGTTCCATAGGCGAATCACTTTCTAAATGGGTAATTTTATTTCGAGGTTCCACCGTCGGCGACGTGTAACCACACTGCCGGTCTGATACTATATATTCCAGGGATCACCGTCTATACTCAGTGTCACGTTATTTGTCTGGACAAAAGAACCACCTCATGCAGAGGTTATGTCATACCTCGATTTATAAAGACAGAATAGCTTCTTCTAACATGGATACTTGTATGCACCTGCAGAAGCAAGACTGCTTTTGATGGTAATATGGCCGAGATTTTTTTTTAACATCTGGCGGTTTGTAAGACGATTACGCCTCACATTCTAAGACACAGTGGTACCACTCGCAAGAAGAACTTACGAGACATGCCCAAAAATCGTTAATTTTCGGCCAGTATTATTCTGTATCGTCAGCAATCGGCTACTGACGACGTATTGTACTTAGTAGTAGGGGATGTATGACAGGTTCACCATGAGCATCAGGATTATGAAGTATGTGTTTGTGTTTCGACATGTGCAGAGGAGATGACTATGTCCAGTCATAAGGAAGGAATGTAATTGACGTCGAATACTGTGATAGCAAAGGGAAGAGTATGCCAAGTCATAAGAATGGTACATATATTTGTATTACCAGAGCCACAGCCGTCAACAGGGTGTATTTCCGATGCTTTGCTCATAGTTGAATGTCACTCAGCTGAATCCGCAATGGTAACATTGAATTGTAGGTATAGCAATCAAATATACACTCGTGGAAATGGAAAAAAGAACACATTGACACCGGTGTGTCAGACCCACCATACGTGCTCCGGACACTGCGAGAGGGCTGTACAAGCAATGATCACACGCACGGCACAGCGGACACACCAGGAACCGCGGTGTTGGCCGTCGAATGGCGCTAGCTGCGCAGCATTTGTGCACCGCCGCCGTCAGTGTCAGCCAGTTTGCCGTGGCATACGGAGCTCCATCGCAGTCTTTAACACTGGTAGCATGCCGCGACAGCGTGGACGTGAACCGTATGTGCAGTCGACGGACTTTGAGCGAGGGCGTATAGTGGGTATGCGGGAGGCCGGGTGGACGTACCGCCGAATTGCTCAACACGTGGGACGTGGGGCGTGAGGTCTCCACAGTACATCGATGTTGTCGCCAGTGGTCGGCGGAAGGTGCACGTGCCCGTCGACCTGGGACCGGACCGTAGCGACGCACGGATGCACGCCAAGACCGTAGGATCTTACGCAGTGCCGTAGGGGACCGCACCGCCACTTCCCAGCAAATTAGGGACACTGTTGCTCCTGGGGTATCGGCGAGGACCATTCGCAACCGTCTCCATCAAGCTGGGCTACGGTCCCGCACACCGTTAGGCCTTCTTCCGCTCACGCCCCAACATCGTGCAGCCCGCCTCCAGTGGTGTCGCGACAAGCGTGAATGGAGGGACGAATAGAGACGTGTCGTCTTCAGCGATGAGAGTCGCTTCTGCCTTGGTGCCAATGATGGTCGTATGCGTGTTTGGCTCCGTGCAATCAGGACTGCATACGACCGAGGCACACAGGGCCAACACCCGGCATCATGGTGTGGGGAGCGATCTCCTACACTGGCCGTACACCTCTGGTGATCGTCGAGGGGACACTGAATAGTGCACGGTACATCCAAACTGTCATCGAACCCATCGTTCTACCATTCCTAGACCGGCAAGGGAACATGCTGTTCCAACAGGACAATGCACGTCCGCATGTATCCCGTGCCACCCTACGTGCTCTAGAAGGTGTGAGTCAACTACCCTGGCCAGCAAGATCTCCGGATCTGTCCCCCATTGATCATGTTTGGGACTGGATGAAGCGTCGTCTCACGCGGTCTGCACGTCCAGCACGAACGCTGGTCCAACTAAGGCGCCAGGTGGAAATGGCATGGCAAGCCGTTCCACAGGACTACATCCAGCATCTCTACAATCGTCTCCATGGGAGAATAGCAGCCTGCATTGCTGCGAATGGTGGATATACACTGTACTAGTGCCGACATTGTGCATGCTGTGTTGCCTGTGTCTATGTGCCTGTGGTTCTGTCAGTGTGATCATGTGATGTATCTGACCCCAGGAATGTGTCAATAAAGTTTCCCCTTCCTGGGACAATGAATTCACGGTGTTCTTATTTCAATTTCCAGGAATTTATATGTAACTGATTTCATAGGATGCTTCTGTCTATGGGTGGCCTATGGCACCAATGATTCACGTTTCCCGCTAATGGCAGGTGCTGTCCAAATGGAGAGTGCTGTTGCAATGCAGGAAATTAGTTAAGTTAACCGTGTACTCTTCGAGACAGCCGATTAGCGAACAAATGTTTAGTATGTGTTGGACAGCTTTCGTGATCAAGTGGAAATTTGAGAAGATTGAATATGGCTGTGTGCTGGCGCTAGGCATTATTCCCTCCCATGTAAATTGTTCTGCTCTCTGCTTCTTTGCATTTCACGTCTTTTTTGAGTTGAGAGAAGATCCATGGTGGTGTGTGCATCTAGCACGTGGATAGCTCTTTTGCTCGTTCTCTAGGTATGAGAAACACCTTATTTGACTTTGTAAATTATAGGGGTGATGTGGAATCTGTTACATCTCCGGCTTTAGTATTCATGAGTGAAAATATCAGTTTCCTCTGTTTTCTCTATCGAGTTTCTATGTAAATGTATTCACAGACATGATACATTTCTCAGTCGAATGTGAAAAACTATACAGATTTTGCTCATAAAACTGAGTGAAACTGGACTTTGTCTACTTTCGTGGAAAGAGAACATTTATTATCATTGTGAATGTGTTTTTCCCTCCTTTTGTTGATAGCTGCTTTATTATAGGAGTTGAGTTGATGTTAAATAATCCCTCGCAGTTCTCTAGGATACTGTGACTCTTGTCCAGTCCCTTCTGGAGTGCACTACATGACGTGAAACAAAAGTTTTTGTTTTTCTCAGATCTAGAGGCGTTTGGGCCTGTGATTGTACATGGTGGAGAACACATGTTCAACTGCAGTTTTTTAGGACTACACTTTCCCCAGTACATGTGTGATGCATTATGACCCGTTCAGTACGTGTGTTAGTTTTTTTACGCGAGAATTTCGAATTATAGTTATACCTATGACGCATTTCTTTCCATCAGCTGTGATAGCGTGTATTGTCTTCGGTTATCCAGCCAGTAGGGTGATATTTGGTAGGCATGTGTAGTGAACTCTGATGTCTAACAGCAAAAGAAGCTATATGCTTGCAGGTAACACACTTTTTTTTAAGCTCATCTGTCCGACACCAGCATATAGACGATAGAAAATATTTCTCTCCAAAAAGAATAAAGATTGTATCTTAATCCCGAACCTTTGACCCCATAGCTTGTAGGTCTAGAGTAGAATTTGAGTGTTTCTGTCCCTGGTTTCAAGTGGTATTGCGAGAATTTTTTTCCCAGCAGGATAACACCATTTGTATGGAATCATCAGATTTTGCGAAGTCTTGCCATCCTTGTGAAGCGCTATGCTTATAGTTGTGTAATTAGGTACGCTCTTTGTGATTAATTACGTAATTAGGATAGATATCTGGGTACGTTTGGAGTGGTATTGTGAAATCTTTTCCCAGCAGGATAACACCAGTTGTATGGCATGGTCAGTTTTTGCGCTGTATAGCGATTTTAAGGCGTCCTTGTGCAGCTCTATGCTTAAAGTTGTGTAATTGGGGCGGAACGTTGTGATTAATTTCGTACTTAGGACGGATATTTGTGACAATTTCCCGAGCAAAATAAATAAAGTACACTAACCTAACCTTCCTCTCCCGCGTGTTACAGTTTCCATGTGTTTGGGGGGGGGGGGGGGGAGGGGGGGGTTGAACATAGGCTTTCCATCCAGTATAATCAGTGTCCGAGTCACTGATGAGTTGCGTTTCTTTCGTGCACTGAGTGTTTGTGCTCTGAATTAATTTCGAATGCTTAAGCATTGTGAGCGTGTTTGCGTGTATTATTTTGCTGATCTAGTTGTTGGCACTTCTGTATGGTGTGTACTGGATTATTTGGGAATTTTACTAGTTCTCTGCGTCTTTGTACACCAGTGCAATGCTTTGTTTATGAGTAGTTTCCATGTTTGTAATCTGTATATTGCGACCTCAAACACATCACAGTGAGTGTTTTGCATCAGCGTAATAAATAATCTAGGTGAAATCTGTCGCTAAATAAATTGTCTCAAAAATCAGGCTGGTTCCGTTTACCACCAGTTTTCCCCTCCAGACCGACGGAGGGAAGAGGGGGGGGGGGATGAGATGGCTGTGGCAGATGTGCAGCTGCGAAAAACGCGTGATGTCATCATGATGATATTCTCCTATGGACTGAACGCACGATCATATGATCCATCGCCGCACCCTCTTGCTATGAACTCGCAAACTAGGTTAGTTCTATGGTCTGGTGGATCGGAGGCAGTGGTGTCTTGTGTGGTTGGAGCTTATAAGTAGGTTTTAGAAATGACAGACTCAGATGTTTCCCTGCATTGTGTTATGCATCTTTAAAGCAAAGCATTTCTTTGCAGGAACGTGTTCTTCCTCTTCATATGTTCAAGCACTAATGCTCGCTTCCATTCTTGATGCAGCGAGCTGTCGATACACTCCACATCTGAATGAGTGCATGTAATACAACTATAAAGACTCCCCCTGTCTGGTACCAACATCTCGCTAATTGAACACTGACAGCTCAACAAGAACTGATATCAAAGCCTCTTGTGGTGGTAACACGACACTAATGCTGTAAGTACATAGTAAATTTCAACAAATCTAACAAGATTTCAGTAAATTTATACACATTGAAAGATATTTAAACAAATTATATTCGAAATACTGAGGTGTCAAGTATGAAAGGAATGCCACTGACTCATGCTTATGGGACCCGAACGGACACCTGTTCACTGCTTAGCAGCTGACAGACGCGTCGTCACTTCGTGGGGCCTACTGGTGCACCCAGACTCTGGCAATGGTATCACACGTCGAGTGGTGGGATGTGTTTTTTTACTAGCGATCTTTTGTTTTAACTATATTCCATCGATTTAACTGATCAATAGAGTGCTACAATTTTTTAAATAAAACCACCCCATACAAATGAAGAATATCGATTTACTTAATATGCATAATGTTTTGTATCAACGTGGTGTTAGTAGTACAAGAGTTAAGGGGACGGTGTGCGTGGTCGGGTGACATGGAGCAGAAGAGCAGGCTAAGTGCAGAACAATAGGTTAATTTACATAATTTTTATGCAAGACATGGTACAACAGTTTAAGGGGGGTCAAAAGCATACTACCCTTCCTCCCCACCAAAGAGATACCAATTTCCATATATTCCATACACTGCCTTGAATCCTCTAAATTGTTGAAATAACCAATAACCCACAGATTGTCTAAATTGTTTAAACAATATTCCATACAACTATAGAGTCACATCTTGACCTTGATCTGGGGCCTCAACATGCAAAGCTGCCCTACGCATGTGCAAAACTAAAAGTATACTCCTCGAGAACAGGTCATGGTAGCCCCACGGTCCAGACCAACTGCTGTGTCACCCTCAGATCACAGGCATTACTGGACATGGATATGTGGGAGCATGTGGTCACAACACCGTTCTGCCAGCTGTATATCAGTTTATGAGACTGGAGCCGCTACTTCTCAATCAAGTAGCTCCTCAGTTTGCCTCACCAGGGCTGAGTGCAACCCAACTGTGCTCAGCAAACTTGATGGCCTCCCATCCAAACGCTTGCCCAGCCTGACTGCACTTAACTTTGGTGATTTGATGGGAACTGGCAAGGCCTCTGGCACTCATATGCACATCACATAATAAACTGAATACTATTGTCGCTTATCATAAAGGAACAAACACACAGCATAAAAAATAACATGATTTCCTGTCCACCTGCTGCTCATTGGCCTGAGTATATCCTCTCATATATATATATATATATATATATATATATATATATATATATATATATATATATATATATATTACTTACCGATTCTCACATCCCATTCATTCTTCCATCCAAAGATAATTTAACTTCTCCAACCCTGTACGTTAAAGCTACGCGAGCGGTCCTGAAATGCACTCCATAAGAAGTCAGAAAACTACTGATGATGTTTCAGGCTGCACACAATCTTCATATGCCATCGCCCCAAAACTTCAGCATGTTCTCTGTGCCGTCTCTGAAAAAATAGAGCACCACCTGGCATCGAAGCCACGTTACTTGGTTCGTTTTAGTGCATGAAAAGTATGTCCTGTCTGGGAATGCTGGTCCAATATCTAGTCGCACTCGCAGACGAAAAGTGATCATATGTGTCAAAGCTCCACATTTCTACCTAGCTACTGGGTGTAATTCAGTATTCATCATTGTGCAGGGTATGGCACATAGGGCATAATGATCAATCAATCAGATGAATCTCTATCTGGTCACAGGTATACCATGTATGACAGGTACAAAACTGCACATGTCTGTGCCTCTGTGTCTAACCAAACACAGTGTACTGATCGCCATACCACATGCCAATTGATATGTGGATATCTCCTCACAATGGGGTTGCTGGGCTGTCCTGTAGTTAGTATCTGATAGGCGTCACCTTGAGTCGCAGGTCTGTTTCCTAGCAGGGCTATCTGAATATATCTGTATTTGATATAAAAAAGATTGTGTATAGCGTGAAGTGACTGTTAAATGAGATGGAAAGCCACTGGTGGCATTTCTTCTGTTAAATTTCTAATCAGTCATGTCTCATATCTCCACCGTTATAACATTGTGCTGAAGCATATCACCACCACTCTTTCATGAACATGTATAAGACCCAATCAACTCATACTAAGACAGGGGTCTGGGATTTGTATCTCCCTTTAAAAAGTAGAACTACACTCATAAAGGAACCAGAGGATGCCAATATGAATTGCGCTACTACCGCCAATGTCTGGAGTACTTGGGCAAAGTGCAGAATCCGTAACTCCAGATACGTGTTTATATGTTTGACCTGCTGGAGGATGTGTAAGGCCTGTGTGATGTTCCTATTGACACCTGTGTGGACTGCTTGTAGCAGTCTGTTACAATTGTACACTGCTGTGCGTCATGTGCCATTGGTAACAACAATTCCTAGTCATTCCAGGGTATCAATGAGTCATGAACGTGATACATATTCTTCCAATAGCCTGACAGCGATACACATCACCAACCAACTTGTCCACATTTATATGGCTGCTAGTGGCCGTTACATATTTGTGGATCCAGTCTAAAGCCACATGCATGTCATTATCAGTCCACACTGCCGGCAATAGCCCATTAGTATATGCTTTACACTTAAATGTATATCATCCCAAAATCAATGCTGTCAATCAGTGGCAACAGCCACAGAGTAACCGATCAAGAGCTAGCGCATTTAATATTATAGACAGGGGAAACTATTGTCTGTCGTATCTCGATATGATGAGGGATTTCGTCGTACACCCATTGAGAAATATTACGGAGAAATCATGGTGGAATAACCACGTCACAACAGTGATAAATGCCATGGAAACCACATGTGCATCAAGACTCACAATCACTCCGTTGAAAGCTTCATCAAAATGTATTGACAATAGTGCTCCATAACGGCGGAACGTCTTTGCTAGGGCGATCATATCGTGATAGTCACCCAGCGCCTTCTAGATGCTGGTATGTCGGCCGCGCGCCATAAGATCGAGTGAGATAACCTGGCGCAATTTTCATTGGAAGCGTTCTGCTACTACATTATGATATTTTAAAGTCGCAGTTCATCAGCGTCAGCTGTCATTCGTCCGGAATCTGGGTGCCACTTGCAGTTTTGAGTATCGCAATAATCAGCCCCTCCACAAAGGTGACGGTAAGGGCACGTCAGGAGACATTATTTCATGGCAGATATCAGTCCATCGGGCTGCTGTCGTATAGCTGGTGATCCTATAAAATTTCAAAGGGGAGACATGTGGTCCCAGTGAATTATTCTTCATCCAAAATAACCTACTCCACACACACCGGTTATTTGGTAGGTATTCATAATGATATGGCTGACCAGTCTACTCTCCATCGAGACGACTATCGGAATGACCCCTTACGTGGGTGTATGCCGGATGTAGACCATGAGCATACTCCCACATGTCAAAAATGCATATTATGTGGCAACATTCTTAGTTCTGGGCACGGTGTGCATCTTTCGGAGCAAGTACAAAAATAAATCGCCGTCTAGGATAAAGTAGTTGTGCTGTCCTTGTAACAGCGAGGCAATGCTCTGAGAAGTACATAGATGTAATGAGCCGTGCATGAAGCACCGTCGCGTCGCTGATAATCCTCCCCCTAACTCCTCCCCCCCCCCAAGCGAAAAGTGCAAGATATCTCATACCCTGATACCCTGAAGCCTTCAGTCTTCAGTAAAAACTTTCGCAATGTTGCTGCCAGTTTTGAAGGTACGCAATACTAAGGCTTTGTACCTGCACATGATGGGAAATTTGTCGATGTACGTTCTTGTAGTAGGAGGCTGTCTACGTCCGCCGTTTATACCACAACTTTAAGTAAAGATATCCTTTTCTGCGACTGAATGGCGTTGATATTGACAGAGGCAAGCCAATATGCTTGTCTTCGTTACTATGCCTATGTATCTATCGCATATTGAAGCTTATGTCATTTGAATTTGTTCTGGCACATTGTGTGGCTCTGTCGTGTCTGATGTCGTTGGTTATACTTGTAACTTAAAGGGCCGCCGAATCTACTCGGTTGCCTGTTACTACCGTCAGCGGATTACCTTCACCCCAGCCCAGTCTGATTGGGACACGTTTGCCGTCGGCGTCGTCTCGCCAGCCCCATCTCTCTGTGTCGTCTTTTCTGGTACCATATATTAGTAATGGACTGACGATATCCCTGCATTGTAGAGCCCTGCAGGGCTATTCTACTGCCGATATGGTGGTGTTCTGGCTGTAAGGTCTCTTTTCCCTCTGTCATATAGCGCGCTTCTGACCCTTTGTCGCCCTTCGCATGTAGCTTCTTTTAGTCACGTTGTGGCTTTGACCTCTATTGTTCCCGAATCGCTGCAACATATGTTCATTGGTTATTCGACCTACCTACATTGGAGAGCTAAACAAACTGCTACACCTGCGTAATATCGTGTAGGGCCTCCGCGAGTACGCAGAAGTGCTGCAGCATGAAGTGGAATAGGGTCGACTACTGTCTGAAGTGGTGCTGGAGGGAACTGACACCAGGAATCCTGCTGGACGGTCCATACATCCGTAAAAGGACGAGGAGGTGGATATCTCTTCTGAACAGCACGTTGCAAGCCAGACATGCTCAATAATGTGGCCAGTGGAAGTGTTTAATCTCAGATGAGTGTCCCTGGAACCACACTGTAGCATTCTGGACGTGTAGAGTGTCGCTTTGTCCTGCTGGAATTGACGAAGTCCGTGGGAATGCACAATGGAGGTGAATCGATGCAGGCGATCAGAGAGAATGTTTACGTACCTGTCACCAACTAGAGTAGTGCCTAGAAGAGCCAGGGAACCCACATCACTCCAGCTGCACACGCCCCACACGGATACAGAGCCTCCGCCAGCTTGAACAGTCTCCAGCTGACATGCAGGGTACAGTGATTCATGAGGTTGTCTCCATACTCGTACACGTCTATCCGCTCGATACAGAATCAGGCAACATGTTTCCATTCAACAACATCCAAAGTCGATGTTGGCGGACCCAGGCTTGGCGTATAGCATCGTGTCGTGAAGTCATCAAGGGTAAACCAGTTGTCCTTTGGCTCTGAAAGCCCATATCGATGCTGTTTCGTAGAATGGTTCCCACCCTGACACATGTTGATGCCCCAGCACTGAAATCTGGAGCAGCTTGTGGAAGGGTTGCTATTCTGTCACATTTAACGATTCACTTCAGTCGTCTGTCGTCCCATTCTTGCAGGATCTTCTTCCTGCTTCATCGATGTCGGAGGTTTGATGTTTTACCGGATTTCTGATATTCACGGTACACTCGTGAAATAGTAGTACGGGAAAACTTCCACTGCATCGCTACCTCTGAGTTGCTGCGTCCCTTCACTTGTGCGCCGACATTAAAACAACATTCAGACTTACTTAAATCTCAATAACCTGCCATTGTAACAGCAGTAACGCATCCAACTGATGCTTCAGTGATCATAAGGGCCGTTACTAAGCGGCTCACAGAAAGGGGGCTGAGTTCACGACACCCCTTGCGCCGAACTCCATTGACCTCTGTACACCAAAAAGTTGTGTTGTCAGTGGTGTCGGGCCACTCTGCCTGGAATCTCACTGACTGGAGTAGAACTGTCCTCAGTAAGGAGTCCTCCTTCTAAACAGGCCCCAATGACCATGGAAGACTCGTCTAGAGCTCAGACGAACGTTGACGTACCGTCGTACAAGTCGCCCACCATGTGGCCCAACAACCAGCAGTACTGCGGTTTTATTTCATAGCAGGACTCCTTTGGCTGTCACGCGCGCCATCCTTACAGCACAGCTGTAAGAGTAATCCTATCCCCCGTTTTGTTGCCCTCAATGGTCAGTTATCGTGGGCTTACATTTCAGCAAAATAATGCCTGCCCGCACTCTGTTCTGTGCATTCGTCCTGCTTGCCAAGAACTATGATAGCGAGTAGTGTCGCTGGATCTCTCCCCTATTGAGAACGTTAGGAGCATTATGGGCGGGGCAGTCATATCAGATAGTATTATGGCGGCCAAACGCGCCAACTGGACGGAATTTGGCACGATATCCCTCAGGAAGTCAGCTCTCTCAATCAGTGCCCAACAAATAAGTGCTTGCTTGCATAAGCGCCAGAGGTGGACCAACGCGTTGTTGTCTTGCCCAATTACAGAGGCTGTTTCTCTTGAATAAACCTCGCAGTTTTTCTCCAGCTGTAATCAGTTGTTTGCCTGCACATCACTTCTATAGATTTCCTTCCCATTTGCATCATTCTTCGTCGTGCATCGTTTATTTATTTTTTTGTCTTAAAATGTATTTATGAGAAAACAGTAGCCTAGTCTAATACTTTTAGTGTCTTAGTTAACACTTTAGTAGAAATGTTCACTTATAGTTACCTTCAACTTGTAACCTATTTCCTAGGCACTATGTATTTCGTTCAAGTGATCTTCCTAAAGTTCTCCCCATCTTTAATTCACATTCCAAATTATCTTTGGTTTGCTTCATTTCTTCCTCCATAAGTAGGCTAAATAACACGGGCAGGGGTCGATTACAAACATGTGCCATACTTCTTTCAAACGATGCCTGTATTTCGCGTTCTTTCATTTTTACAAGTAAAGTCCGATTTCTGTCCAATCTGTACACAACGTTTAGCTCCCTGTATTTTATGTAACCACACAACAACATTTTGTAGTCAATACTGACAAAATATTATTCCATAATTTTGCTAAAAAAATGAAATTAAAAGTACTCAACTTCTCAATGAAATGTTTGCTCTTTTTTTCTTCATGTTATAATTTTTACACCCTTTCTTCAATTTCCGTAGACGAACATGGGGACTGCATACAGATGAAAACATGACCAAACGCCTTCTAGTATTTTCTGGAAGCTGAACACAGAATATGTACAATACTACTCTTTACCACTAGCCGTTCGACCATGGAACTAATAAAAACAGTTTCAAAAATTAAGAAACGTTATTTATTTTTTGACCTAGTAAAGACTCAATGAAAGTCATTACTTTACGTTTTGGAATTACAAATTCCTTTACACCAATGAAATGTATTCGTATGACAACGACTTCTCGCACAGGAGAAGCGTCTTCCTCCTCCACCATCTCCCTCACATCGGCTAACCAATCTTCCTCTGGCATCAGTTCGTCAATCCACCATAGATCTGTATCTGAATAATCTATCTCGTCCGGGAAAACCTCGAAGAGGTCCAGCTCTTCTGCCAGGTCAGCCTCGATGTCCAGTGCATACTCCTCGAAATCCAACTCCAGCAAGTCCATTTCCGATCGCCATCTAAAAAATCGAATGCAAAATTGATTTGTTTTAGAAAGATATTGCGTGGATAACTATCCTAAAATATATTACCCTTAAACAGTATCAGTCTTGTGTGAAGAGATTTTTCAAACTTATAAAAATTTATGACTGTGTCATGGTACGTCTTTTAAGGAGTGCGTATAACAATCCAACTTATCAAAAGCATTATCAGAACAAAGTTAACTTATTTCTAAAATACATTATCTGATGACCTCACACTAAGCGTTTGCATACTACAAGTAAATGGTGCGACACATAGGAATACTACAACATACTGCATGTGTGAAAGTGTCATGTACTACTTACTTTGCCAAAAGCGACATTGAACATATATTAAAACGATGTTTCAACGCAAATTACGTAACTAAAGCGCTTAGCTACATGTGTATAGTGACACAACCGGCATATCTCGTGGACTGCATGTTAATACCCTATACGACCGTGCTCCCCACATTGATCATTACATGACGTCTGCTAAGGGGACTGAAACCGGTCGTGTTTTAATTTGCTATCAACACCAATAAGACAGATATTGCCGCGTGTCACACCACAATGTCAGAGTCAGTTACGGACTGCTTCTACGTCAGTCACGTCACCAGTGAGACGACCAGCCCCACCCTCCCTCTACCTCTGCGCCGTGTCCACCCTGAGCACTGTGGTTGGCGATCTTATCTGTACCTCCCCTCTTTGCAAGCACTGACGAGCTATCGTAAACTATTATACTTAACATACATAACTAAAAACTTATCTGCTATTATTCAGAAAGACATGGTACTTACATTTCAGTAGACAGTATGACCTGCCATACAAGCCTGAAATAGAAAAGAGAAGAACATGAACTTTAATTGCGATTTACAAGGGGTAAGTAGTTAGGTTTACTAACATTAAGCAATACTAAGAGCTCACAGGAGCGAAAGGTTTTGCGAAACATGTATATCGGTGTGAAACTTTGTAAGAACTTCGAGACGCGAGAGCAATTGTTGCCTGTATGCCTCGTCAGTCACACGACAGCTCGCCTCCGATCAAAAAGCGCAACTGATGCCGTGATTCCGGCCTACAGCGTTTAGAGTGACGAATGTGCGAGGATGTGAGAGGTGGCGGCGACTTACCAGCATAGAATAGCGAATGCGACGCTGTCGAGCGCAGTGATAAGCAAGAGAACAAGCATGTTGTCTGACTGCTTAGCACCAAATTAGTGTTTCCGCGGTTAACCCGGCTGTAGCTCCATTGTCAACACAGGAGACAAAGGAGTCTCACCTCTCACGAGTGTCGCGCGAAAAAGCTGCTCAACGAATCACTGTTTTTATTCACATATTTATTTGGTAGCTGCGTGATAAGAAAATATATTAAATGATTTTGCATTGACCGACATAGGTTACATGCAATTTTGTAGTAGTTTAAAGATTATTCTTCATGAAATTTCCTGGCAGATAAGGCTCTGTAGTAGAGTGGTAGAGCACTTGCCCGCGAAAGGCAAAGGTCCCGAATTCGAGTCTCGGTCGGGCACACAGTTTTAATCTGCCAGGAAGTTTCATATCAGTGCACACTCCGCTGCAGAGTGAAAATCTCATTCTGGATTATTCTTCATGTATCCCTAAGCGCGACATAAAGTTAATTTGAAAACGCCAACACTTGATATATAAACGTTGGTTTTGATAGAATCTACGCAGATGTTGAGAGGTTCCTCTTTCGGTTGTCTTTTGGCATCCACCTAGCGCGTTCCAAAAATCTAGGTAGGATGACGTGCTCCGCTGTGCCTGTCTACCAGAGCATTATCGTAATAGACGTGGGTAGACAAATTCCTGCAGTGACTAAAAATGTATCAAGCATTTTCCGCATATCAAGTGGTCGACACCGGAAAGTTCGTCTGTGACACACAATACGAAAATGCCATACTTTTTAAGTTTACAGCTGTGGCGTGGAACATCTGGTTCCAACTGATGGAAAATGTTTTAGATGTTTGAAGTTTGAATCATCTAGCTTGAGAGATACATGGTTTCTACATGCAGGAAGGTTCTCTATTTTATGGAGTCGTATCTTTGGAATTGCAGCGACTATCACATCTCTTTCCATTCCAATAATGTCTGCTATTTCAAGGCAGAGACATCGTTAGTGGTTTTAAAGTAAAGAAACGGTGGCCTCCTGTTACACACGAATTTTCCACTTGGCCTATAATCTCATGCTGTGTGATAGCGGTGTTGAAATTGTTTCAAATGGCTCTGAGCACTATGGGACTTAACTTCTGAGGTCATCAGTCCCCTAGAACTTAGAACAACTTAAACCTAACTAACCTAAGGACATCACACACATCCAGGTCCGAGGCAGTATTCGAACCTGCGACCTTAGCGGTCGCGCGGTTCCAGACTGTAATGCCTAGAAACGCCTTGCCATTTCGGCCGCCTGATAGCGGTGTGTCCTTTGATTCAAAGTAATTTTGGATAATTATGTTGTAGAGAAATATCGCTTACATTTTGAGGTCCATTCCTTACCTTCTAGTAAATCTACAGTCACTATAAAAACGATGTCGGCGGCAGTTTAAACGGATAATGAGGTCTTCTTCGTCGCTTACACTTTCCCGATACAAATGAAAGTTTCGGCCAGGAGTTCACACATTTTCCCAGCTTGCATACCTCCGCAATACAAGTCACACGAGAAGAAAGATTTATGAGCGCTGCTGTCTACGAGGATGGGACGAGGTGAGGCGTATTACCAGCTGAGGTTGTGTCCTCCGCACAGATCTGGTTCTACGACAATAGCTTCACAATCCTAGCTAAACTTAGGTTTAGAGTGAAGATCGATATTATGGCAAGATCGTACAGCACGGTGTGTGAGTTCTCTGTCTCGCTTACTGAATAGTTCAAGGCACTACCATATACGTAAAATGCATCGATAACTGGACTACAATTGTATAATGCCACGGTAAGGTGTAAATAAAACCAAATCCTCCACACCTGACTTTCTGCACTCTCATCAACAAACGGGTCTAGCAATTTAGCCGAACTCTAGGCGAAACTGTGAAAGGGCCTGACTGACACGTTGGTGTTGTTATAGTCCAGCACTTCCTTGTCAAAACTAGAACTGGATAGTTAATAACAGATTGACTATGTGCGGTTTAGTTCTTTCACACAAATAAACTGTTTTACCCACGTTTCAGTCAGTACTTTTAGAAACATGCTTAACGTCGTTACAAGATACCCTGTATTTACTGCAGACAAAAAGGGACTCAACACAGATCCGTGTGAGAGACTGCTATATACCAAACATGATTTTGAAGAAAATAGTTAAGCTTTTCGGTAATAAAGCCTGGAATAACTATCACATCTAAATTGTTAACCAACACATTTATTTCCACACTGTCTTCGGTTTCAGAGATGCCGCCAGCCGGGCGGTTAGGAAAGTATCCAGTGTCGTTGGCTTCCCGACAGTGGGCTTTGCGAGCTGTTACGCCTACGTGGTGTTTCCGAGGACAAATATTTTAGCCGTGGCTGTACCGACCGTCAATGAAAGCTGTAATAGTGGTCGATCCTCTGCTGACCGTTTTTCAATAAGAACAGCCCATTTCACATTCTATCCAGGCTTAGGACTGCCTAATACAGAGGCATGCTCAATATTTTTTTTATTTTGTTTGTCTGTAACTTTTTATTTTATTTTTACCTTCGCCTTTGTTCCTTTCTACAACATCACTCGATAAAGCCATCATCATCATTTCATTTGGGCCTTTGTCTCACTTCACCGCGGCATCGGCCTTGTGACTATGATTGGATGCCCTTCCTGTCGCCACCACGAACCCTCCAGGACGGAATTAGTGTACCCTATCTTTCTGCGTCCAGTGTACGCCATAATATGATGCGAATTCTTTCAAACGTCTGCAAGTCGTGTAAGTGGGGCGGTGCGTGTGGACCAGCCCGGTATTCACCTAGTGGGATGTGGAAGACCGCCCAAAAACCACATGCAGGCAGATTCTTGTTGCCACATTAGGTGTGTACCATGTGTCTGTGCATGTATCACTGCTCTTCGTCGTCTTTTGCTTTTTTGATGGTGTTATACATTAATGGGTGTTCTCCTGTAAGCGAGTTTAGTGTCCATGCCTGCAGCATGATGGCTTGAATTTCGGCCTTAGTTCGTTGTATCCGGGCTTGCTTGGTCAGTGCACTCATATAGCACTGTGAAATAAAGTCCATCGTATGACGTCGTCACACTGCCTGCTCACGGCCATATGTCATCATTTCACAGCATAGCACCAGTTTGGCACAAACCATGCGCTAATGCATGGTCGCGGGATACGCCGAAAGGTGTCGTTCGCAAAATTTCCAATTAAGGACTATCTCTGAGGTCGGCGACATTCAATTCCCAAAGACCGCAACTCCGGCACGCCCGCTGCTGCTGGTGGGAGGTCATACATTAAATGGCTTTTGGTCGACGTAGGCTACAGGCTACAGTTTCCCATTTAGGACCTCGGTGTTAACATTATGTGTAACAAACTCTGATCAGCCAGAACAAACCGACTAGTGACTTGCAGTCGATATAAACCCGTAACGGCCATAGCAGCGTCACCTGGCTGGAATGACTGCTAGTCATACACACGCATGTTGCATGTAGCATTGATGAGTATGCTGTTCAAGTGTGGAATGGGGATTGCGCGCAACCTGTCTGAGTCTGGCCGAGGGCATATGTGACGGCTTGGAGTCTCAGCACGAATATTTAGGAAACTGCACGACTTGTCTGGTGTACGAGAAGTGCTGTGGTGAGTTTCTTCACTGCGTCCTGAAACAAGGGGAAACTATGTCCAGATGTCGTGGGATTGGGTGGTCACCACTCATTACAGTTGTCTCACGTCGTAGACTGTGCAGACTGGTGAAACAAGACAGGCAGCTAACTGTGGCGGAATTAAGATCAGATTTTAATGCTATGCAGAGTACAAGTGAGTCTGAACATTCCTAACGATAGGCCTCGGCAGGACGACCCAACATCAGGAACTATGACTTAAAAGGGCACATGAGTATCGGCACTGGAGGCTGGCGCAGTGACAGAGCGTTCTATTGTCCAATGAATCCTGACACCTTCCTCATCAGGCCGATGCTCTGCAAAGAAGGCTTCATCTTCCAGGTGAGCAGTTCCTTGACACCTTTACTGCAGGGTGGAGACAAGCTGGTGGTTTTTCCGTTATGGTCTGGTTTATTTATTTATTTATACGTGTCCAGAACATAACATATTAAATATAACTTATAGTACATAGCATATCACACATAGCACATCATACATAGCATATCACATAGCATATAATAAATAGCATATATATTACAAGTATTACAGAGAATATATGCGTCTTTATATTCCATGTGCTGCCCAGTATTCCGCTGCACAGACTCCCTTATCATTGGCGATAATCAGATCGTCCATGGACACAGGTTCCGACAGTTTCCTGCAGTTGAGTAGGTGCTGATGGTCTTGAGGTTCACCACATTCACATAGTTCGTCCCTTGAGATGTATCCCCATTTCTTCATGTTCTCCTTACATCAAGATACGCCAGTTGTAAGTCTATTGAGTACCTTCCATGTTGTGTATGGGAGATGATGACCTATAGCAAGTTCTTCCTTGGGGTTGTCCCAGTATTTCTCTGATGATGAACTACGCGAGAGTTGTATCCTATGGTCTGCAGGTGATGTCTTGATTGGTCGCGTTGTCTGGAGCAAACATTTTCTCGACTTGAGTCTTGGCGTTTGATGTTCGCATCCAAACAGGGGGTGTCTCTGATCTGTCTCCTGCTTCTTTCTTTCCACTTCAGCTACTGTTCTCCTTCGGATGTCTGGCGGTGCTACGCCCATGAGGTGGTAGATTTTGTCAACAGGGGCTGCCCGCAAGCAGCCGGTTACAATTCGTCCTGTTTCATTTAGGGCAATATTTACCTGTTTTGCATGGCTGGAGTTCTGTCATACAGGTGCTGCATATTCAGCAGTGGAGGAGCACAAAGCGAGGGCAGATGTGCGGAGGACCTGTGGGTGTGCTCCCCAGTTGTTGCCAGTCAGTCTCCTAATAATGTTGTTCCTAGCACTGACTTTCATTTTTGTATCTGTACAGTGATCCTTGAAGGTGAGGGACCGGTCCAACTTCACTCCGAGGTACTTTGGGGTGTCACAGTGGGTCAGCTGTTGACCTCTCCAGGTTATTCTCAGTTTCCTCCGTGCCTCTCTGTTCTGTAAGTGAAATGCACACACTTGTGTTTTGGAGGGGTTTGGCTTCAGGTAGTTGCTATCGTAGTAGTTAGATAATGCCTTAAGACTTGTTGTGTGTTTTTCTTCCACCTCCTCAAAGGTTCTTCCTTGAGCTGCAAGTGCTGTGTCATCTGCATAAATGAAAGATCTTGTGACAGAATTAACAGGCTGGTCATTAGTGTAAATATTAAACAGCAGTGGGGCTAGCACACATCTTTGGGGGATACCATTTCTCTGTGCCCTTCACCGGCTCCTCTTATTTTGTAGGGTAACAAAGAAACGTCTGTTTTGTAGCAGGCATCTTATAAACTGTGTTAGGTGGAAGTCTTTCGTGATGGCACAGATCTTTGTTAACATTTTCCTGTGATTAATGGTGTCATATGCAGCAGTAAGATCCACAAAGGTGACACCGGCAATCTGCCCGCGTTCATATCCATCCTCTATGTGCTGTGTCAGGTTCAAGATCTGTCCACAACACGACCTCCCGGGGCGGAACCCAGATTGTTCTCTGATCAGTCTTTGATCGACTTGGTCTGAAATGCGACTGAGGATCATTCTCTCTAAAACTTTGTATAGATGACATAGGAGTGATATGGGTCGGATATTTTTGACATCTGTGGGCGGTTTCCCCGGTTTCAGAAAGGCCACAACTTTGGTATTTCTCCAGATCTTTAGTATTTGCAATGTTGAAACACAGGTGTTAATCATATCTAGAATCCACTTCTTAGTTGCTGGTCCAAACATTTTTATCTGTTCGGTCCTCAAGTCATCTAACCCCGCAGCTTTATTTTTCTTCATTGAGCATATTGCGGTTTCTAATTCTTCCAATGAGAATGGTGTGCCAATATAGTTATTCTCCTCAGTAATTCTCTGGATCTTTGGAGTTGCCGATTTTTTATTAACTTTGCCATTCAGCAGTAACTGATGTGCTATCTGGTTAGGTGTTATATCAGAGATGGCCGAGGAAATAGCTGTTGGGTCGTTTCCAAGATTTTTCAGCAATTGTCATGACTTTCTACTACTTTGTCTGGTGAACATTGATGATGGCAAATGAGCATCATAAACTGATTGCAGAAGTAAGTGAATTGTGTGTGCAGATGTGGTGCCAACTCCCTCCAGCTACCTACCAAGACCTCACTGCTTCCACGACACAACACTTCGCTGTTGTTATCCGTGTCAAAGGTAGACATACCGGTTATGAGGTAGGTGTTCATAATTATGTGGCTGAGCAGTGTACACTCGACTGAGACTACTATCGGAATGACTCGTTACATGGGTGAATCCGGGATGGAGGACATGCGCTTGCTCCCACATGTCAAAAAAATGCTTATTCTGTGTCCACATTCGCAGTTCTGGGTACTGGGTGCATCGAGAAAAGTGATTTTTCGGTGAAAGTACACAACTAAAATCGCCGCCTCGGATAAAATAGTAGTGCAGTTCTTGTAACAGCGAGGCAGTTTCCTCTGTGAAGAAGCGAGACCGCTCTTCTGTTCCGTCTGTACTTGACAGTACATGGATATAATGACCCGACATCGAGCACCGTCTCCGCTAACCCCTCCTGTCGGAGCGTACAAGATATCCACCACAGTGATGCCACCGTAAAAAGTCTTGTAATGCCACTGCCAGCTTTGAAGGCACGTAATACTTAGGCTTTCTACCTGCACATGATGGGAAATTCGTCTATGTGCACTTTTTGTTGGAGGAGGCTGTCTATGTCCACCGTTTATAGCACAACTTTATGTAAAGACGTATTATTCTGCGGCTTTATGGCGTTGATATTGAGAGAGGCAAGCCAATATGCTTGTCTTCATTACTATTTTGGACGTTGATATTCATAGAACATGTCCAATAGTATGTCCTGAAGAAATGAGTGGAATTTGCTCCTTGTCGGCCTGCAGCTCCAAGGTCAACATCGATATCGCGGTGCAACACCACCTACCGGCAAAATTTTCCTGCGGCTCTGATTGTCGCTATAAACCATAATTAATGGATCAGCCTAACTTGAGCAGAGCTGCTGGACGCCTCGAAGCTGTATGCTCTAATTGTACCAACAAATCAGTGAGTTCGAAAGAGGGCGCATTATTGGCATGAAAGACTGTGTAGCATCCTTCCAAGAAATTGCTGGTCGTATGGGATGAAGTGTTCCGGCGGTGCACCTGGTGTGTGCAGAATGTGTCACGGAAGACCTTAGAACACGACGAGATGGGTCATGTCGCGCCAGAACTCACCACACCCCCGAGAAGTTTGACACATCATCCAAATGGCATTGCATTACAGATCTGCGTCTTCCTCGGCTCTACCACAACGATGGAACTGTTTAACACATCGTACATCATTTGGGATGAGAGTCCGTCGCCATATATTAAGACATGGGTTACTTGCTCGTCGTCCACTTCTCCGCATACTTTTGACGAATGTGGAGAAACATGCTAGACAGCAATGGCATCATGTAGTGTATTCGGTCGAATCCAATTTCTGCTTGTATGAAAATGGTGGCCGCATTTCCCCTCACTGCAACTGGGGGAGGGGAGGGAGGCAGCATCACAGTGACCACATTCACACAAGACAGGGCACTGCGGCCAGTGTGATCTACGTCAGTGACATCTTGCTATACCATGTCTGCTCAACATACCAGATGCCATTTTTCAGCAAGACAATGCACGATCACATATTGTGGTGCGATGTCGTATCTTCTTAGATCACAGGATGTTCTGCCTTTTTAATGGCCCGTCAGATCACCAGACTTGTCGCCATTTGGAAAACTGTGGGGTATGGTGAAACGAAAGGTGCAGTGCTGTTCCCAATTGCCAATTGAACTTTGGAAGCAGGTGAATGAACACAAATTGCTGTACCACAGGACGCCATTCGCACCTATTATGCATCGATGCTATCACGCATGGAACAAATTATCAGCGACAATGGCGAAACATGCGCCTATTCGACAACAGGACACCTGCTGAACTGAGGGGACTCCATTGCTAATAATTTGTACAGAATGTACATTTCCTAACACTGTGAACGTCCTATCTGTAGTCGTTGAAGGTGTTCTGATTGTTCTGAACATGAGTGTATAAATTGTGGGTAGCATTTCTAAGAGACGAATTATACTAGCACCTCATTTTTCTTATGTCCTTTCAATAAATCGTGCTACAAAATGCCAGCACATTTTGAACAGCTCAAAAACGCGTTCGTGTTGGTAAAGTGTTTTGTAATGAAATGATGAGAAACCTAATACTGGTGTTGATGTGTGCACTTTAATTGAATACATTATTGATTGAAAACAATTGTCCTAAAAGAATTAGGCAAAATGTAAGTCACCTTTTAATTCCCTTGCAAATGAGTCAGTCTTGTTATGCTTTTTACTGTGAGTGATAGATGTTCACAGACGCGTTTCGTCTTTTTTCATTTTAAGGCACATCATTGGAATCTAGCATGATACACATACGGTATTTTTGTTTTTTGATACTGATATCGCTTTTCAGGTAGATATTTGACTAACTATAGCTCTTAGTATTTTCAGTTGGCATAGGTGTTTCCTCTCATCTGGTCAATTGGAGGTCACACTACCGTTCATTTGACAAAACATGAGCGTATTTTGGTGTTGCGAACATTTTACTTCCAACTTTATAATTTGTTTGCACTTGCTTTTGTGATGTACTGTCAGTCACAGTCTTCTGTCAGTTATATAGACAGTTATATAGATGTACAGATGTATCCATAGCTACTTTGAGTTCACTGTGTACCTCATTCTCTTTGGTTTGTTTACGTACACGTACATGTCGCCAACCGAACGATGTATATGCTGAAACTAACGGCCATTCGTTTCTATTACGTTTATATCTGTCGGTTGTGTGTGTGTGTGTGTGTGTGTGTGTGTGTGTGTATGAGCAGGAGAGAGAGCGAGAGAGAGAGAGAGAGAGAAGACACATGCAAGGTTTTCTTTTCCATTTAATTTGAGTTTTGGTTTAAATGTTTTACGGAGACGTTCATGGACCAGTGAGTGAGTGGAAAGGGGGTTGGGAGGCGTTATTGATATGATAATGGTCCTCTGTTGTAGCATTCTCTGTTATTTTATTTATTAGCGTAAAGAATGATTCGTTTGATGTGTGTGCTTGATCATTCAGCAGTATTTTCTTTCCTGCTTTGGTTCTCTGTATGTTGTAATTTTCTTGCGGTGTTATGATATAAATTTTATTGTTGATTCTAATTATTTTCATGTCTTCTTCTCTAGTGGTTGGTTTGTAATTGCGTTCTCTTAATTGTTCCGTAAACGTGGAGTGATTTGTTCATACTTTCAAGCTCTCATGTGTTCTTTGTATGTCACATCAAATGTTCTGCCTGATTGTCTTATGTATCTCCCATTACAAGTGTTACACTGTAACTGAAATATACCTACTTTCTGGTATACATCTGTGTTTTTGCGGCTGTATTGTTTTACAGAATTGCCTGTTTTCTTTGCTACGTTTATTCCCTGTCTTTTGAAACGTTGGTGATTTTTTATGCTTGTTTGTGTTTGTGTGTTATTATGAGCCATCGTGTTTTTTCTCTTATATTTTCCTAATAATTTAGTGTAGTTGTTATGATACTGAGTGGTTGTGATTATGTATGGTTCTGTTGTGTTGTTGTCAATGGTTTTTACCCTTTCTGATTATATGTTATTTTTGGTTTTGTTGTTTAGCTTTGTGACTATATCACTGTTGTACTCACTGTTTCAGGCGATCTGCATTATTATCTTCAGTTCTTTTTAGTCGTTTTATTTGCTGAGTGAAATTGTATTGAGTCTATGGAGATTGTTTTGAATTATTGTTTGATTTTTTCGAGTGTGGGTGGTCCTAATATGGGGTGGGGGTGGGGGGGTAACAATGTCAGCTGCTGTATGTGCACAGTGAATTTCAAACATATGCTTTCTGTTGGAACTACTGACGGCCTTGGGAGAGCCAGTCGTGACAAAACTCTACCATCTGGTGAACAAGATGTATGAGACAAGCGAAATACCCTCAGACTTCAAGAAGAATATAATAATTCCAATCCCAAAGAAAACAGGTGTTGACAGATGTGTAAATTACCGAACTATCAGTTTAATAAGTCACAGCTGCAAAATACTGACATGAATTCTTTACAGACGAATGGAAAAACTAGGAGAAGCCGACCTCGGAGAAGATCAGTTTGGATTCCGTAGAAATGTTGGAATATGTGAGGCAATACTGACCCTACGACGTATCTTAGAATCTAGATTATGGAAGGGCAAACCTACATTTATAGCATTTGTAGACTTAGAGAAAGCTTTTGACAATGTTGACTGGAATACTCTCTTTCAAATTCTGAAGGTGGAAGGGGTAAAATATAGGGAGCGAAAGGCTATTTACAGTTTGTACAGAAACCAGATGGCAGTTATAAGAGTCGAGGGACATGAAAGAGAAGCAGTGGTTGGGAAGGGAGTGAGACAGGGTTGTAGTCTCTCCCCGATGTTATTCAATCTGTATATTGAGCAAGGAAACAAAAGAAAAATTCGGAGTATGTATTAAAATCCATGGAGAAGAAATAAAAACTTTGAGGTTCGTCGATGACATCGTAATTCTGTCAGAGACAGCAAAGGACTTGGAAGAGCAGTTGAACGGAATGGATAGTATCTTGAAAGGAGGATATAAGATGAACATCAACAAAAGCAAAACCAGGATAATGGAATGTAGTCGAATTAAGTTGGGTGATATTGAGGGAATTAGATTAGGTAATGAGACACATAAAGTAGTAAAGAAATTTTGCTATTTGGGGAACAAAATAAGTGATGATGGTCGAAGTAGAGAGGATATAAAATGTAGACTGGCAATGGCAAGGAAAGCGTTTCTGAAGAAGAGAAATTTGTTAACATCGAGTATAGATTTAATTGTCAGGAAGCCTTTTCTGAAAGTATTTGTATGGAGTGTAGCCATGTATGGAAGTGAAACATGGACGATAAATAGTTTGGACAAGAAGTGAATAGAACCTTTCGAAATGTGGTGCTACAGAAGAATGCTGAAGATTAGATGGGTAGATCTCATAACTAATGAGGAAGTATTGAATAGGATTGGGGAGAAGAGATGTTTGTGTGGCACAACTTGGCTAGAGGAGGGGATCGGTTGGTAGGACATGTTCTGAGGCGTCAAGGGATCACCAATTTAGTATTGGAGGGCAGCGTAGAGGGTAAAAATCATAGAGGGAGACCAAGAGATGACTACACTAAGCAGATTCAGAAGGATGCGGGTTGCAGTGGGTTCTGGGAGATGAAGAAGCTTGCACAGGATAGAGTAGCATGGAGAGCTGCATCTAACCAGTCTCAGGACTGAAGACCACAACAACAACATGCTTACTTTTTTTCTATTTGATTGTTATATCCAGAAAGTTGATTTGGGTGTTCTCTTCTAGTTCCACTGTGAATTTTATGTATTTATGTAAGTTCTTGATGCCAGTATGTAATTCTTCAATTTTTGTTTGTGGTTCATCTACTAAGCAGAAGATGTATTCCATATACCTGAACCAGTGTAACACGTTGTATTCTTTTACTGCTGTTTTTGTGATCGCTGGGTCAGTTATAACTGGTTCCTTATCTCGAGACATAGACAACCCGTCTCAGGCTATACACTGAGGTCCTTGTATCCGCATTCTTTATTCCCCAGGATCGACCGTAAATTGCTCACTGTCACTTAGGTGATGCACCCAGTCAACTGTGCAAGTCATATTTAACATTGACGTAATTCTAAAGTCGTCACATGTCACAAAAATGGTGGCAGACCTCTCAATCTCTTCTCACTCTGCCCATTTCAAGCATGAGGAGGAAGCACCCTCTTTAGTCGCTGGTCTTGTTTAACTGGGACACTTAAGTGTGAGGCGTTGTTATGGACCTGGACTGCATAGGAAGAGCACGTGGCTATTTCTCAATAACAAATTATGTAACCTGAGTTCTATTTGTTGACAACAGTGTTACGTGACATCAGCAGTGACCATATCGAGACAGATCTGTGAGTGCCCTCATTATACCATATTTTACGTATTTTTCACCTATTTCCCACAACTTTCCTGTTTTATAACCGGATTAATTCTGGAGCTGGGTAGCGAAGCCTGTGCCTTTTTTTTATAACTTTACATCACATGTTTCCCAAATTTTACCTATTGTCACCCTTTTCCGGATTTATGTTACTTGAGATCTATTTCTTTTATAACAGGTTAATATTTCGTTCTTACAACCAGTAACAGAATCGTCACTGACACAGATACGAAAGTAATCTCAATCACCCATATTTTATGAATTTTACAGTGTTTTAGGCAGATTTACATATTGTACCCAATGATGGGAGTTATGTGTTAACATGGTATCAACGTCGTCTCGCATCGAGACAAAACGTCACGTCGCATTATTTGTGTAGACATCTTG
The DNA here is from genome assembly GCF_023897955.1 of Schistocerca gregaria. Classification (NCBI taxonomy): domain Eukaryota; kingdom Metazoa; phylum Arthropoda; class Insecta; order Orthoptera; family Acrididae; genus Schistocerca; species Schistocerca gregaria. The sequence continues at coordinate 72,874,514 of NC_064924.1, forward strand.
AATTTGTCAGTCGATAACAATGCAACATGTTGCCGATTTATTTGTCATTGCTGAAACACCACTCCACTACTAGTGTTGGACGTCATAGTGTTATGAATGAAATCATTCGTACAAATAGTCACGTCGTAGAACACCATACGCGCTACCGATTTCTAGCCAAAGATGCTTTACATAAGACAAATACCACACAGCAGTAGGTAAAGCACCACTACATTATATGATTACCGGACGTCACAGTATAATTTTGATGCTTAGAACCAAAGTTTCTGTATGTATGCAGCACAGCGCCACAAAATACACCAATAGAGACCTAAGAAACAAAAATGAATTTGCCCACAGTGGAAACCGTCCCTCAGACTCAGGTGTGTTGGTGTGTAGCCGAGGACGCCAATGTTTGCCGACTCACTGCACACTAACTGCCAAAAAAGTTTCGGTGTAGTCGGTCTGCCGCCAGATATTGATGCTACATCTGTTCTGGCCGAGAGATCTCCTCCCCACGTTAATAACGGAAAGGAGATCCCGACGCGTCGATGAAAATATGTAAGTCTGGCACACACCTAGATAACGGAGAACTCGCCCCAGCATTCGCATACCGAACGAGTCAAGTGAGATGCTGGTAGGGAAGCCACCCATCGTGCGATTGTGACCACGAGGACACGAATAAGTGAGCTCCGCTTGTTTTCCTGACATTACACCAGACCATCTCACCAGACGAGCTAGAGTGATTTGCACAATTTATGGGTAATCTTCTCCACCCTGGCGGCTGGCATAAATGGTGATCAGTGGTTCAGTGAGAGGGTATCGCGCCACAGAAAAGCCTGTCGTAACTCGCCGGCGTCTTCGATGACAATCGTTGCTAACAGGTGAAGCGCCAAGACCTGCCCTCCCCTCCCCTCCATCCTTTCTCTCTAGACCACCTAGGCTAACCAGTCGCAACTCGCAGACTCTTACACGCTCACCAGAGGAAATCGACCTAAGTTTTTGTAAGTTTGTAGCACAATAAGGTTTGTAGCAGTAAGGTTGTACCAATATACGCTTCGTTGCAGTGAGTCCCTTGTCGCTGTAACACACTCCTTATTAAGCCTAAGTAAGACTTCTCCAGGGCACCAGTAACGTACTGCTGGACTTGTTGCTGGTTGCATTAATCCAGATTCTAGTATTATGTGGACTGAAATTGGCCAAAGCTGTTTTTCGTGAAAATAAGTACTGAGAACAGATATAGATAGTCAACATAACGTAAGGGAAAATAGAACATGTACAGTCACATGCTTTCCTCTCTGTAGCTCTACATTTTGTTAGGGGCACTAGGTGTCTTACAGTGCATGCGTCTTGAGAATAGAGATACCGAATTTGCATGATCCCTTAATAGGCAATAAGCACCCCAGACTCCGGATAAGCATTTAATAAAACATAATGGATGAGTGTCCCATTTTGAAGTGTTCGTGAGATAATTACTGCCCACTCCCATTAAACCGAAGTGATAGTGTCTCAGACTGTAAGTCAGACCTCGTATTTTGTCATAGCACGCCACGATATCCCTAAACAATTTATGTACGTGATAAATAACTATTGATTCGCAGACCAAACATAGGTAAAACCATACTGTCATTACCGCTGTGTAATGGAATCGCAAAAGATCTGGAAGGACGATATTTTCACCACCCATAGCTGTGAGGGTATGAGAAAGCTAGTTTCACACACTTTATTCTGTAGGAAGTCACATGGGCAGGCGGAGTAACTCTGAATGACACCGTCAGATTGGTTGTAAGTAGCTTTGTTTCTTTGTGTAATCAACCTCCACGTTAAAACATCCCAGAGGTATTCTGTAGGATTCAGGTCAGGACTCTGTGTAGGCCAGTCAATTACAGGGATGTTATTGTCGCGTAACCACTCCACCACAGGCCGTGCATTTTGAAGAGGTGCTCCATCTTGTTGAAAGATGCAGTCACCATCCCCGAATCGCTCTTCAACAGTGGGAATCAAGAAGGTGCTTAAAACATCAATTTAGGCCAGTGCTGTGATAGTGCCACACAAAACAACAAGGGTTGCAAGCCCCCTCCATAAAAAACATGACCACACCACAACACCACCGCCTCCGAATTTTAGTGATGGCGCTACACACGCTGGCAGAAGATGTAAACCGGACATTTGTCATACCTATACCATGCCATCCGATAGCCACATTGTGTACCGTGATTCGTTACTGCACACAACGTTTATTCACTGTTCAGTCGTCGAATGTTTACGCTGCTTACACGTTGCGAGCTGGCTGCTGTGACCCAGTGGATCTAGGCTCTTCAGTCTGCAAGCGCGACCACTACGGTCTCAGGTTCGAATCCTGCCTTGGGCATGGGTGTGTGTGATGGTCTTAGGTTAGTTAGGTGTAGGTAGTTCTATGTTCTTGGGGACTGATGACCTTAGATGTTAAGTCCCATAGTGCTCAGAGCCATTTGAACCATTTGGACACCAAGCGAGGGTTTTTTTTGCATTTACCGGTGTGATGTGTTGCTTCTGAGCAGCAGCTCGACCATGAAATCCAAATTTCCTCACCTCCCGTCTAACTTTCATAGTACTTGCAGTGGATCCTGATGTAGTTTTGAATTCCTTTGTGATGGTGTGCGTAGATGTCTTCCTATTACACATTACGACCATCTTCAACTGTCGGTCGTCTCTGTCAGTCAACGGATGAGATCGGTTGTACGCTTTTATGCTGTACTTGTCCCTTCAGGTTTCCACTTCACTATCACATCGGAAACAATGGGCCTAGGGATGTTTCGGGAGTGTGGAAATTTCGCGTTCAGACGTATGACCATGTTCGAAGTCCGTGATTTCAATGAAGTACCCCATTCTGCTCTCTCACCATGTCTAGTGGCTAATGAGGTCGCTTATACGGTGTACCTGGCAGTAGGTGGCAGTTCAATGCACCTAATATGAAGAACGTATGATTTTGGAGGTTTCTGGGATACTTTTGAACACATAGTGTAGGTATGCTCAACGTAATTATCTCCCTTACTCATCAGGAACCTGTAAATTCTTGCCTACTCCTGCCACAAAGACACTCCCTCCTGGGATGAATAGGTATTCCGTGAGTTCTCATATTTGATGTCACTAGACTCTCACTTATTCTTAACACTATCAGAACAGCCACTAAGAAAGTAATGCGGCCCACACTGGTTTGTTTTCGACAGAAAGACACTCATCCATCCTACGCACAGTAGACAGTAGAGGTGTCAGCATCGCTGTTTGGTGGCTCATGTAATGGGTTCCCATGTTAAATAATTAGAACTACAATCAAACAGAGCATGGACTTTGATCCTATGGAACATAGCACTACCACACAGTTTACACTATATAATACTCCGAGAAAAGCAAGTCTGGACCTTATATAAATCTGTATTTGTGCTTCTAAAACTATGTAGAACAAACACTGGAATACATTTTTGGCAGGCAATACGATTACTAAGAGCAACTGATTTTTACTATCGATGATGATACACTAAGCAGCAGAATACCATCGGATATTGATTATTTTAGCTACGCTATCGATCACGCAAATTTTTAAAAGTGATTGGACTCACATTATATTGTTTGCGCCGTGAGGTGCATACGCCATAGTTGTGAGTTGGGGTGTAGCGTCCAACAGCAACATTCACAGTGCTACGCAACACACTAAAAACGCATACTTAGCTGTGTCCTCAGAGCTGAAGCCCAGCGACGGGGTGGTTTGTAAACTAACTGAACTCTCGCAAGTGGACGGCTACAGATGTCGCAGGCAGACAGGCAAATACAGTTATCTGACCGACCCTGATTATTTAGCTGTGCGATGGACACGACCTCCCATACAGAATCGTAGCGAGCAGTAGGCAAGCAGTCGGGATTGTAAACATCTGAGGATCGCCAACCCTGATTCCCTCTCCCTCTTCCCCCCCCCCCTCTCTCTCTCTCTCTCTCTCTCTCTCTCTCTCTCTCTCTCTCTCTTCGCTCGTTCTCGTCCATGGTACACGCATCCAAAGCAGTAAATCTCCCTCAACTGATACCAACAGATAGAACAATCGAAAAAAGTTCAATGTCCACTAAATGGGAATAAACATTACACATACACCAACAAATAACACAACAGCTTCCTCACCAATACAGAATTAGCGGGAGAGCGGCAGTTTCGTCTTCTATCTCTAGAATGGTTCATCGTTCCACTAGTAAGACAAATGCGCTTTGGTTCCCTCTAGCTACTCCTTACATGTACTATCGAACGATTACCCCATCTGTACAGTGATTATGTTTTTTCTAATTACGAATGTTGGAACTTTAACAGAGGCAACTATTTATTTATAGCTCATAAAAAATAGATACGTGTTTTAACGTATTACTGACGTTCAAAGTAGTCACCATCATTGTGTATAACCCGTTGGCAGCGATGTGTAAGTCGTAGGATACTCTTAGCAGTGTTGACAGTTCGAGCGGCTTGCCTGAAAAATCCCTAACAGTTCTGACCCATATGCTGTGAAGTGTTTCCTTTAGTTTAGAAATCTGGACAAAAGAACCACCTCATGCAGAGGTTATGTCATACCTCGATTTATAAAGACAGAATAGTTTCTTCTGACAGGGATACTTGTAAGCACCTGTAGAAGCAAGACTGCTTCTGATGGTAACATGATTGCGTTTTTTAACATTTGGCAGTTTGTAAGACGATTACGCCTCGCTTTCTAAGACACAGTGGTACCAATCTCAAGAAGAACTTACGAGACATTCCCAAAAATCGTTAATTTTCGTCCAGTATTACTTTGTATCGTCAGCAATCAGCTACTGACGACGTATTATACTTAGTAGTAGGGGATGTATGGCAGGTTCACCATGAACATCAGGATTATGAAGTATGTGTTTGTGTTCCAACATGTGCAGAGGAGATGACTATGTCCAGTCATAAAGAAGGTATGTAACTGACGTCAAATATTGTGATAGCAAAGGAAAGAGTATGCCAAGTCACAAGAATGGTACAGACATTTATATTTCCAGAGCCACAGCCGTCCACAGGGTGTATTTCCGATGCTTTGCTCATTGTTGAATGTCACTCAACTGAATCCGCAATGGTACCATTGAATTGTAAGCATAGCTATCAGATATTTATGTAACCGATTTCATAGGATGATTCTGTCTATGGGTGGCCTATGGAAGGAATGATTCACGTTTCCCGCTAATGGCAGGAGCCGTCCAAATAGAGAGTGTGGTTGCAGTGCAGGAATGTAGTTCAGTTAACATTGTAGTCTTCCAGACAGCCGAATAGCGAACTAATATTTAGTATGTGTTGGACGGCTTTCTTGATCAAGTGGAAATTTGAGAAGATTCAATATGGATATGTGTTGGCGCTAGGCATTATTCCCTCCCGGGTAAATTGCTCCGCTGGATGCTTCTTCGCATTTCACGTCTTTATTGAGTTGAGAGAAGATCCATGGTGGTGTGTGCATCTAGATCGTGGAAGACACGTTTACTGGTTCTCTAGATACGAGAAACACCTTATTTTACTTTGTAAATTGTAGGGGTGATTTGGAATCTGTTACATCACCGACATTAGTATTCATGAGTGAAAATAACTGTTTTCTCTGTTTTCTTTTTCGAGTTTCCATGTAAATCAATTCACAGACTCGCAGAACGGCGGATGCGTTCTCTACGATGCTGTGACTCTTGTCCAGTCCCTGCTGGGGTGTACTACAGACGTGAAACAAAAGTTTTTATTTCATGTCAAACTGCAGTCTTTTAGGACGACACTTTCCCCAGTACATGTGATGCATTATGACCCGTTCAGCACGTGTGCTAGTTTTTTTCGCGAGAATTTCGAAGTATAGTTATAACTATAACGCATTTTTTCCCTCAGCTGTGATAGCGTGTATTGGTTTCAGTTATCAATGCAGTAGGGTGATTTTTCTTGGCGTGTGTAGTGAATTCTGACGTCAAACAACGGAAGTTGCTGTATGCTTGCAGCTAATACACTTTTTTTTTGAACTCCTCTCTGTTCAACACCAGCATCTAGTCAGTTGAACTTCTTTCCAAAGATTGTATTTTAAACCCGAGCCCATTCCCCCTAGCTTGTAGGTCTAGAGTACAATTTGAGTGTTACTGTCCCTTGTTTCGAGTGGTACAGCGAGATTTTATTCCCAGCAGGATAACACAAGTTGTATGGTATAGTCAGTTTTTGCTTATATAGCGATTTTAAGCCGTCCTTGTAGAGCGCTGTGCATAAAGCTGTGTAATTAGGGCGGATCTTTGTGATTAATTACGTATTTATGTCGGATAATTGTGACAGTTTCCCGAGAAAAATAAATAAAGTGCACTTACCTGACCTTCCTCTCCCCCATCTGTACAGTTTCCATGTGTTTGGGGGGTGCACATAAACTTTCCATCCAGCAGAATCAGTGTCCGAGTCGCTGATAAGTTGCGTTTCTTTCGTGCACTGACTGTTTGTGCTGTGAATTATTTTCGGATGTTTAAGCATTGTGAGCGTGTTAGCACGCATTATTTCGGTGATCTTCGAGTAGTTGGTACGTCTGTATGGTGTGTACTGGATTATTTGGGAAATTTATCAGTTCTCTGCGTCGCTGTACATCAGTGCAATTCATTATTTATGAGTAGTTTCCATGTTTGTAATATGTATATTGTGACCCCAAGCACGTCAGCGTCAGTGTTTTGTATCAGTGTAGTAAATAAACTAGGTGAAATCCGTCGCTAAATAAATTGTTTCAAAATGCAATAAATTACAATTGTTTCTTTCTTCAGCAGACCAGAACAGGCTGATTCCATTTTCAGTCATTTTTCCTCCTTCAGACCGCCGGCAGGGTAAGTGTTTTGTATCAGCATAATAAATAAAGCAGATGAAATGTATGCCTTAAAAATGTTCAAAACATAAATAGAGTACACTCCTCGCTCTCTCCAGCAGCCCAGAACAGGCTGATTCCTTTTCCCATTAGTTTTCCCCTCCAGGCCGCCAGGGGGATAAGGAGACTGGGGCAGTTGTGCATCTCAGAAAAACACGTGACGTCATGATGATGATGTGCTCCTATGGACTGAACGCACGATCATGTGACCCATTGCAGCGCCCTCTAGCTATGAACTCGCGAACTAGGTTAGTTCTTTGGTCTAGTGGATCGGAGGCAGTTGCGTCTTGTGTGGTGGGAGCTTATATGTAGGTTTTAGGTATGACAGACAATTCCAGCAGACTCAGATGTTTCCATGCATTGTGTAATGCATCTTTAATGCAAAGCATTTATTTGCAGGATCATATTCTTCCTCTTCATATGTTCAAGCACTAATGCTCGCTTCCATTCTTCATGCAGTGAGCTGTCGATACACTCCTCACGAAATGAGTGCATGTAATACAACTATTAATACTCCCCCCAACATCTCGCTAATTGAACACCGACAGCACTTGTATCAGAGCCTCTTGTGGCGGTAACACGACACTAACTCTGTAGGTACATAATAAATTTAAGGAAAGTTCAACAAATCTAATAAAATTTCAGAAAATTTATACAAATTTAAAGATATTTAAACAAATTATACTCGAATTTAATGACATCATGAGCAGTCGGAGAAAATACTGAGGTGTCAAGTATGAAAGGGATGAGACTGCCTGATGCCTACGGGACCAGAACGGACACCTGTGCATTGCTTAGCAGCAGACAGTTGCGTCGTCACTTCGTGGCGGCCACTGGTGCATCCAGACTCTGGCAATGGCATAGCACGTCGATTGGCAGGATGTGTTTTTTTACTAGCGATGTTTTGTTTTAACTATATTTCAATGATTTAACTGATCAATAGGACGCTACAAATTTTAAAAAGCTACCCCATACATGTGAATAATATCGATTTACTTCATTTGCATAAATTATTTGTATCAACGTGGTGTTAGTGGTACAAGAGTTATGGGGAGGGTGTGCGTGGTCGGGTGACATGGAGCAGAACATCAGGTTAAGTGCAGAACAATAGGTTAATTTGCATACTTTTTATGCAAAGTTTCAGGGGGTTAAAAAGCATGTGAAATTCGAAAAGTGTACCAGAAAATGGTGGGAGGACATAACTGATTACTTGATATCAAAGGCGGTACAATAGTTTAAGGAAATGCAGGTGACATGGAAAGCCACTAAACAGAACAGTAGATTAAGTGCCAACAAAGAGCCAAACATTAGGCTAAAACACCCAGAGTACAGTGTGGGAACATTAGGTTATGCAATGTGTCTTTCCCATGTAATTACTTCTTACAAAACCTAATTGCTTCAAAACATAAGAGCATGATGAGCAAGAGAAATCCAACCTCCACAATCTGAACTCTTTTATATAAACAATATAGCCTTGAATTTTGTGTTATACGATCCTTCCTCCCCACCAGAGAGCCACCAATTTCCATATATTCCGAACACTGTCCTGAATCCTCTAAAGTGTTAAAATAAACAATAATCCATGGACTCTCTAAATTGTTTAAACAATATTCTGTACACAGCAATCAATTCTCCTCCAAATGACAGATTTACGGATTTTTTTCCCACCAGTTTCTGAGGGGAAGGGTGGGAGGGAAGGGTGGCTTATCATAGAGGGAGAGGCTAATTAATTGATCAATTTAATTAAGTAGTCAATCAAACTGATAAGAGTGAGAGGGGATATTCCAGTAACTCAGACCTGAAAGTGTATATGTAGCAGCAAGGAGGAGGAAGGTTGGAGGATTCCACAGCGCGGAGGGTAGTGGGAGGAGGTGGCGAAACAATAGGTTAACCGCCTGTCAATCAAAACGAAGGGTCCTTTTAGCAGAACAATAAGTTAAGTACCTGTAAATCATAGAAGAACAATAGGTTTTCCCCTGAGTGCATACCTGCCCCTGATGTAGGCAACCTTCACTAACAAAATGGGCCACAAATGATCTATCCTGCTTACTAATGTCTAACTTCAGCAGTTCTCCCTATGCTACTCAGTACCAGACAGCCTCCTGTTACAATATAGGAAAATTAAGATAAATGGATAAAAATATATAATATATGGTGTAATGAGAGTACATACATATCTTCTTCGATGTGGGTTCTGAAGGTGTAATGTAGTACTATACCCTTGTCAACAACAGAACTCAAATGATGGAATTTATTATTAACAAATATACACATACTCTCTTATACTTCCCAGCTCCATAGTAACCCTTTCCAGTGCCCCAGTTATTTAAGGTATGAAAGGAGTGCTCATTGGTCCTGCTAGCTCACTCATTTGTTACATAGTTTTATTCTTAATTTCTTTGCGTGTTTTTGGTGCTTGCATTGTTTAATTCATAAATTTCGGGCGTATTGTAGTGCTTGAGAGTTGTAGCATCGCGTTTTTAGTACCTGAATAGTGTAAAATCGTGTAGTCTCCCTCCGCCGCCAAGCAGTGTGTCAGCAGTGCGCAAGTAGCAGCATTAATGCATTTACTAGGCACTCTTGTATTTTAATAACCGTTTCAATTTTGTGTCGAATTGTTTGTGCTCTCTGTAGATTAATTCAGACGTTTTTTGCACAACAGTTTTTAGCATGGATAGGGACTGCAACTGATAAGTTCGGATGCAGACTGAGTTGGCATCCCTTCGATCCCAGCTTCAGGCAGTGCTCGACAGATTTCGAGAGGGTGCGTTTCTGGATGAGGTATCGAATATACTGATTCCCCCTACTTATACCTCCCGAGGAGATCACGAATGTAAAATTAGGGAGATTCGAGCGGGCACGGAGGCTTTCAGACAGTCGTTCTTCCCGCGAACGATACGCGACTGGAACAGAAAAGGGAGGTAATGACAGTGGCACGTAAAGTGCCCTCCGCCACACACCGTTGGGTGGCTTGCGGAGTACGAATGTAGATGTAGATGTAGGGGATGGGAGTGGAGGGAGAGATGGGTTGGCGCCATTTTCATGACACGTAGCAACTATAGAGTCACATCATGACCTTGAATATACCTCACACATCATGCTACTGCCAGTGTTTCCCCACGAGAGAGGGAGTAGGCGAACCAAGGAGCACAAGTGTATAAACTGACATCAGATGTTTGTATCTTATTTAGAGGCCAGTAAACAGTTATGACTTATCCGGGGCCTCAACCTGCAAAGGTGCCCTACTCATGTGCAAAACTAAAACTAAACTCCTCCTGAACAGGCCATGGTAGCCCAACTGTACAGACCGACCGTCACGTCACTCTCAGCCCACATGCACCACCAGATACAAGAATGTAGGAGCATGTGGACAACACACCATTCTCCCAGCTGTATGTCAGTTTCCGAGACTGGAGCCACTACTTCTCAGTCAAGTAGCTCCTCAGTTTGCCTCACAATGGCTGAGTGCACCCCACTTGCCAACAGTGCTCAGCAAACTGGATGGCCATTCATCCAAGCGCTTGCCCAGACTGACTGCGATAACTTTGGCGATCTGACGGGAACCGGCAAGGCCGTTGGCACTCATGAGCACATAACATAATAAACTGAACACTATTGTCACTTATCATAAAGAAACAAACACACAGCATTATGAATAACATGATTTCCATTCCCCCTGCTGCTCATTTGCATGACCATATCCTCTCATATATATATTACTCATCAATTCTCATGTCCCATTCATTCGTCCATCGCAAGATGATTTAACTTCTCCTATCCTGGACATTAAAGCTACGCGAGAGGTCCTGAAACGCATTGCACAAGAAGTCAGAGAACTACTGTTGGTGTTTCAAGCTACACACAATCATCAGATGTTGTCCCTGTAAGAAGCCCCAAAAGTTTGGCATGTTCTCTGTGCCGTCTCCGAAAAAATAGAGCACCACCTGGCATCGAAGCCACGTTACTGCGTTCGTTTTAGTGCATGGATAGTATGTTCTATCTGGGGAGAACACTATCACTGGTCCAATGTCTTGTCCGATACAAAGAAAAAAAGCGATCTTCTGTGTCATCAAGCTACCCACTTCTGCCTAGAGACTGCCTGTAATTCAGTGTTCATAATTGTCTAGATTTTGGAGCATAGGGCATAATGATCAAACAATCAGATGAATCATATCGAGTCTGCATCGAGTCACGGGTACACCATATACGTCAGGTACAACATTGTACCTGTTTGTGCCTCTGTGTCTAAGGAAACATAGTGTACTGATCACTATACCACGTGCCAATTGATTTGTGGATACCTCCTCAGAATAAGGTTCCTAGGCCATCCTTGAGTTGCAGGTCTGGTTCCTGGCAGAGCTATCTGAATACAAATATGTTTGATATTAAAAAGACTGTGTTTAGGGTGACTGTTAAATGTGCTGGACAGCCACTGGTGGTATTTATTATATTAAATTTCTAATCAGCTATCTACACAGATTAAACATTCTGTTGAAGCATAGCGTCACCACTCTTTCGTGAACATGTGCAACACCTGGTCAATTCATACCAAGACAGGGGCCTGGGAGTAGTATCTGTTGAAAAAGTAGACCTGCACTCATGAAAGAACCAAAGGATGCTAATATGAATTGTGCGACTATAGCCAACGTCGGCAGTACTTGTGCAAAGTGTAGAATCCGTAACCCCAGATAGTTATTTACATGTGTGACCTGCTGGAGGATGTCTAAGGCCTGTGTGAAGTTCCTGTTGACACCTGTCTGGACTGCTTGTAGCAGAGTATTAGTTGTACAGTGCTGAGCGACAAATACTGTTGGTAACAACAATTCCTAGGCATTCCAAGGTACCAACGAGCCATAAACGGGCTACATATTCTTGCAATAGCCTGACCCCAATACACATCAACAACCAACTTATCCACATTTATATGGTAGCTAGTGGCCGTTCCATATATGGGGATCCAAACTAAAGCCACATGCATGTCGTTGTCAGTCCGCACCGCCACCACCAAGCCATCAGTATATGCTTTACACTTAAATCTATATCATTCCAGTCAGTCCTGTCAGTCGGTGGCAACAGCCACAGAGTAACAGATCAAGGGCTGTCACATATAATATTGTAGACACGGGACACAATTGTCTGTCGAAACTCGATACGACAAGGGATTTTTCCGTACAGCCATTCAGAAACACTGCGGAGAAATCATGATGGAGTTACCACGCCTTGACAATGATAAATGGTCATGAAAACCGCATGTTCATCAAGCCTTAGACTCACTCCATTGAAAGCTTGATGAAATCATACTGACAAAAGTGCTCCTTGGCTGCGGAACGTCTTTGCTAGGGCAATCATATCGTAATAGTCACCCAGCGCCTTCTAGATGTTGATATCTCCGCCGCGCGCCGTATGATCGAGTGAGATAACGTGGAACAATTTTCATTGGAAGAGTTCTGATAATAGACTATGATATTTTAAAGTCGCAGTTCAGCAGCGTCAGTTGTCGTTAGTCCGGAATCTGGGTGCCACTTGAAGTTCTGTGTATCGCAATAATCAGCAATGTTCAGTAATGTTCATGTCTCGGGAGTTTGGTGGCCAGTGAAAGTGTTTAAACTCAGATGAGTGTCCCTAGAGCCACACTGTAGTATGATGGACGTGTAGAGTGTCGCTTTGTCCTGCTGGAATTGACGAAGTCCGTCGGCATGCACAATGGACGTGAATGGATGCAGGTGATCAGACAGAATGTTTACTTACCTGTCACCAATTAGAGTAGTGCCTAGAAGCGCCAGCTGCACACGCCCCACACGGATACAGAGCCTCCACCATCTTGAACAGTCCCCTGCTGACATGGAGGGTACAGTGGTTCATGAGGTTGTCTCCATATTTGTACACGTCCATCCGCTCGATACAGAATCGGGCAACATGTTTCCAGTCATCAACAGCCCGAAGTCGATGTTGACGGGCCCAGGCGAGGCGTAAAGCATCCAAATACTGCGCCAAACACTTATTGTCTTATATGAGCGTTGCCAACTGCAGGGCCACACTTTTCCGATGTACAACTGATGCTTCGGTGTTCATAAGGGCCGTTACTAAGCGGCTCACAGAAAGGGGGCTGAGTTCACGACACCCCTTGCGCCGACCTCCATTGACCTCTGTACACCAAAAAGTTGCGTTATCAGTGGTGTCGGGCCACTCTGCCTGGAATCTCACTGACTGCAGTAGAACTGTCCTCAGCAAGGAGTCCTCCTTCTAAAGAGGCCCAAATGACCAGCGAAGACGCGTCTATAGCTCAGACCAACGTTGACGTACCGTCGTACAAGTCGCCCACCATGTGGCCCAACAACCAGCAGTACTGCCGTTTTATTTCATAGCAGGAGTCCTTTGGTTGTCACCCGCGCCATCCTTACAGCACAGCTGTAAGTCAGCGTAATACGATCCCCCGTTTTGTTGCCCTCAATGGTCAGTCATCCTGGGATTACATTTCAGCAAAATAATGCCAACCCTCACTCGGCCACAGTTTCTACTGTATGCCGTCGTGGTGCTTGCCAAAAACTATGATGGCGAGTAGTGTCGCTGGATCTCTCCCCTATTGACAACGTTTGGAGCATTATGGGCGGGGCAGTCCTATCAGATAGTATTATGACGGTCAAACGCGCCAACTGGACGGAATTTGGCACGATATCCCTCAGGAAGTCAGCTCTCTCAATCAGTGCCCTACAAATAAGTGCTTCCTTGCAAAAGCGCCAGATGTTGACCGACGCGTTGTTGCCTTGCCCAATTACAGAGGCTCTTTCTCTTGAATAAACCTCGCAGTTTTTCTGCAACTGTAATCAGTTGTCTGCCTGCACAACACTTTTATAGATTTCCTTCCCATTTGCATTTCAAATTGTCTTTCTTTTGCTTCATTTCTTCCTCCATAAGTAGGCTAAATAACAAGGGCAGGGGTCGATTACAAACATGTGTCACACTTCTTTCAGCCGATGCCTGTATGTCGTGTGCTTTCACTTTTACAAGTAAGGTCTGATTTCTGTCCAAGCTGTATACAACGTTTCGCTCCCTGTATTTTATGTAACCTCACGACAACATTTTGTAGTCAATACTGCCAAAATATTATTCCATTATTACACTAAAAACTTGAAATTAAGAGTACTCAACTTCTCAATGAAATGTTTGCTCTTTTTTTCTGCATGTTATAATTTTTACACCCTTTCTTCAATTTCCATTGACGAACATGGCGACTGCATAGAGATGAAAACATGATCAAACGCCTTCTAGTATTTTCTGGAAGCTGAACACAGAATATGTACATTACTACTCTTTATCACTAGCCATTCGACCATGGAACTAATAAAAACTGTTTCAAAAGTTAGAAAATTTATTTATTTCTTGACCTAGTAAAGACTCAATGAAAGTCATTACTTTACGTTTTGGAATTACAAATTCCTTTACACCAATGAAATGTATTCGTATGACAACGACTTCTCCCACAGGAGAAGCGTCTTCGTCCTCCACCATCTCCCTCACATCGGCTGACCAATCTTCTTCTGGCATCAGTTCGTCAATCCACCATAGATCTATATCTGAATAATCCATCTCGTCCGGGAAAACCTCGAAGAGGTCCAGCTCTTCTGCCAGGTCAGCCTCGGTGTCCAGTACATATTCCTCGAAATCCAACTCCAGCAAGTCCATTTCCGATAGCCATCTAAAAAAACGAAGACAAAATTCATTTGTTTTTGGAGATCTTGAGTGGATAGCTAACCTAAAATATATTATCCTTAAACAGTGTCATTCTTCTGTGAAGATATTTTTCAAACTTATAAAAATTTATGACTGTGCCATGGCACGTCTTTCAAGAAGTACGTATAACAAACCAACTTATCAAAAGCGTTATCAGCACCAAGTTAACTTATTTCTAAAATACATTATCTGATGACCTCACACTAAGCGTTTGCAGACTACAAGTAAATGGTGCCACACACAGGAATACTACAACATACCGCTTGTGTGAATTTGTCATGTACTTTGCCACAAGCGACATTGAACATATGTTAAGAGGATGCTTCAACACAAGTTACGGAAGTACGTCGGTCTCTCATGCTGGTAGTTAACTACTACTAAAGTGATTAGCTGCATGTGTATTGTGACACAACCGGCATATCTCGTGAAATGCATGTTGGTACCCTATACGACCGTGCTCCCCACATTGATCATCACATGACGTATGCTAAGGGGACTGAAATCGGTCGTGTTTTAATTTGCTGTCATCACCAAGAGGACAGATATTGCCGCGTGTCACACTGCAATGTCAGAGTCAGTTACGGACTGCTTCTACGTCAGTCACGTCACCAGTGAGACGACCAGCCCCACCCTCCCTCTACCTCTGCGCTGTGTCCACCCTGAGCACTGTGGTTGGCGATCTTATCTGTACCTCCCCTCTTTGCAAGCACTGACGAGCTATCGTAAACCATTATATGTAACATATATAACTAAAAACCTTATCTGCTATTATTCAGAAATACTTGGTACTTACATTTCAGTAGAGAGTACGAGCTGCCACCCAAGAATGAAATAGAAAAGAGAAGAATATGCACTTTAATTACGATTTACAAGGGGTAAGTAGTTAGGTTTACTAACATTAAGCAATACGAAGAGCTCAAAGGAGCGAAAGGTTTTGGGAAACATGTATATCGGTGTGAAACTTTGTAAGAACTTCGAGACGCGAGAGCAATTGTTGCCTGTATGCCTCGTCAGTCACACGACAGCTCGCCTACGATAAAAAATCGCGACTGACGAAGCGATTCCGGCCTACAGCGTTTAGAGTGACGAGTGTGCGAGGATGTGAGAGCCGGCGGCGACTTACCAGCACAGAATCGCTAATACGACGCTGTCGAGCGCAGTGATAAGCAAGAGAACAAGCATGTTGTCTGTCTGCTTAGCACCAAATTATTGTTTCCGCGGTTACCCCGGCTGTAGCTCCATTGTCGACACAGGAGACAAGGGAGTCTCACTACTCACGAATGTCGCATGTAAAAAACTGCTCAGTGAATCACTATTTCTATTCATATATTTATTTCGCCGCTGCGTGATAACAAAACATATTTAATGATTGTTGCACTGACCGACAGAGTTTACATTCCAGCATTATAATAGTTTAAAGGTTGTTCTTCATATATCTGTAAGCACGCGATAAGTAAATGTGAAAATGCCGAGACTTGATTTAAAAACGTTGGTTTTATTGTACCGAGGTTCCTTTTTTGCTTGTCTTTTGGTATCCACCCAGCGCGTTCCAAAAAAGGTAGAATAACGTGCTCCTCTGTGCCTGCCTACCATAGCATTTTCGTAATAGACGTGGGTAGACAAATTCCTGCAGTGTCTAAAAATGTATATCAAATTCATCTGTTCTGGTTGTGACACTTTGGAGCTGGACAACATAGGGTTAGGTTGCATCCCGTGTCGGCTTGTTAATTAGAAATATGTTACTTGAGATCTATTTCTTTTACAACTGTTTAATATTCCGTCCTTATAACCATTAGCAGAAGCCTCAATGAAACAGATGCGTAAGTAATCTCCTTCACGTACATTTTATAATTTTTTCCGAATTTTAGGCAGTTTTAGCAATTTTAGCAAATGATGTGAGTTATGTGTCAACATGGTGTCAACATCGCCTCTCATCGGACAAAATGTCACATCACATACGTCACGTCACGTCATCACTTCACATCACAATAGCGCACTGTGTTATGGCACGGTGTGATGCGTTGCTTAGAAGTCTTGAATTTGTCATTCGAGAACAGTGCAGCATGTTGCCGATTTATTTATCATTGCTAAGATACCACTCCATTACTAGTGTTGGACGTCATCGTGTTAGAAATGAAAACATTCGTACAAATAGTGACGTCATAGAGAATTCTACACGCAGTATCGATTTCTAGCCAGTGCTGCTGTATATAAGACAAATACCACTACCTTATTAGATTATGGGACGTAACATTAACATTTTGATGCTTAGAGCTAAAGTTCCTGTATGTATGTAACACAACGCTACAAAATCCAACTCTAGAGACATGAGAAACGAAAATGAATTTGCCCACGGGGGAATTCATCCCTCAGACTCGATTGTGTTGGCATGTAGCCGAGAACGCTGATTTTTGCGGGCACACTGCTCACCAACTGCCAAAAAGGTTTGGGTATAGTCCTCTCAGGTCTGGCGCCAGACATTGGTGCTAAACCAGTTCTGTCCGAGAGATCTTCTCCCCAAGTTAATAAGGGCAAACAGATCCCGACGCGTCGATGAAAATATGTAAGTCTGGCACACGCCTAGATAACGGACAACTAGCCCCAGCATTCGCGCATCGAACGAGTCAAGCGAGATCCTAGTAAGTTATGCTACTCATCGTGCGATTGTGTCCTCCAGTTAGCGAATAACAGAGCTCCACATGTTTTCCTGACATTACAACAGGCCATCTCACCAGGCGAGACAGAGAGGTTTGCACAGTGTATGTGTAATCTTTTCCACTCTTGCGGCTGGCACAGAAGGTGCTCACTGGTTCAGTGAGAGGGTATCCCGCCACAGAAAAGCGTGTCGTAACTCGCCGGCAGACAAACGTTGTCAACAGTTGAAACACCAAGCACTGCCCTCGCCATCCCCCCAAACTTCCTCTTTGGACCACCTAGGAGAATCAGTCGCAACTCGCACTCTCTTAAACGAACGCCAGAGAAAATCTACCTAAGAGCTTATAATGTTGTAGCGGTATAAAGCACCAACATAATAATGCTGGACTCTTCGCTGGTAAGATAAATCCACATGCTAGTATTATGTGAACTCAAATTGGCCAAAGCGCTTTCTCGTGAAAAACAGTACTGAAGAAAGATCGTTCAAATGGCTCTGAGCACTATGGGACTTATCATCTAAGGTCATCAGTCCCCTAGAACTTCGAACTACTTATACCTAACTAACCTAAGGACATCACACACATCTATCTCCGAGGTAGGATTCGAACCTGCGACCGTAACAGTCGCGCGGTTCCGGACTGAACCGCCTAGAACCGAAACTCAGGAAAGATATAGACAGTCAGCGAAACGTAAAGGTAAATAGAACTTGTAGGGTTAGATGCTCTCCTCTCTGTAGCTCTGCGTTTTGTTAGTGGCACTAGGTGCCTTACTGTGTGTGCCTCTTGGCAAGAGAGATACCGAATTCACATGATCCCCTTATAAGCAATAAGCAGCCCAGAGTCCGGGTAAACATTTAATAAAACATTGAAAATCTGTGTCTAATTTGGAAGTAGAAGTATTCTTGAGACAATAAAAGCCCACATCCATTAACCCAAAATAATAAGTGTCTCTAACTGTAAGTCAAAACTCTCATTTTGCCATAACACGCCACGTAACTCCTATAAAACGAATGTACGTGATAGATAACCATTGATTCGTAGACCCTCGTAGGTTATACCATATTGCCATCTGCGTTATGCAGTGTAATCGTAAAAGATCTGGAAGAGTGATGTTTCCACCAGCCATAGCTGTGAGAGCGTAAGAAATCTAGCTTCACAGACTTAATTCTGTAGGAAGTAACATGGGCAGGTTAGATGGTTTCAGTCATCCGGCGGGGAAATTCTGAATTACAGCGTCATATTTAGAGTAAGTAGCTTTGTTTCTTTGTGTAATCGAATATCACATTTAAACTATAGGCATACAGCGAAAAACTTTATACAACATCATAGATCATGACTGTCTTTCTTCCAAATACAGTTTCGAGGTATTCATTCTGTTACTGGCGAATAATCTGTTACAGCGAAGCTTTAACAACACGTAAATATCCACAAAAATAAAGCACTCGTATACTTGAATTTTAGGGGTCATGAAAGGCGTTGTAATCAATGCCATCCAAGCTAGTATATCTTCCTCAATAGACAACTTGTAGGATGATCTTAGGATTGCTTATAAGATAATTTTAATACACTATGTCATCAAATGTATCTGGACACTTGGCTGAAAATGATTTATTTGTGAATACCTCCTCAGAATGGGTTTGCTAGGCTGTCCCATAGTTAGTATCTGATAGGCGTCTGGTCTAGTTCCTGGCAGAGCTATGTGAATACAGCTATGTTTGATATGAAAAAGAATGTGTATAGGGTGAAGTGCCTGTTAAATGTGCTGGACAGCCACTGTTGGTAATTCTTCTATTAAATTTCTAATCAATCATATCTCATGTTATCTCCACAGTTTTAACATTGTGCTGATGCATAGCACCACCTCTCTTTCATGAACATGTACAAGAACCGGTCAACTAATACCAAGACATGGGCCTGGGGTTTGTATCTGACTTTAAAAAGTAGACCTACAACTCATGAAGGAACCAAATGATGCCCATAAGAATTGCGCCACTACCGCCAACGTCGGGAGTACTTGGGCGGAATCTGTAAGTCTGGGTAGGTGTTCACATATGTGGCCTGCTGGACGATGTCTAAGGCCCATGTCAGCTTCCTGTTGACACCTGTCTAGACTGCTTGTAGCAGTCTCATAGAGTTGTAACTGCTGCGTGCAATATGTCATTCGTAACAACAATTCCTAGTCATTCCAAATTACCAATGAGCCATAAACGTGCTACATATTCTTCCAATTAAATGACACTGATAAACATTAACAACCAACTTGTCCACATTCATGTACCAATGTCAACAACACGAGCTCAGCAACTATGACTGAAATGGGCATTTGACCATCGGCACTGGAAGGTGGCGCAGTAACGGAGCATTGTATGGTCTGATGAATCCCGATACCTCTGTCACCACGCCAATGCTAGGACAAGAATGCTTTGTCTCCCAGGTCAGCAGTTCCTTGACACCTGTACTGCAGTATGGAGACAAGCTGGTGGCGGTTCTATTAAGGTCTCGCGAACATTCACGTCTAGGGCACCATGATGGCTTATGAGTGTCATAAACTGATTGCAGACCACGTGCCCGATTTCATGATGGTTATGTCCCCCATGACCTTGCCATTGGTGGGGAGGCTTGCGTGCCTCAGCGATACAGATAGCCGTACCGTAGGTGCAACCACAACGGAGGGGTATCTGTTGAGAGGCCAGACAAACGTGTGGTTCCTGAAGAGGGGCTCAAGCCTTTTCAGTCGTTGCAGGGGCAACAGCCTGGATGTTGACTAATCTGGCCTTGTAACAATAACCAAAACGGCCTTGCTGTGCTGGTACTGCAAACGGCTGAAAGCAAGGGGAAACTACAGCTGTAATTATTCCCGAGGGCATGCAGCTTTACTGTATGATTAAATAATGATGGCATCCTCTTGGGTAAAATATTCCGGAGGTAAAATAGTCCCACATTCGGATCTCCGGGCAGGGACTACTCAAGAGGAGAATGAAAACTGGCGTTCTACGGACCGGAGTGTGGAATGTCAGATCACTTAATCGGGCAGGTAGGTTAGAAAATTTAAAAAGGGAAATGGATAGGTTAAAGTTAGATATTGTGGGAATCAGTGAAGTTCGGTGGCAGGAGGAACAAGACTTCGGGTCAGGTGACTACAGGGTTATAAACACAAAATCAAATAGGGGTAATGCAGGAGTAGGTTTAATAATGAATAGAAAAATAGGAATGCGGGTAAGCTACTACAAACAGCATAGTCAATGCATCATTGTGGCCAAGATAGATACAAAGCCCACACCTACTACAGTAGTACAAGTTTATGTGCCAACTAGCTCTGCAGATGACGAAGAAATTGAAGAAATGTATGACGAAATAAAAGAAATTATTCCGATGGTGAAGGGTGATGATAATCTAATAGTCATGGGTGACTGGAATTTGATAGTAGGAAAAGGCAGAGAAGGAAACATAGTAGGTGAATATGGATTGGGGAAAAGAAATGAAAGAGGAACCCGCCTGGTAGAATTTTGCACAGAGCACAACTTAAGCATAGCTTGGTTCAAGAATCATAAAAGAAGGCTGTATGCATGGAAGATGCCTGGAGATATTGACAGGTTTCAGATAGATTATATAATCGTAAGACACAGATTTAGGAACCAGGTTTCAAATTGTAAGACATTTCCAGGGGCAGATGTGGACCCTGACCACAATCTATTGGTTATGACCTGTAGATTAAAACTGAAGAAACTGCAAAAAGGTGGGAATTTAAGGAGATGGGACCTGGATAAACTGAAAGAACCAGAGGTTGTACAGAGTTTCAGGGAGAGCATAAGGGAACAATTGGCAGGAATGGGAGAAATAAATACATGTGGAAGAAGAATGGGTAGCTATGAGGGATGAAGTAGTGAAGGCAGCAGAGGATCAAGTAGGTAAAAATACGAGGGCTAGTAGAAATCCTTGGGTAACAGTAGAAATACTGAATTTAATTGATGAAAGGAGAAAATATAAAAATGCAGTAAATGAAGCAGGCAAAAAAGAATACAGACATTTCAAAAATGAGATCGACAGGAAGTGCAAAATTGCTAACCAGGGATGTCTAGAGGACAAATGTAAGGATGTAGAGGCTTATCTCACTAGGAGTAAGATAGATACTGCTAACAGGAAAATTAAAGAGACCTTTGGAGATAAGAGAACCACTTGTATGAACATCAAGAGCTCAGATGGAAACCCAGTTCTAAGCAAAGAAGGGAAAGCAGAAAGGTGGAAGGAGTATATAGAGGGTCTATACAAGAGCGATGTACTTGAGGACAATATTATGGAAATGGAAGAGGATGTAGGTGAAGATGAAATGGGAGATACAATACTGCGTGAAGAGTTTGACAGAGCACTGAAAGACCTGACTGTAAACAAGGCCCCGGGAGTAGACAACATTCCATTGGAACTACTGACAGCCTTGGGAGAGCCAGTCCTGACAAAACTCTACCATCTGGTGAGCAAGATGTATGAGACAGGCGAAATTCCCTCAGACTTACAGAAGAATATAATAATTCCAATCCCAAATAAAACAGGTGTTGACAGATGTGAAAATTACCGAACTATCAGTTTAATAAGTCACAGCCGCAAAATACTAACGCGAATTCTTTACAGACGAATGGAAAAACTAGTAGAAGCCGACCTCGGGGAAGATCAGTTTGGATTCGGTAGAAATGTTGGAATACGTGTGGCAATACTGACCCTACGACATATCTTAGAAGCTAGATTAAGGAAGGGCAAACCTACGTTTATAGCATTTGTAGACTTAGAGAAAGCTTTTGACAATGTTGACTGGAATACTCTCCTTCAAATTCAAAAGGTGGCAGGGGTAAAATACAGGGAGCTAAAGGCTATTTACAATTTGTACAGAAACTAGATGGCAGTTATAAGAGTCGAGATACATGAAAGGGAAGCAGTGGTTGGGAAGGGAGTGAGACAGGGTTGTAGCCTCTCCCCGATGTTATTCAATCTGTATATTGAGCAAGCATTGAAGGAAAGAAAAGAAAAATTTGGAGTAGGTATTAAAATCCATGGACAAGAAATAAAAACTTTGAGTTTTGCCAATGACATCGTAATTCTGTCAGAGGCAGCAAAGGACTTGGAAGAGCAGTTGAATGGAATGGACAGTGTCTTGAAAGGAGGGTATAAAATGAACATCAACAAAAGGAAACCGAGGATAATGGAATGTAATCGAATTACGTCGGGTGATGCTGAGGATTAGATTAGGAAATGAGACACTTAAAGTAGTAAAGGCGTTTTGCTATTTGGGGAGCAAAATAAATGATGATGGTAGAAGTAGAGAATATATGAAATGTTGACTGGCAATGGCAAGGAAAGCGTTTCTGAAGAAGAGAAATTTGTTAACATCGAGTATAGATTTAAGTGTCAGGAAGTCATTTCTGAAAGTATTTGTATGGAATGTAGCCATGTATGGAAGTGAAACATGGACGATAAATAGTATGGACAAGAAGAGAATAGAAGCTTTCGAAATGTGGTGCTACAGAAGAATGCTGAAGATTGGATGGGTAGATCACATACCTAATGAGGAGATACTGAACAGAATTGGAGAGAAGAGCAGTTTGTGGCACAACTTGACGAGAGGAAGGGATCAGTTGGTAGGACATGTTCTGAAACAACAAGGAATCACCAATTTCGCATTGGAGGGGTAGCATGGAGGGCATGTTAGTGACGGACAACGGAGGGTGGCAGTATGTCCTTCCTGTAACCACCCCAAACCACCACCCTCTGGCTATGTTAGTGACAGATAACAGAGGGTGGAAGTATGCCATTCCTGCCTATGTCCCCTGGCTATGTTACTGACGGATAACAAGGGTTCACAGTATGAACTTCCTGTAAGCACCCAAAACCCACCCACCCAGCTATGTTAGTGACAGATACTGTATGTCCTTCCTGTAACCACAACAAACCCACCCTGGCTATGTTAATAACTGATAACTGAGGGTGGCAGTATGTCCTTCCTGTAACCACCACAACCCGCACCCCCCCTGGCTATGTTCATGATGGATAACAGAGGGTGGCAGTAAGTCCTTTCTGTCTATGTCCCCTGGCTATGTTAATAACAGATAACGGAGGGTGGCAGTATGTCCTTCCTGTCACCACCACAAACTGTTAACCATCACATTTATTTCCACCCTGTCTTCAGCTTCAGATATGCCTGGAGCCGGAACTGATAACTGATAGGTAAACATTCAGTGTCGTTGGTTCCCCGAACCTAGGCTTTGCAACTTGTTGCGTCAACGTGGTTTTGCAGAGGAAAAGTCTTCTAGCCATGACTATACCAACCATCAATAAAAGTTGTATTAGTGCTCGAGACTCTGCTGACCTTCTTCAATAAGAACAGTCCCTTTCACTTTTTATCCAGGCTTAGGACTGGCTAACACAGAGGCATGCTCAATATTTTTTTTTTTCTTTTACCTTCAAGTTTGCTCCTTTCTTCAACGTTACTGTAGAAAATCATTATCATTTCAAATGGGCCACTGACTAACTACAGCATGGCGTCGGATTTGAGACTATGTATTTGGCTATGTTAGTGATGGATAACGTAGTGTGGCAGTATGTCCTTCCTGTATATGTCCCCTGGATATGTTAGTGATGGATAATGGAGGATGGCAGTATGTCCTTCCTGTAACCACCACAACCTAAACCCCCCTAGCTATGTTAGTGACAGATAAAGGAGGGTGGCAGTATGTCCTTCCCATCTATGTCCCCTGGCAAGGTTAGTGATGGGTAACAGAGGGTGGCAGTATGTCTTTCTTGTAACCACCACAAGCCCCCCCTCCACCCCTATGTTAGTGACGGATAACGGAGGGTGGCAGTAGATTGTTCCTGTCACCACCACAAACTGTTAACCAACACATTTATTTCCACAGTGTCTTCAGCTTCAGATACACCAGGAGCCGGAACTGATAGGAAATCATCTGTATCGTTGGCTCCCCGACCCTGGGTTTTCCATCGTGTTACGTCAACGATGTTTTGCTGGGGACAAATACTTTTGCCAACACTATACCAACCGTCAATGAAAGTTGTTATAGTGCTCGAGCCTCTGCTAACCTTTTTTAATATGAACAGACCCTTTCATATTTTTTCTGGCTTAGGACTGGCTAGCACAGAAGCATGCTAAATATTTTTTGTTTGTTTTCTTTTTACCTTCGGGTTTATTCCTTTCTTCAACATTACTGGAGAAAACCATTATCATTTCAAATGGGCCATTGTCTAACTTCAGTATGGCTTCGGCCTTGGGACTATGTATTTGGCTATGTTAGTGACGGATAACAGAGGATGGCAGTATGTCTATCCTGTAATCACCACAATGCCCCTCCCCTGGCAATGTTAGTGACAGATAATATTGGTGACAGTATGCCCATCCTGTCTATGTCCCATGGCTATGTTAGTGATGGATAACGGTGGGTAGCAGTTCGTCCCTCCTGTAACCACCACAACACCCCTCCCCCACCCATTCCCTATGTTAGTGACGGATAACACAGGGTGGTAGTATGTCTTTCCTGTCTATGTCCCATGGCCATGTTAGTGTCTGATATCGGAGGTTGGCAGTATGCCTTTCCTGCCTACGTCCACTAGCTATGTTAGTGATGGATAATGGAGGGTGGCAGTATGTCCTAACTATCACCACCACGAAATTTTAACAAACATATTTATTTCCATGCTGTCTTCAGCTTCAGATATACTTGGAGCCAGAACTTATAGGAAACCTTTTGGTGTCGTTGGCTCCCCGATCGTGGGCTTTGCGACATGATACATCAATGTGGTTTCGTTGAGGCCCACTATTTTAGCCATGACTATACCAACCGAAAATCAAAGCTGTAATACTGCTCAAGCCTCTGCTGACCCTTTTCAATAAGAACAGTCCCTTTCACATTTTTTCCAGGCTTAGGACTGGCTAACGCAGATTCATGCTCAATTTTGTGTTTGTTTTCATTCTATCTTCACGTTTGTTCCTTTTTTCAACATTACTGGAGAAAACCATTATAATTTCAAATGGGCCCTTGTCTAACTTCAGTGTGGCGTTGGCCTTGAGACTATGTATTTGGCTATGTTAGTGACAGATAACAGAGGGTGGCAGTATGTCCTTCCTGTCTATGAACCCCGGCAATGTTAGTGATGGATCACAGAGGGTGGCAGTATGTCCTTCTTGTAACCACCACAAGGCCCCCCCCCCCCTTATGTTAGTAAAAGATAACGGAGGGTGGCAGTAGATTGCTCCTGTCACCACCACAAACTGTTACCCAACACATTTATTTCCACGGTGTCTTCAGCTTCAGATACACCAGGAGCCGGAACTGATAGGAAATCATCTGTGTCGTTCGCTCCCCGACCCTGGGTTTTCCGTCGTGTTACGTCAACATTGTATTGCTGAGGACAAATACATTTGCCAACTCTATACAAACCGTAAATGAAAGCTGTTATAGTGCTCGAGCCTCTGCTGACCTTTTTTTAATATG
Organism: Schistocerca gregaria; assembly: GCF_023897955.1. Classification (NCBI taxonomy): domain Eukaryota; kingdom Metazoa; phylum Arthropoda; class Insecta; order Orthoptera; family Acrididae; genus Schistocerca; species Schistocerca gregaria. The sequence continues at coordinate 72,900,257 of NC_064924.1, forward strand.
AACAGTCCCTTTCACATTTTTCCTGGCTTAGGACTGGCTAGCACAGAAGCATGCTAAATATTTTTTGTTTGTTTTCTTCTTACCTTCAGGTTTGTTCCTTTCTTCAACATTACTGGAGGAAACCATTATCATTTCAAATGTGCCATTGTTTAACTTCAGTATGGCTTCGGCCTTGAGACTATGTATTTGGCTATGTTAGTGACGGATAACGGATTGTGGCAGTATGTCCATCGTGTAACCACCACAATGCCCCTCCCCTGGCAATGTTAGTGACAGATAACATTGGGTGACAGTATGCCCTTCCTGTCTATGTCCCATAGCTATGTTAATGATGGATAACGGTGTGTAGCAGTTCGTCCCTCCTGTAACCACCACAACACCCCTCCCTCACCCATTCCCTATGTTAGTGACGGATAACACAGGGTGGCAGTATGTCTATCCTGTCTATGTCCCCTGGCTATGTTAGTGACGGATAACGGGGGGATGGCAGTATTTCGTTACTGTAACCACCACAAACCATTCCCCTGGCCATGTTAGTGACGGATAATAGAGGGTGGCAGTATGTCCTTCCTGTCTATGTCCCATGGCCATGTTAGTGTCTGCAATCGGAGGGTGGCAGTATGCCTTTCCTGCCTATCTCCACTAGCTATGTTAGTGATGGATAATGGAGGGTGGCAGGATGTCCTAACTGTCACCACCACGAAATTTTAACAAACATATTTATTTCCATGCTGTCTTCAGCTTCAGATATGCTTGGAGCCAGAACTTATAGGAAACCTTTCGGTATCGTTGGCTTCCCGATCGTGGGCTTTGCGACGTGATACATCAACGTGGTTTCGTTGAGGCCCACTATCTTAGCCAAGACTATACCAACCGAAAATGAAAGCTGTAATAGTGCTCAAGCCTCTGCTGACCCTTTTCAATAAGAACAGTCCCTTTCATATTTTTTCCAGTCTTAGCACTGGCTAACGCAAATTCATGCTCAATTTTGTGTTTGTTTTCTTTCTATCTTCACGTTTGTTCCTTTTTTCAACATTACTGGAGAAAACCATTATAATTTCAAATGGGCCCTTGTCTAACTTCAGTGTGGCGTTGGCCTTGAGACTATGTATTTTGCTATGTTAGTGACAGATAACGGAGGGTGGCAGTATGTCCTTCCTGTCTATGTCCCCTGGCAATGTTAGTGACGGATAACAGGGGGCGGCAGTATGTCCTTCTTGTAACCACCACAAGACACCCCCCCCCCCCCCCAAAACCATATGTTAGTGAAGGATAAAGGAGGGTGGCAGTAGATTGTTCCTGTCACCACCACAAACTGTTAACCAACACATTTATTTCCACGGTGTCTTCTGCTTCAGATACACCAGGAGCCGGAACTGATAGGTAATCATCTGTGTCGTTGGCTCCACGACCCTGGGTTTTCCGTCGTGTTACGTCAACGTTGTTTTGCTGAGGACAAATACTTTTGCCAACACTATACCAACCGTCAATCTAAGCTGTTATAGTGCTCGAGCCTCTGCTGACCTTTTTTAATATGAACAGTCCCTTTCCCATTTTTCCTGGCTTAGGACTTGCTAGTGGAGAAACATGGCAAATATTTTTTGTTTGTTTTCTTTTTACCTTCATGTTTGTTAATTTCTTCAACATTACTGGAGAAAACCATTATCATTTCAAATGGGCCAATGTCTAACTTCAGTATGGCTTCGGCCTTGAGACTATGTATTTGGCTATGTTAGTGACGGATAACGGATTGTGGCAGTATGTCCATCGTGTAACCACCACAATGCCCCTCCCCTGGCAATGTTAGTGACAGATAACATTGGGTGACAGTATGCCCTTCCTGTCTATGTCCCATGGTCCCATGGCTATGTTAATGATGGATAACGGTGGGTAGCAGTTCGTCCCTCCTGTAACCACCACAACACCCCTCCCTCACCCATTCCCTATGTTAGTGACGGATAACACAGGGTGGCAGTATGTCTATCCTGTCTATGTCCCCTGGCTATGTTAGTGACGGATAACGGGGGGATGGCAGTATTTCCTTACTGTAACCACCACAAACCATTCCCCTGGCCGTGTTAGTGACGGATAATAGAGGGTGGCAGTATGTCCTTCCTGTCTATGTCCCATGGCCATGTTAGTGTCTGCTATCGGAGGGTGGCAGTATGCCTTTCCTGCCTATGTCCACTAGCTATGTTAGTGATGGATAATGGAGGGTGGCAGTATGTCCTAACTGTCACCACCACGAAATTTTAACAAACATATTTATTTCCATGCTGTCTTCAGCTTCAGATATGCTTGGAGCCAGAACTTATAGGAAACCTTTCGGTGTCGTTGGCTTCCCGATCGTGGGCTTTGCGACGTGATACATCAACGTGGTTTCGTTGAGGCCCACTATCTTAGCCAAGACTATACCCACCGAAAATGAAAGCTGTAATAGTGCTCAAGCCTCTGCTGACCCTTTTCAATAAGAACAGTCCCTTTCATATTTTTTCCAGGCTTAGGACTGGCTAACGCAGATTCATGCTCAATTTTGTGTTTGTTTTCTTTCTATCTTCACGTTTGTTCCTTTTTTCAACATTACTGGAGAAAACCATTATAATTTCAAATGGGCCCTTGTCTAACTTCAGTGTGGCGTTGGCCTTGAGACTATGTATTTGGCTATGTTAGTGACAGATAACGGAGGGTGGCAGTATGTCCTTCCTGTCTATGTCCCCTGGCAATGTTAGTGATGGATAACAGGGGGCGGCAGTATGTCCTTCTTGTAACCACCACAAGACCCCCCCCCCCCAAAACCATATGTTAGTGAAGGATAAAGGAGGGTGGCAGTAGATTGTTCCTGTCACTACCACAAACTGTTAACCAACACATTTATTTCCACGGTGTCTTCTGCTTCAGATACACCAGGAGCCGGAACTGATAGGAAATCATCTGTGTCGTTGGCTCCCCGACCCTGGGTTTTCCGTCGTGTTACGTCAACGTTGTTTTGCTGAGGACAAATACTTTTGCCAACTCTATACCATCCGTCAAAGTAAGCTGTTATAGTGCTCGAGCCTCTGCTGACCTTTTTTAATATGAACAGTCCCTTTCCCATTTTTCCTGGCTTAGGACTGGCTAGCACAGAAGCATGCCAAATATTTTTTGTTTGTTTTCTTTTTACCTTCATGTTTGTTCCTTTCTTCAACATTACTGGAGAAACCCATTATCATTTCAAATGGGCCATTGTCTAACTGCAGTATGGCTTCGGCCTTGAGACTATGTATTAGGCTATGTTAGTGATAGATAACGGATTGTGGCAGTATGTCCATCATGTAACCACCACAATGCCCCTCCCTTGGCAATGTTAGTGACAGATAACATTGAGTGACAGTATGCCCTTCCTGTCTATGTCCCATGGCTATGTTAATGATGGATAACGGTGGGTAGCAGTTCGTCCCTCCTGTAACCACCACAACACCCCTCCCCCACCCAGTCCCTATGTTAGTGACGGATAACACAGTGTGGCAGTATGTCTATCCTGTCTATGTCCCCTGGCTATGTTAGTGACGGATAACGGGGGGATGGCAGTATTTCCTTACTGTAACCACCACAAACCATTCCCCTGGCCATGTTAGTGATGGATAATAGAGGGTGGCAGTATGTCCTTCCTGTCTATGTCCCATGGCCATGTTAGTGTCTGCTATCGGAGGGTGGCAGTATGCCTTTCCTGCCTATGTCCACTAGCTATGTTAGTGATGGATAATGGAGGGTGGCAGTATGTCCTAACTGTCACCACCACGAAATTTTAACAAACATATTTATTTCCATGCTGTCTTCAGCTTCAGATATGCTTGGAGCCAGAACTTATAGGAAACCTTTCGGTGTCGTTGGCTTCCCGATCGTGGGATTTGCGACGTGATACATCAACGTGGTTTCGTTGAGGCCCACTATCTTTGCCAAGACTATACCAACCGAAAATGAAAGCTGTAATAGTGCTCAAGCCTCTGCTGACCCTTTTCAATAAGAACAGTCCCTTTCATGTTTTTTCCAGGCTTAGGACTGGCTAACGCAGATTCATGCTCAATTTTGTGTTTGTTTTCATTCTATCTTCACGTTTGTTCCTTTTTTCAACATTACTGGAGAAAACCATTATAATTTCAAATGGGCCCTTGTCTAACTTCAGTGTGGCGTTGGCCTTGAGACTATGTATTTGGCTATGTTAGTGACAGATAACGGAGGGTGGCAGTATGTCCTTCCTGTCTATGTCCCCTGGCAATGTTAGTGATGGATAACAGAGGGCGGCAGTATGTCCTTCTTGTAACCACCACAAGCCCCCCCCCCCCCCCCCCCAAAACCATATGTTAGTGGAGGATAAAGGAGGGTGGCAGTAGATTGTTCCTGTCACCACCACAAACTGTTAACCAACACATTTATTTCCACGGTGTCTTCTGCTTCAGATACACCAGGAGCCGGAACTGATAGGAAATCATCTGTGTCGTTGGCTCCCCGACCCTGGGTTTTCCGTCGTGTTACGTCAACGTTGTTTTGCTGAGGACAAATACTTTTGCCAACACTATACCAACCGTCAATGAAAGCTGTTATAGTGCTCGAGCCTCTGCTGACCTTTTTTAATATGAACAGTCCCTTTCCCATTTTTCCTGGCTTAGGACTGGCTAGCACAGAAGCACGGCAAATATTTTTTGTTTGTTTTCTTTTTACCTTCAGGTTTGTTCCTTTCTTCAACATTACTGGAGAAAACCATTATCATTTCAAATGGGCCATTGTCTAACTTCAGTATGGCTTCGGCCTTGAGACTATGTATTTGGCTATGTTAGTGACGGATAACGGGTTGTGGCAGTATGTCCATCGTGTAGCCACCACAATGCCCCTCCCCTGGCAATGTTAGTGACAGATAACATTGGGTGACAGTATGCCCTTCCTGTCTATGTCCCATGGCTATGTTAATGATGGATAACGGTGGGTAGCAGTTCGTCCCTCCTGTAACCACCACAACACCCCTCCCCCACCCATTCCCTATGTTAGTGACGGATAACACAGGGTGGCAGTATGTCTATCCTGTCTATGTCCCCTGGCTATGTTAAGGACGGATAACGGGGGGATGGCAGTATTTCCTTACTGTAACCACCACAAACCATTCCCCTGGCCATGTTAGTGACGGATAATAGAGGGTGGCAGTATGTCCTTCCTGTCTATGTCCCATGGCCATGTTAGTGTCTGCTATCGGAGTGTGGCAGTATGGCTTTCCTGCCTATGTCCACTAGCTATGTTAGTGATGGATAATGGAGGGTGGCAGTATGTCCTAACTGTCACCACCACGAAATTTTAACAAACATATTTATTTCCATGCTGTCTTCAGCTTCAGATATGCTTGGAGCCAGAACTTATAGGAAACCTTTCGGTGTCGTTGGCTTCCCGATCATGGGCTTTGCGACGTGATACATCAACATGGTTTCGTTGAGGCCCACTATCTTAGCCAAGACTATACCAACTGAAAATGAAAGCTGTAATAGTGCTCAAGCCTCTGCTGACCCTTTTCAATAAGAACAGTCCCCTTCATATTTTTTCCAGGCTTAGGACTGGCTAACGCAGATTCATGCTCAATTTTGTGTTTGTTTTCTTTCTATCTTCACATTTGTTCCTTTTTTCAACATTACTGAAGAAAACCATTATAATTTCAAATGGGCCCTTGTCTAACTTCAGTGTGGCGTTGGCCTTGAGACTATGTATTTGGCTATGTTAGTGACAGATAACGGAGGGTGGCAGTATGTCCTTCCTGTCTATGTCCCCTGGCAATGTTAGTAATGGATAACAGAGGGCGGCAGTATGTCCTTCTTGTAACCACCACAAGCCCCCCCCCCCCCCCCAAAACCATATGTTAGTGAAGGATAAAGGAGGGTGGCAGTAGATTGATCCTGTCACCACCACAAACTGTTAACCAACACATTTATTTCCACGGTGTCTTCTGCTTCAGATACACCAGGAGCCGGAACTGATAGGAAATCATTAGTGTCGTTGGCTCCCCGACCCTGGGTTTTCCGTCGTGTTACGTCAACGTTGTTTTGCTGAGGACAAATACTTTTGCCAACACTATACCAACCGTCAATGAAAGCTGTTATAGTGCTCGAGCCTCTGCTGACCTTTTTTAATATGAACAGTCCCTTTCCCATTTTTCCTGGCTTAGGACTGGCTAGCACAGAAGCACGCCAAATATTTTTTGTTTGTTTTCTTTTTACCTTCGGGTTTGTTCCTTTCTTCAACATTACTGGAGAAAACCATTATCATTTCAAATGGGCCATTGTCTAACTTCAGTATGGCTTCGGCCTTGAGACTATGTATTTGGCTATGTTAGTGACGGATAACGGGTCGTGGCAGTATGTCCATCGTGTAACCACCACAATGCCCCTCCCTTGGCAATGTTAGTGACAGATAACATTGGGTGACAGTATGCCCTTCCTGTCTATGTCCCATGGCCATGTTAATGATGGATAACGGTGGGTAGCAGTTCGTCCCTCCTGTAACCACCACAACACCCCTCCCCCACCCATTCCCTATGTTAGTGACGGATAACACAGGGTGGCAGTATGTCTATCCTGTCTATGTCCCCTGGCTATGTTAGTGACGGATAACGGGGGGATGGCAGTATTTCCTTACTGTAACCACCACAAACCATTCCCCTGGCCATGTTAGTGACGGATAATAGAGGGTGGCAGTATGTCCTTCCTGTCTATGTCCCATGGCCATGTTAGTGTCTGCTATCGGAGGGTGGCAGTATGCCTTTCCTGCCTATCTCCACTAGCTATGTTAGTGATGGATAATGGAGGGTGGCAGTATGTCCTAACTGTCACCACCACGAAATTTTAACAAACATATTTATTTCCATGCTGTCTTCAGCTTCAGATATGCTTGGAGCCAGAACTTATAGGAAACCTTTCGGTGTCGTTGGCTTCCCGATCGTGGGCTTTGCGACGTGATACATCAACGTGGTTTCGTTGAGGCCCACTATCTTAGCCAAGACTATACCAACCGAAAATGAAAGCTGTAATACTGCTCAAGCCTCTGCTGACCCTTTTCAATAAGAACAGTCCCTTTCATATTTTTTCCAGGCTTAGGACTGGCTAACGCAGATTCATGCTCAATTTTGTGTTTGTTTTCTTTCTATCTTCACGTTTGTTCCTATTTTCAACATTACTGGAGAAAACCATTATAATTTCAAATGGGCCCTTGTCTAACTTCAGTGTGGCGTTGGCCTTGGGACTATGTATTTGGCTATGTTAGTGACAGAGAACGGAGGGTGGCAGTATGTCCTTCCTGTCTATTTCCCCTGGCAATGTTAGTGATGGATAACAGAGGGCGGCAGTATGTCCTTCTTGTAACCACCACAAGCCCCCCCCCCCCCCCCCTAAAACCATATGTTAGTGAAGGATAAAGGAGGGTGGCAGTAGATTGTTCCTGTCACTACCACAAACTGTTAACCAACACATTTATTTCCACGGTGTCTTCTGCTTCAGATACACCAGGAGCCAGAACTGATAGGAAATCATCTGTGTCGTTGGCTCCCCGACCCTGGGTTTTCCGTCGTGTTACGTCAACGTTGTTTTGCTGAGGACAAATACTTTTGCCAACTCTATACCATCCGTCAAAGTAAGCTGTTATAGTGCTCGAGCCTCTGCTGACCTTTTTTAATATGAACAGTCCCTTTCCCATTTTTCCTGGCTTAGGACTGGCTAGCACAGAAGCATGCCAAATATTTTTTGTTTGTTTTCTTTTTACCTTCATGTTTGTTCCTTTCTTCAACATTACTGGAGAAAACCATTATCATTTCAAATGGGCCATTGTCTAACTTCAGTATGGCTTCGGCCTTGAGACTATGTATTAGGCTATGTTAGTGACGGATAACGGATTGTGGCAGTATGTCCATCATGTAACCACCACAATGCCCCTCCCTTGGCAATGTTAGTGACAGATAACATTGAGTGACAGTATGCCCTTCCTGTCTATGTCCCATGGCTATGTTAATGATGGATAACGGTGGGTAGCAGTTCGTCCCTCCTGTAACCACCACAACACCCCTCCCCCACCCATTCCCTATGTTAGTGACGGATAACTCAGTGTGGCAGTATGTCTATCCTGTCTATGTCCCCTGGCTATGTTAGTGACGGATAACGGGGGGATGGCAGTATTTCGTTACTGTAACCACCACAAACCATTCCCCTGGCCATGTTAGTGACGGATAATAGAGGGTGGCAGTATGTCCTTCCTGTCTATGTCCCATGGCCATGTTAGTGTCTGCTATCGGAGGGTGGCAGTATGCCTTTCCTGCCTATGTCCACTAGCTATGTTAGTGATGGATAATGGAGGGTGGCAGTATGTCCTAACTGTCACCACCACGAAATTTTAACAAACATATTTATTTCCATGCTGTCTTCAGCTTCAGATATGCTTGGAGCCAGAACTTATAGGAAACCTTTCGGTGTCGTTGGCTTCCCGATCGTGGGATTTGCGACGTGATACATCAACGTGGTTTCGTTGAGGCCCACTATCTTAGCCAAGACTATACCAACCGAAAATGAAAGCTGTAATACTGCTCAAGCCTCTGCTGACCCTTTTCAATAAGAACAGTCCCTTTCATATTTTTTCCAGGCTTAGGACTGGCTAACGCAGATTCATGCTCAATTTTGTGTTTGTTTTCTTTCTCTCTTCACGTTTGTTCCTTTTTCAACATTACTGGAGAAAGCCATTATAATTTCAAATGGGCCCTTGTCTAACTTCAGTGTGGCGTTGGCCTTGAGACTATGTATTTGGCTATGTTAGTGACAGATAACGGAGGGTGGCAGTATGTCCTTCCTGTCTATGTCCCCTGGCAATGTTAGTGAAGGATAAAGGAGGGTGGCAGTAGATTGTTCCTGTCACCACCACAAACTGTTAACCAACACATTTATTTCCACGGTGTCTTCTGCTTCAGATACACCAGGAGCTGGAACTGATAGGAAATCATCTGTGTCGTTGGCTCCCCGACCCTGGGTTTTCCGTCGTGTTACGTCAACGTTGTTTTGCTGAGGACAAATACTTTTGCCAACACTATACCAACCGTCAAAGAAAGCTGTTATAGTGCTGGAGCCTCTGCTGACCTTTTTTAATATGAACAGTCCCTTTCACATTTCTCTGGCTTAGTACTGGCTAGCACAGTAGCATGCTAAATGTTTTTTGTTTGTTTTCTTTTTACCTTCAGTTTTGTTCCTTTCTTCAACATTACTGGAGAAAACCATTATCATTGAGGCCCACTATCTTAGCCAAGACTATACCAACCGAAAATGAAAGCTGTAATAGTGCTCAAGCCTCTGCTGACCCTTTTCAATAAGAACCGTCCCTTTCATATTTTTTCCAGGCTTAGGACTGGCTAACGCAGATTCATGCTCAATTTTGTGTTTGTTTTCATTCTATCTTCACGTTTGTTCCTTTTTTCAACATTACTGGAGAAAACCATTATAATTTCAAATGGGCCCTTGTCTAACTTCAGTGTGGCGTTGGCCTTGAGACTATGTATTTGGCTATGTTAGTGACAGATAACGGAGGGTGGCAGTATGTCCTTCCTGTCTATGTCCCCTGGCAATGTTAGTGATGGATAACAGAGGGCGGCAGTATGTCCTTCTTGTAACCACCACAAGGCCCCCCCCCCCCCCCCAAAACCATATGTTAGTGAAGGATGAAGGAGGGTGGCAGTAGATTGTTCCTGTCACCACCACAAACTGTTAACCAACACATTTATTTCCACGGTGTCTTCTGCTTCAGATACACCAGGAGCCGGAACTGATAGGAAATCATCTGTGTCGTTGGCTCCCCGACCCTGGGCTTTCCGTCGTGTTACGTCAACGTTGTTTTGCTGAGGACAAATACTTTTGCCAACACTATACCAACCGTCAATGAAAGCTGTTATAGTGCTCGAGCCTCTGCTGACCTTTTTTAATATGAACAGTCCCTTTCCCATTTTTCCTGGCTTAGGACTGGCTAGCACAGAAGCACGCCAAATATTTTTTGTTTGTTTTCTTTTTACCTTCAGGTTTGTTCGTTTCTTCAACATTACTGGAGAAAACCATTATCATTTCAAATGGGCCATTGTCTAACTTCAGTATGGCTTCGGCCTTGAGACTATGTATTTGGCTATGTTAGTGACGGATAACGGGTTGTGGCAGTATGTCCATCGTGTAACCACCACAATGCCCCTCCCCTGGCAATGTTAGTGACAGATAACATTAGGTGACAGTATGCCCTTCCTGTCTATGTCCCATGGCTATGTTAATGATGGATAACGGTGGGTAGCAGTTCGTCCCTCCTGTAACCACCACAACACCCCTCCCCCACCCATTCCCTATGTTAGTGACGGATAACACAGGGTGGCAGTATGTCTAACCTGTCTATGTCCCCTGGCAATGTTAGTGACGGATAACGGGGGGATGGCAGTATTTCCTTACTGTAACCACCACAAACCATTCCCCTGGCCATGTTAGTGACGGATAATAGAGGGTGGCAGTATGTCCTTCCTGTCTATGTCCCATGGCCATGTTAGTGTCTGCTATCGGAGGGTGGCAGTATGCCTTTCCTGCCTATGTCCACTAGCTATGTTAGTGATGGATAATGGAGGGTGGCAGTATGTCCTAACTGTCACCACCACGAAATTTTAACAAACATATTTATTTCCATGCTGTCTTCAGCTTCAGATATGCTTGGAGCCAGAACTTATAGGAAACCTTTCGGTGTCGTTGGCTTCCCGATCGTGGGCTTTGCGACGTGATACATCAACGTGGTTTCGTTGAGGCCCACTATCTTAGCCAAGACTATACCAACCAAAAATGAAAGCTGTAATACTGCTCAAGCCTCTGCTGACCCTTTTCAATAAGGACAGTCCCTTTCATATTTTTTCCAGGCTTAGGACTGGCTAACACAGATTCATGCTCAATTTTGTGTTTGTTTTCATTCTATCTTCACGTTTGTTCCTTTTTTCAACATTACTGGAGAAAACCATTATAATTTCAAATGGGCCCTTGTCTAACTTCAGTGTGGCGTTGGCCTTGAGACTATGTATTTGGCTATGTTAGTGACAGATAACGGAGGGTGGCAGTATGTCCTTCCTGTCTATGTCCCCTGGCAATGTTAGTGATGGATAACAGAGGGCGGCAGTATGTCCTTCTTGTAACCACCACAAGCCCCCCCCCCCCCCCCCAAAACCATATGTTAGTGAAGGATAAAGGAGGGTGGCAGTAGATTGTTCCTGTCACCACCACAAACTGTTAACCAACACATTTATTTCCACGGTGTCTTCTGCTTCAGATACACCAGGAGCCGGAACTGATAGGAAATCATCTGTGTCGTTGGCTCCCCGACCCTGGGTTTTCCGTCGTGTTACGTCAACGTTGTTTTGCTGAGGACAAATACTTTTGCCAACACTATACCAACCGTCAATGTAAGCTGTTATAGTGCTCGAGCCTCTGCTGACCTTTTTTAATATGAACAGTCCCTTTCACATTTCTCTGGCTTAGTACTGGCTAGCACAGAAGCATGCTAAATATTTTTTGTTTGTTTTCTTTTTACCTTCAGGCTTGTTCCTTTCTTCAACATTACTGGAGAAAACCATTATCATTGAGGCCTACTATCTTAGCCAAGTCTATACCAACCGAAAATGAAAGCTGTAATAGTGCTCAAGCCTCTGCTGACCCTTTTCAATAAGAACAGTCCCCTTCATATTTTTTCCAGGCTTAGGACTGGCTAACGCAGATTCATGCTCAATTTTGTGTTTGATTTCATTCTATCTTCACGTTTGTTCCTTTTTTCAACATTACTGGAGAAAACCATTATAATTTCAAATGGGCCCTTGTCTAACTTCAGTGTGGCGTTGGCCTTGAGACTATGTATTTGGCTATGTTAGTGACAGATAACGGAGGGTGGCAGTATGTCCTTCCTGTCTATGTCCCCTGGCAATGTTAGTAATGGATAACAGAGGGCGGCAGTATGTCCTTCTTGTAACCACCACAAGCCCCCCCCCCCAAAACCATATGTTAGTGAAGGATGAAGGAGGGTGGCAGTAGATTGTTCCTGTCACCACCACAAACTGTTAACCAACACATTTATTTCCACGGTGTCTTCTGCTTCAGATACACCAGGAGCTGGAACTGATAGGAAATCATCTGTGTCGTTGGCTCCCCGACCCTGGGTTTTCCGTCGTGTTACGTCAACGTTGTTTTGCTGAGGACAAATACTTTTGCCAACACTATACCAACCGTCAAAGAAAGCTGTTATAGTGCTCGAGCCTCTGCTGACCTTTTTTAATATGAACAGTCCCTTTCACATTTCTCTGGCTTAGTACTGGCTAGCACAGTAGCATGCTAAATGTTTTTTGTTTGTTTTCTTTTTACCTTCAGTTTTGTTCCTTTCTTCAACATTACTGGAGAAAACCATTATCATTGAGGCCCACTATCTTAGCCAAGACTATACCAACCGAAAATGAAAGCTGTAATAGTGCTCAAGCCTCTGCTGACCCTTTTCAATAAGAACAGTCCCTTTCATATTTTTTCCAGGCTTAGGACTGGCTAACGCAGATTCATGCTCAATTTTGTGTTTGTTTTCATTCTATCTTCACGTTTGTTCCTTTTTTCAACATTACTGGAGAAAACCATTATAATTTCAAATGGGCCCTTGTCTAACTTCAGTGTGGCGTTGGCCTTGAGACTATGTATTTGGCTATGTTAGTGACAGATAACGGAGGGTGGCAGTATGTCCTTCCTGTCTATGTCCCCTGGCAATGTTAGTGATGGATAACAGAGGGCGGCAGTATGTCCTTCTTGTAACCACCACAAGGCCCCCCCCCCCCCACCCAAAACCATATGTTAGTGAAGGATGAAGGAGGGTGGCAGTAGATTGTTCCTGTCACCACCACAAACTGTTAACCAACACATTTATTTCCACGGTGTCTTCTGCTTCAGATACACCAGGAGCCGGAACTGATGGGAAATCATCTGTGTCGTTGGCTCCCCGACCCTGGGTTTTCCGTCGTGTTACGTCAACGTTGTTTTGCTGAGGACAAATACTTTTGCCAACACTATACCAACCGTCAATGAAGGCTGTTATAGTGCTCGAGCCTCTGCTGACCTTTTTTAATATGAACAGTCCCTTTCCCATTTTTCCTGGCTTAGGACTGGCTAGCACAGAAGCACGCCAAATATTTTTTATTTGTTTTCTTTTTACCTTCAGGTTTGTTCGTTTCTTCAACATTACTGGAGAAAACCATTATCATGTCAAATGGGCCATTGTCTAACTTCAGTATGGCTTCGGCCTTGAGACTATGTATTTGGCTATGTTAGTGACGGATAACGGGTTGTGGCAGTATGTCCATCGTGTAACCACCACAATGCCCCTCCCCTGGCAATGTTAGTGACAGATAACATTGGGTGACAGTATGCCCTTCCTGTCTATGTCCCATGGCTATGTTAATGATGGATAATGGTGGGTAGCAGTTCGTCCCTCCTGTAACCACCACAACACCCCTCCCCCACCCATTCCCTATGTTAGTGACGGATAACACAGGGTGGCAGTATGTCTATCCTGTCTATGTCCCCTGGCTATGTTAGTGACGGATAACAGGGGGATGGCAGTATTTCCTTACTGTAACCACCACAAACCATTCCCCTGGCCATGTTAGTGACGGATAATAGAGGGTGGCAGTTTGTCCTTCCTGTCTATGTCCCATGGCCATGTTAGAGTCTGCTATCGGAGTGTTTCAGTATGCCTTTCCTGCCTATGTCCACTAGCTATGTTAGTGATGGATAATGGAGGGTGGCAGTATGTCCTAACTGTCACCACCACGAAATTTTAACAAACATATTTATTTCCATGCTGTCTTCAGCTTCAGATATGCTTGGAGCCAGAACTTATAGGAAACCTTTCGGTGTCGTTGGCTTCCCGATCGTGGGCTTTGCGACGTGATACATCAACGTGGTTTCGTTGAGGCCCAGTATCTTAGCCAAGACTATACCAACCGAAAATGAAAGCTGTAATAGTGCTCAAGCCTCTGCTGACCCTTTTCAATAAGAACAGTCCCTTTCATATTTTTTCCAGGCTTAGGACTGGCTAAAGCAGATTCATGCTCAATTTTGTGTTTGTTTTCATTCTATCTTCACGTTTGTTCCTTTTTTCAACATTACTGGAGAAAACCATTATAATTTCAAATGGGCCCTTGTCTAACTTCAGTGTGTCGTTGGCCTTGAGACTATGTATTTGGCTATGTTAGTGACAGAGAACGGAGGGTGGCAGTATGTCCTTCCTGTCTATGTCCCCTGGCAATGTTAGTGATGGATAACAGAGGGCGGCAGTATGTCCTTCTTGTAACCACCACAAGCCCCCCCCCCCCAAAAAACCATATGTTAGTGAAGGATGAAGGAGGGTGGCAGTAGATTGTTCCTGTCACCACCACAAACTGTTAACCAACACATTTATTTCCACGGTGTCTTCTGCTTCAGATACACCAGGAGCTGGAACTGATAGGAAATCATCTGTGTCGTTGGCTCCCCGACCCTGGGTTTTCCGTCGTGTTACGTCAACGTTGTTTTGCTGAGGACAAATACTTTTGCCAACACTATACCAACCGTCAAAGAAAGCTGTTATAGTGCTCGAGCCTCTGCTGACCTTTTTTAATATGAACAGTCCCTTTCACATTTCTCTGGCTTAGTACTGGCTAGCACAGTAGCATGCTAAATGTTTTTTGTTTGTTTTCTTTTTACCTTCAGTTTTGTTCCTTTCTTCAACATTACTGGAGAAAACCATTATCATTGAGGCCCACTATCTTAGCCAAGACTATACCAACCGAAAATGAAAGCTGTAATAGTGCTCAAGCCTCTGCTGACCCTTTTCAATAAGAACAGTCCCTTTCATATTTTTTCCAGGCTTAGGACTGGCTAACGCAGATTCATGCTCAATTTTGTGTTTGTTTTCATTCTATCTTCACGTTTGTTCCTTTTTTCAACATTACTGGAGAAAACCATTATAATTTCAAATGGGCCCTTGTCTAACTTCAGTGTGGCGTTGGCCTTGAGACTATGTATTTGGCTATGTTAGTGACAGATAACGGAGGGTGGCAGTATGTCCTTCCTGTCTATGTCCCCTGGCAATGTTAGTGATGGATAACAGAGGGCGGCAGTATGTCCTTCTTGTAACCACCACAAGGCCCCCCCCCCCCCCCAAAACCATATGTTAGTGAAGGATGAAGGAGGGTGGCAGTAGATTGTTCCTGTCACCACCACAAACTGTTAACCAACACATTTATTTCCACGGTGTCTTCTGCTTCAGATACACCAGGAGCCGGAACTGATAGGAAATCATCTGTGTCGTTGGCTCCCCGACCCTGGGTTTTCCGTCGTGTTACGTCAACGTTGTTTTGCTGAGGACAAATACTTTTGCCAACACTATACCAACCGTCAATGAAGGCTGTTATAGTGCTCGAGCCTCTGCTGACCTTTTTTAATATGAACAGTCCCTTTCCCATTTTTCCTGGCTTAGGACTGGCTAGCACAGAAGCACACCAAATATTTTTTATTTGTTTTCTTTTTACCTTCAGGTTTGTTCGTTTCTTCAACATTACTGGAGAAAACCATTATCATGTCAAATGGGCCATTGTCTAACTTCAGTATGGCTTCGGCCTTGAGACTATGTATTTGGCTATGTTAGTGACGGATAACGGGTTGTGGCAGTATGTCCATCGTGTAACCACCACAATGCCCCTCCCCTGGCAATGTTAGTGACAGATAACATTGGGTGACAGTATGCCCTTCCTGTCTATGTCCCATGGCTATGTTAATGATGGATAACGGTGGGTAGCAGTTCGTCCCTCCTGTAACCACCACAACACCCCTCCCCCACCCATTCCCTATGTTAGTGACGGATAACACAGGGTGGCAGTATGTCTATCCTGTCTATGTCCCCTGGCTATGTTAGTGACGGATAACAGGGGGATGGCAGTATTTCCTTACTGTAACCACCACAAACCATTCCCCTGGCCATGTTAGTGACGGATAATAGAGGGTGGCAGTTTGTCCTTCCTGTCTATGTCCCATGGCCATGTTAGAGTCTGCTATCGGAGTGTTTCAGTATGCCTTTCCTGCCTATGTCCACTAGCTATGTTAGTGATGGATAATGGAGGGTGGCAGTATGTCCTAACTGTCACCACCACGAAATTTTAACAAACATATTTATTTCCATGCTGTCTTCAGCTTCAGATATGCTTGGAGCCAGAACTTATAGGAAACCTTTCGGTGTCGTTGGCTTCCCGATCGTGGGCTTTGCGACGTGATACATCAACGTGGTTTCGTTGAGGCCCAGTATCTTAGCCAAGACTATACCAACCGAAAATGAAAGCTGTAATAGTGCTCAAGCCTCTGCTGACCCTTTTCAATAAGAACAGTCCCTTTCATATTTTTTCCAGGCTTAGGACTGGCTAACGCAGATTCATGCTCAATTTTGTGTTTGATTTCATTCTATCTTCACGTTTGTTCCTTTTTTCAACATTACTGGAGAAAACCATTATAATTTCAAATGGGCCCTTGTCTAACTTCAGTGTGGCGTTGGCCTTGAGACTATGTATTTGGCTATGTTAGTGACAGATAACGGAGGGTGGCAGTATGTCCTTCCTGTCTATGTCCCCTGGCAATGTTAGTGATGGATAACAGAGGGCGGCAGTATGTCCTTCTTGTAACCACCACAAGGCCCCCCCCCCCCCCCCCCAAAACCATATGTTAGTGAAGGATGAAGGAGGGTGGCAGTAGATTGTTCCTGTCACCACCACAAACTGTTAACCAACACATTTATTTCCACGGTGTCTTCTGCTTCAGATACACCAGGAGCCGGAACTGATAGGAAATCATCTGTGTCGTTGGCTCCCCGACCCTGGGTTTACCGTCGTGTTACGTCATCGTTGTTTTGCTGAGGACAAATACTTTTGCCAACACTATACCAACCGTCAATGAAAGCTGTTATAGTGCTTGAGCCTCTGCTGACCTTTTTTAATATGAACAGTCCCTTTCCCATTTTTTCTGGCTTAGTACTGGCTAGCACAGAAGCACGCCAAATATTTTTTGTTTGTTTTCTTTTTACCTTCAGGTTTGTTCCTTTCTTCAACATTACTGGAGAAAACCATTATCATTGAGGCCCACTATCTTAGCCAAGACTATACCAACCGAAAATGAAAGCTGTAATAGTGCTCAAGCCTCTGCTGACCCTTTTCAATAAGAACAGTCCCTTTCATATTTATTCCAGCCTTAGGACTGGCTAACGCAGATTCATGCTCAATTTTGTGTTTGTTTTCATTCTATCTTCACGTTTGTTCCTTTTTTCAACATTACTGGAGAAAACCATTATTATTTCAAATGGGCCCTTGTCTAACTTCAGTGTGGCGTTGGCCTTGAGACTATGTATTTGGCTATGTTAGTGACAGAGAACGGAGGGTGGCAGTATGTCCTTCCTGTCTATGTCCCCTGGCAATGTTAGTGATGGATAACAGACGGCGGCAGTATGTCCTTCTTGTAACCACCACAAGCCCCCCCCCCCCCCCCCCCAAAACCATATGTTAGTGAAGGATGAAGGAGGGTGGCAGTAGATTGTTCCTGTCACCACCACAAACTGTTAACCAACACATTTATTTCCACGGTGTCTTCTGCTTCAGATACACCAGGAGCCGGAACTGATAGGAAATCATCTGTGTCGTTGGCTCCCCGACCCTGGGTTTTCCGTCGTGTTACGTCAACGTTGTTTTACTGAGTACAAATACTTTTGCCAACACTATACCAACCGTCAATGAAAGCTGTTATAGTGCTCGAGCCTCTGCTGACCTTTTTTAATATGAACAGTCCCTTTCACATTTCTCTGGCTTAGTACTGGCTAGCACAGAAGCATGCTAAATATTTTTTGTTTGTTTTCTTTTTACCTTCAGGTTTGTTCCTTTCTTCAACATTACTGGAGAAAACCATTATCATTGAGGCCCACTATCTTAGCCAAGACTATACCAACCGAAAATGAAAGCTGTAATAGTGCTCAAGCCTCTGCTGACCCTTTTCAATAAGAACAGTCCCTTTCATATTTATTCCAGCCTTAGGACTGGCTAACGCAGATTCATGCTCAATTTTGTGTTTGTTTTCATTCTATCTTCACGTTTGTTCCTTTTTTCAACATTACTGGAGTAAACCATTATAATTTCAAATGGGCCCTTGTCTAACTTCAGTGTGGCGTTGGCCTTGAGACTATGTATTTGGCTATGTTAGTGACAGAGAACGGAGGGTGGCAGTATGTCCTTCCTGTCTATGTCCCCTGGCAATGTTAGTGATGGATAACAGAGGGCGGCAGTATGTCCTTCTTGTAACCACCACAAGGCCCCCCCCCCCCCCCCCCAAAACCATATGTTAGTGAAGGATGAAGGAGGGTGGCAGTAGATTGTTCCTGTCACCACCACAAACTGTTAACCAACACATTTATTTCCACGGTGTCTTCTGCTTCAGATACACCAGGAGCCGGAACTGATAGGAAATCATCTGTGTCGTTGGCTCCCCGACCCTGGGTTTTCCGTCGTGTTACGTCAACGTTGTTTTGCTGAGGACAAATACTTTTGCCAACACTATACCAACCGTCAATGAAGGCTGTTATAGTGCTCTAGCCTCTGCTGACCTTTTTTAATATGAACAGTCCCTTTCCCATTTTTCCTGGCTTAGGACTGGCTAGCACAGAAGCACGCCAAATATTTTTTATTTGTTTTCTTTTTACCTTCAGGTTTGTTCGTTTCTTCAACATTACTGGAGAAAACCATAATCATGTCAAATGGGCCATTGTCTAACTTCAGTATGGCTTCGGCCTTGAGACTATGTATTTGGCTATGTTAGTGACGGATAACGGGTTGTGGCAGTATGTCCATCGTGTAACCACCACAATGCCCCTCCCCTGGCAATGTTAGTGACAGATAACATTGGGTGACAGTATGCCCTTCCTGTCTATGTCCCATGGCTATGTTAATGATGGATAACGGTGGGTAGCAGTTCGTCCCTCCTGTAACCACCACAACACCCCTCCCCCACCCATTCCCTATGTTAGTGACGGATAACACAGGGTGGCAGTATGTCTATCCTGTCTATGTCCCCTGGCTATGTTAGTGACGGATAACAGGGGGATGGCAGTATTTCCTTACTGTAACCACCACAAACCATTCCCCTGGCCATGTTAGTGACGGATAATAGAGGGTGGCAGTTTGTCCTTCCTGTCTATGTCCCATGGCCATGTTAGAGTCTGCTATCGGAGTGTTTCAGTATGCCTTTCCTGCCTATGTCCACTAGCTATGTTAGTGATGGATAATGGAGGGTGGCAGTATGTCCTAACTGTCACCACCACGAAATTTTAACAAACATATTTATTTCCATGCTGTCTTCAGCTTCAGATATGCTTGGAGCCAGAACTTATAGGAAACCTTTCGGTGTCGTTGGCTTCCCGATCGTGGGCTTTGCGACGTGATACATCAACGTGGTTTCGTTGAGGCCCAGTATCTTAGCCAAGACTATACCAACCGAAAATGAAAGCTGTAATAGTGCTCAAGCCTCTGCTGACCCTTTTCAATAAGAACAGGCCCTTTCATATTTTTTCCAGGCTTAGGACTGGCTAAAGCAGATTCATGCTCAATTTTGTGTTTGTTTTCATTCTATCTTCACGTTTGTTCCTTTTTTCAACATTACTGGAGAAAACCATTATAATTTCAAATGGGCCCTTGTCTAACTTCAGTGTGGCGTTGGCCTTGAGACTATGTATTTGGCTATGTTAGTGACAGAGAACGGAGGGTGGCAGTATGTCCTTCCTGTCTATGTCCCCTGGCAATGTTAGTGATGGATAACAGAGGGCGGCAGTATGTCCTTCTTGTAACCACCACAAGCCCCCCCCCCCCCCCCAAAACCATATGTTAGTGAAGGATGAAGGAGGGTGGCAGTAGATTGTTCCTGTCACCACCACAAACTGTTAACCAACACATTTATTTCCACGGTGTCTTCTGCTTCAGATACACCAGGAGCTCGAACTGATAGGAAATCATCTGTGTCGTTGGCTCCCCGACGCTGGGTTTTCCGTCGTGTTACGTCAACGTTGTTTTGCTGAGGACAAATACTTTTGCCAACACTATACCAACCGTCAATGTAAGCTGTTATAGTGCTCGAGCCTCTGCTGACCTTTTTTAATATGAACAGTCCCTTTCACATTTCTCTGGCTTAGTACTGGCTAGCACAGAAGCATGCTAAATATTTTTTGTTTGTTTTCTTTTTACCTTCAGGTTTGTTCCTTTCTTCAACATTACTGGAGAAAACCATTATCATTGAGGCCCACTATCTTAGCCAAGACTATACCAACCGAAAATGAAAGCTGTAATAGTGCTCAAGCCTCTGCTGACCCTTTTCAATAAGAACAGTCCCTTTCATATTTTTTCCAGGCTTAGGACTGGCTAACGCAGATTCATGCTCAATTTTGTGTTTGATTTCATTCTATCTTCACGTTTGTTCCTTTTTGCAACATTACTGGAGAAAACCATTATAATTTCAAATGGGCCCTTGTCTAACTTCAGTGTGGCGTTGGCCTTGAGACTATGTATTTGGCTATGTTAGTGACAGATAAAGGAGGGTGGCAGTATGTCCTTCCTGTCTATGTCCCCTGGCAATGTTAGTGATGGATAACAGACGGCGGCAGTATGTCCTTCTTGTAACCACCACAAGCCCCCCCCCCCCCCCCCAAAAACCATATGTTAGTGAAGGATAAAGGAGGGTGGCAGTAGATTGTTCCTGTCACCACCACAAACTGTTAACCAACACATTTATTTCCACGGTGTCTTCTGCTTCAGATATACCAGGAGCCGGAACTGATAGGAAATCATCTGTGTCGTTGGCTCCCCGACCCTGGGTTTTCCGTCGTGTTACGTCATCGTTGTTTTGCTGAGGACAAATACTTTTGCCAACACTATACCAACCGTCAATGTAAGCTGTTATAGTGCTTGAGCCTCTGCTGACCTTTTTTAATATGAACAGTCCCTTTCCCATTTTTTCTGGCTTAGTACTGGCTAGCACAGAAGCACGCCAAATATTTTTTGTTTGTTTTCTTTTTACCTTCATGTTTGTTCCTTTCTTCAACATTACTGGAGAAAACCATTATCATTTCAAATGGGCCATTGTCTAACTTCAGTATGGCTTCGGCCTTGAGACTATGTATTTGGCTATGTTAGTGACGGATAACGGGTTGTGGCAGTATGTCCATCGTGTAACCACCACAATGCCCCTCCCCTGGCAATATTAGTGACAGATAACATTGGGTGACAGTATGCCCTTCCTGTCTATGTCCCATGGCTATGTTAATGATGGATAACGGTGGGTAGCAGTTCGTCCCTCCTGTAACCACCACAACACCCCTCCCCCACCCATTCCCTATGTTAGTGACGGATAACACAGGGTGGCAGTATGTCTATCCTGTCTATGCCCCTTCCTATGATAGTGACGCATAACGGGGGGATGGCAGTATTTCCTTACTGTAACCACCACAAACCATTCCCCTGGCCATGTTAGTGACGGATAATAGAGGGTGGCAGTATGTCCTTCCTGTCTATGTCCCATGGCCATGTTAGTGTCTGCTATCGGAGGGTGGCAGTATGCCTTTCCTGCCTATGTCCACTAACTATGTTAGTGATGGATAATGGAGGGTGGCAGTATGTCCTAACTGTCACCACCACGAAATTTTAACAAACATATTTATTTCCATGCTGTCTTCAGCTTCAGATATGCTTGGAGCCAGAACTTATAGGAAACCTTTCGGTGTCGTTGGCTTCCCGATCGTGGGCTTTGCGACGTGATACATCAACGTGGTTTCGTTGAGGCCCACTATCTTAGCCAAGACTATACCAACTGAAAATGAAAGCTGTAATAGTGCTCAAGCCTCTGCTGACCCTTTTCAATAAGAACAGTCCCTTTCATATTTTTTCCAGGCTTAGGACTGGCTAATGCAGATTCATGCTCAATTTTGTGCTTGTTTTCATTCTATCTTCACGTTTGTTCCTTTTTTCAACATTACTGGAGAAAACCATTATAATTTCAAATGGGCCCTTGTCTAACTTCAGTGTGGCGTTGGCCTTGAGACTATGTATTTGGCTATGTTAGTGACAGATAACGGAGGGTGGCAGTATGTCCTTCCTGTCTATGTCCCCTGGCAATGTTAGTGATGGATAACAGAGGGCGGCAGTATGTCCTTCTTGTAACCACCACAAGCCCCCCCCCCCCCCCCCCAAAACCATATGTTAGTGAAGGATGAAGGAGGGTGGCAGTAGATTGTTCCTGTCACCACCACAAACTGTTAACCAACACATTTATTTCCACGGTGTCTTCTGCTTCAGATACACCAGGAGCCGGAACTGATAGGAAATCATCTGTGTCGTTGGCTCCCCGACCCTGGGTTTTCCGTCGTGTTACGTCAACGTTGTTTTGCTGAGGACAAATACTTTTGCCAACACTATACCAACCGTCAATGAAAGCTGTTATAGTGCTCGAGCCTCTGCTGACCTTTTTTAATATGAACAGTCCCTTTCACATTTCTCTGGCTTAGTACTGGCTAGCACAGAAGCATGCTAAATATTTTTTGTTTGTTTTCTTTTTACCTTCAGGTTTGTTCGTTTCTTCAACATTACTGGAGAAAACCATTATCATTGAGGCCCACTATCTTAGCCAAGACTATACCAACCGAAAATGAAAGCTGTAATAGTGCTCAAGCCTCTGCTGACCCTTTTCAATAAGAACAGTCCCTTTCATATTTTTTCCAGGCTTAGGACTGGCTAACGCAGATTCATGCTCAATTTTGTGTTTGTTTTCATTCTATCTTCACCTTTGTTCCTTTTTTCAACATTACTGGAGAAAACCATTATAATTTCAAATGGGCCCTTGTCTAACTTCAGTGTGGCGTTGGCCTTGAGACTATGTATTTGGCTATGTTAGTGACAGATAACGGAGGGTGGCAGTATGTCCTTCCTGTCTATGTCCCCTGGCAATGTTAGTGATGGATAACAGAGGGCGGCAGTATGTCCTTCTTGTAACCACCACAAGCCCCCCCCCCCCCCCCCCCCCCAAAACCATATGTTAGTGAAGGATGAAGGAGGGTGGCAGTAGATTGTTCCTGTCACCACCACAAACTGTTAACCAACACATTTATTTCCACGGTGTCTTCTGCTTCAGATACACCAGGAGCCGGAACTGATAGGAAATCATCTGTGTCGTTGGCTCCCCGACCATGGGTTTTCCGTCGTGTTACGTCAACGTTGTTTTGCTGAGGACAAATACTTTTGCCAACACTATACCAACCGTCAATGTAAGCTGTTATAGTGCTCGAGCCTCTGCTGACCTTTTTTAATATGAACAGTCCCTTTCCCATTTTTCCTGGCTTAGGACTGGCTAGCACAGAAGCACGCCAAATATTTTTTGTTTGTTTTCTTTTTACCTTCAGGTTTGTTCCTTTCTTCAACATTACTGGAGAAAACCATTATCATTGAGGCCCACTATCTTAGCCAAGACTATACCAACCGAAAATGAAAGCTGTAATAGTGCTCAAGCCTCTGCTGACCCTTTTCAATAAGAACAGGCCCTTTCATATTTTTTCCAGGCTTAGGACTGGCTAACGCAGATTCATGCTCAATTTTGTGTTTGTTTTCATTCTATCTTCACGTTTGTTCCTTTTTTCAACATTACTGGAGAAAACCATTATAATTTCAAATGGGCCCTTGTCTAACTTCAATGTGGCGTTGGCCTTGAGACTATGTATTTGGCTATATTAGTGACAGATAACGGAGGGTGGCAGTATGTCCTTCCTGTCTATGTCCCCTGGCAATGTTAGTGATGGATAACAGAGGGCGGCAGTATGTCCTTCTGGTAACCACCACAAGCCCCCCCCCCCCCCCCCCAAAACCATATGTTAGTGAAGGATGAAGGAGGGTGGCAGTAGATTGTTCCTGTCACCACCACAAACTGTTAACCAACACATTTATTTCCACGGTGTCTTCTGCTTCAGATACACCAGGAGCCGGAACTGATAGGAAATCATCTGTGTCGTTGGCTCCCCGACCCTGGGTTTTCCGTCGTGTTACGTCAACGTTGTTTTGCTGAGGACAAATACTTTTGCCAACACTATACCAACCGTCAATGTAAGCTGTTATAGTGCTCGAGCCTCTGCTGACCTTTTTTAATATGAACAGTCCCTTTCACATTTCTCTGGCTTAGTACTGTCTAGCACAGAAGCACGCTAAATATTTTTTGTTTGTTTTCTTTTTACCTTCACGTTTGTTCCTTTCTTCAACATTACTGGAGAAAACCATTATCATTGAGGCCCACTATCTTAGCCAAGACTATACCAACCGAAAATGAAAGCTGTAATAGTGCTCAAGCCTCTGCTGACCCTTTTCAATAAGAACAGTCCCTTTCATATTTTTTCCAGGCTTAGGACTGGCTAACGCAGATTCATGCTCAATTTTGTGTTTGTTTTCTTTCTATCTTCACGTTTGTTCCTTTTTTCAACATTACTGGAGAAAACCATTATAATTTCAAATGGGCCCTTGTCTAACTTCAGTGTGGCGTTGGCCTTGAGACTATGTATTTGGCTACGTTAGTGACAGAGAACGGAGGGTGGCAGTATGTCCTTCCTGTCTATGTTCCCTGGCAATGTTAGTGATGGATAACAGAGGGCGGCAGTATGTCCTTCTTGTAACCACCACAAGGGCCCCCCCCCCCCCCCCAAAACCATATGTTACTGAAGGATGAAGGAGGGTGGCAGTAGATTGTTCCTGTCACCACCACAAACTGTTACCAACACATTTATTTCCACGGTGTCTTCTGCTTCAGATACACCAGGAGCCGGAACTGATAGGAAATCATCTGTGTCGTTGGCTCCCCGACCCTGGGTTTTCCGTCGTGTTACGTCAACGTTGTTTTGCTGAGGACAAATACTTTTGCCAACACTATACCAACCGTCAATGTAAGCTGTTATAGTGCTCGAGCCTCTGCTGACCTTTTTTAATATGAACAGTCCCTTTCACATTTCTCTGGCTTAGTACTGGCTAGCACAGAAGCACGCTAAATATTTTTTGTTTGTTTTCTTTTTACCTTCAGGTTTGTTCCTTTCTTCAACATTACTGGAGAAACCATTATCATTGAGGCCCACTATCTTAGCCAAGACTATACCAACCGAAAATGAAAGCTGTAATAGTGCTCAAGCCTCTGCTGACCCTTTTCAATAAGAACAGTCCCTTTCATATTTTTTCCAGGCTTAGGACTGGCTAACGCAGATTCATGTTCAATTTTGTGTTTGTTTTCATTCTATCTTCACGTTTGTTCCTTTTTTCAACATTACTGGAGAAAACCATTATAATTTCAAATGGGCCCTTGTCTAACTTCAATGTGGCGTTGGCCTTGAGACTATGTATTTGGCTATGTTAGTGACAGATAACGGAGGGTGGCAGTATGTCCTTCCTGTCTATGTTCCCTGGCAATGTTAGTGATGGATAACAGAGGGCGGCAGTATGTCCTTCTTGTAACCACCACAAGCCCGCCCCCCCCCCCCCCCAAAACCATATGTTAGTGAAGGATGAAGGAGGGTGGCAGTAGATTGTTCCTGTCACCACCACAAACTGTTAACCAACACATTTATTTCCACGGTGTCTTCTGCTTCAGATACACCAGGAGCCGGAACTGATAGGAAATCATCTGTGTCGTTGGCTCCCCGACCATGGGTTTTCCGTCGTGTTACGTCAACGTTGTTTTGCTGAGGACAAATACTTTTGCCAACACTATACCAACCGTCAATGTAAGCTGTTATAGTGCTCGAGCCTCTGCTGACCTTTTTTAATATGAACAGTCCCTTTCACATTTCTCTGGCTTAGTACTGGCTAGCACAGAAGCACGCTAAATATTTTTTGTTTGTTTTCTTTTTACCTTCAGGTTTGTTCCTTTCTTCAACATTACTGGAGAAAACCATTATCATTGAGGCCCACTATCTTAGCCAAGACTATACCAACCGAAAATGAAAGCTGTAATAGTGCTCAAGCCTCTGCTGACACTTTTCAATAAGAACAGTCCCTTTCATATTTTTTCCAGGCTTAGGACTGGCTAACGCAGATTCATGTTCAATTTTGTGTTTGTTTTCATTCTATCTTCACGTTTGTTCCTTTTTTCAACATTACTGGAGAAAACCATTATAATTTCAAATGGGCCCTTGTCTAACTTCAATGTGGCGTTGGCCTTGAGACTATGTATTTGGCTATGTTAGTGACAGATAACGGAGGGTGGCAGTATGTCCTTCCTGTCTATGTTCCCTGGCAATGTTAGTGATGGATAACAGAGGGCGGCAGTATGTCCTTCTTGTAACCACCACAAGCCCCCCCCCCCCCCCCCCAAAACCATATGTTAGTGAAGGATGAAGGAGGGTGGCAGTAGATTGTTCCTGTCACCACCACAAACTGTTAACCAACACATTTATTTCCACGGTGTCTTCTGCTTCAGATACAGCAGGAGCCGGAACTGATAGGAAATCATCTGTGTCGTTGGCTCCCCGATCCTGGGTTTTCCGTCGTGTTACGTCAACGTTGTTTTGCTGAGGACAAATACTTTTGCCAACACTATACCAACCGTCAATGTAAGCTGTTATAGTGCTCGAGCCTCTGCTGACCTTATTTAATATGAACAGTCCCTTTCACATTTCTCTGGCTTTGTACTGGCTAGCACAGAAGCATGCTAAATATTTTTTGTTTGTTTCCTTTTTACATTCAGGTTTGTTCCTTTCTTCAACATTACTGGAGAAAACCATTATCATTGAGGCCCACTATCTTAGCCAAGACTATACCAACCGAAAATGAAAGCTGTAATAGTGCTCAAGCCTCTGCTGACCCTTTTCAATAAGAACAGGCCCTTTCATATTTTTTCCAGGCTTAGGACTGGCTAACGCAGATTCATGCTCAATTTTGTGTTTGTTTTCATTCGATCTTCACGTTTGTTCCTTTTTTCAACATTACTGGAGAAAACCATTATAATTTCAAATGGACCCTTGTCTAACTTCAATGTGGCGTTCGCCTTGAGACTATGTATTTGGCTATGTTAGTGACAGATAACGGAGGGTGGCAGTATGTCCTTCCTGTCTATGTCCCCTGGCAATGTTAGTGATGGATAACAGAGGGCGGCAGTATGTCCTTCTTGTAACCACCACAAGGCCCCCCCCCCCCCCCCCCCCCAAAACCATATGTTAGTGAAGGATGAAGGAAGGTGGCAGTAGATTGTTCCTGTCACCACCACAAACTGTTAACCAACACATTTATTTCCACGGTGTCTTCTGCTTCAGATACACCAGGAGCCGGAACTGATAGGAAATCATCTGTGTCGTTGGCTCCCCGACCCTGGGTTTTCCGTCGTGTTACGTCAACGTTGTTTTGCTGAGGACAAATACTTTTGCCAACACTATACCAACCGTCAATGTAAGCTGTTATAGTGCTCGAGCCTCTGCTGACCTTTTTTAATATGGACAGTCCCTTTCACATTTCTCTGGCTTAGTACTGGCTAGCACAGAAGCATGCTAAATATTTTTTGTTTGTTTCCTTTTTACATTCAGGTTTGTTCCTTTCTTCAACATTACTGGAGAAAACCATTATCATTGAGGCCCACTATCTTAGCCAAGACTATACCAACCGAAAATGAAAGCTGTAATAGTGCTCAAGCCTCTGCTGACCCTTTTCAATAAGAACAGGCCCTTTCATATTTTTTCCAGGCTTAGGACTGGCTAACGCAGATTCATGCTCAATTTTGTGTTTGTTTTCATTCGATCTTCACGTTTGTTCCTTTTTTCAACATTACTGGAGAAAACCATTATAATTTCAAATGGACCCTTGTCTAACTTCAATGTGGCGTTCGCCTTGAGACTATGTATTTGGCTATGTTAGTGACAGATAACGGAGGGTGGCAGTATGTCCTTCCTGTCTATGTCCCCTGGCAATGTTAGTGATGGATAACAGAGGGCGGCAGTATGGCCTTCTTGTAACCACCACAAGGCCCCCCCCCCCCCCCCCCAAAACAATATGTTAGTGAAGGATGAAGGAGGGTGGCAGTAGATTGTTCCTGTCACCACCACAAACTGTTAACCAACACATTTATTTCCACGGTGTCTTCTGCTTCAGATACACCAGGAGCCGGAACTGATAGGAAATCATCTGTGTCGTTGGCTCCCCGACCCTGGGTTTTCCGTCGTGTTACGTCAACGTTGTTTTGCTGAGGACAAATACTTTTGCCAACACTATACCAACCGTCAACGTAAGCCATTATAGTGCTCGAGCCTCTGCTGACCTTTTTTAATATGAACAGTCCCTTTCACATTTCTCTGTCTTAGTACTGGCTAGCACAGAAGCATGCTAAATATTTTTTGTTTGTTTTCTTTTTACCTTCAGGTTTGTTCCTTTCTTCAACATTACTGGAGAAAACCATTATCATTGATTCCCACTATCTTAGCCAAGACTATACCAACCGAAAATGAAAGCTGTAATACTGCTCAAGCCTCTGCTGACCCTTTTCAATAAGAACAGTCCCTTTCATATTTTTTCCAGGCTTAGGACTGGCTAATGCAGATTCATGCTCAATTTTGTGTTTGTTTTCATTCTATCTTCACGTTTGTTCCTTTTTTCAACATTACTGGAGAAAACCATTATAATTTCAAATGGGCCCTTGTCTAACTTCAGTGTGGCGTTGGCCTTGAGACTATGTATTTGGCTATGTTAGTGACAGATAACGGAGGGTGGCAGTATGTCCTTCCTGTCTATGTCCCCTGGCAATGTTAGTGATGGATAACAGAGGGCGGCAGTATGTCCTTCTTGTAACCACCACAAGGGCCCCCCCCCCCCCCCTCCCAAAACCATATGTTACTGAAGGATGAAGGAGGGTGGCAGTAGATTGTTCCTGTCACCACCACAAACTGTTAACCAACACATTTATTTCCACGGTGTCTTCTGCTTCAGATACACCAGGAGCCGGAACTGATAGGAAATCATCTGTGTCGTTGGCTCCCCGACCCTGGGTTTTCCGTCGTGTTACGTCAACGTTGTTTTGCTGAGGACAAATACTTTTGCCAACACTATACCAACCGTCAATGTAAGCTGTTATAGTGCTCGAGCCTCTGCTGACCTTTTTTAATATGAACAGTCCCTTTCACATTTCTCTGGCTTAGTACTGGCTAGCACAGAAGCATGCTAAATATTTTTTGTTTGTTTTCTTTTTACCTTCAGGTTTGTTCCTTTCTTCAACATTACTGGAGAAAACCATTATCATTGAGGCCCACTATCTTAGCCAAGACTATACCAACCGAAAATGAAAGCTGTAATAGTGCTCAAGCCTCTGCTGACCCTTTTCAATAAGAACAGTCCCTTTCATATTTTTTCCAGGCTTAGGACTGGCTAACTCAGATTCATGCTCAATTTTGTGTTTGTTTTCATTCTATCTTCACGTTTGTTACTTTTTTCAACATTACTGGAGAAAACCATTATAATTTCAAATGGGCCCTTGTCTAACTTCAGTGTGGCGTTGGCCTTGAAACTATGTATTTGGCTATGTTAGTGACAGATAACGGAGGGTGGCAGTATGTCCTTCCTGTCTATGTCCCCTGGCAATGTTAGTGATGGATAACAGAGGGCGGCAGTATGTCCTTCTTGTAACCACCACAACCCCCCCCCCCCCCCCAAAACCATATGTTAGTGAAGGATGAAGGAGGGTGGCAGTAGATTGTTCCTGTCACCACCACAAACTGTTAACCAACACATTTATTTCCACAGTGTCTTCTGCTTCAGATACACCAGGAGCCGGAACTGATAGGAAATCATCTGTGTCGTTGGCTCCCCGACCCTGGGTTTTCCGTCGTGTTACATCAACGTTGTTTTGCTGAGGACAAATACTTTTGCCAACTCTATACCAACCGTCAATGTAAGCTGTTATAGTGATCGAGCCTCTGCTGACCTTTTTTAATATGAACAGTCCCTTTCACATTTCTCTGGCTTAGTACTGGCTACACAGAAGCATGCTAAATATTTTTTGTTTGTTTTCTTTTTACCTTCAGGTTTGTTCCTTTCTTCAACATTACTGGAGAAAACCATTATCATTGAGGCCCACTATCTTAGCCAAGACTATACCAACCGAAAATGAAAGCTGTAATAGTGCTCAAGCCTCATCTGACCCATTTCAATAAGAACAGTCCCTTTCATATTTTTTCCAGGCTTAGGACTGGCTAACGAAGATTCATGCTCAATTTTGTGTTTGTTTTCATTCTATCTTCACGTTTGTTCCTTTTTTCAACATTACTGGAGAAAACCATTATAATTTCAAATGGGCCCTTGTCTAACTTCAGTGTGGCGTTGGCCTTGAGACTATGTATTTGGCTATGTTAGTGACAGATAACGGAGGGTGGCAGTATGTCCTTCCTGTCTATGTCCCCTGGCAATGTTAGTGATGGATAACAGAGGGCGGCAGTATGTCCTTCTTGTAACCACCACAAGGCCCCCCCCCCCCCCGCCCCCCCCCAAAACCATATGTTAGTGAAGGATGAAGGAGGGTGGCAGTAGATTGTTCCTGTCACCACCACAAACTGTTAACCAACACATTTATTTCCACGGTGTCTTCTGCTTCAGATACACCAGGAGCCGGAACTGATAGGAAATCATCTGTGTCGTTGGCTCCCCGACCCTGGGTTTTCCGTCGTGTTACGTCAACGTTGTTTTGCTGAGGACAAATACTTTTGCCAACACTATACCAACCGTCAATGTAAGCTGTTATAGTGCTCGAGCCTCTGCTGACCTTTTTTAATATGAACAGTCCCTTTCACATTTCTCTGGCTTAGTACTGGCTAGCACAGAAGCATGCTAAATATTTTTTGTTTGTTTTCTTTTTACCTTCAGGTTTGTTCCTTTCTTCAACATTACTGGAGAAAACCATTATCATTGAGGCCCACTATCTTAGCCAAGACTATACCAACCGAAAATGAAAGCTGTAATAGTGCTCAAGCCTCTATTGACCCTTTTCAATAAGAACAGTCCCTTTCATATTTTTTCCAGGCTTAGGACTGGCTAACGCAGATTCATGCTCAATTTTGTGTTTGTTTTCATTCTATCTTCACGTTTGTTCCTTTTTTCAACATTACTGGAGAAAACCATTATAATTTCAAATGGGCCCTTGTCTAACTTCAGTGTGGCGTTGGCCTTGAGACTATGTATTTGGCTATGTTAGTGACAGATAACGGAGGGTGGCAGTATGTCCTTCCTGTCTATGTCCCCTGGCAATGTTAGTGATGGATAACAGAGGGCGGCAGTATGTCCTTCTTGTAACCACCACAAGCCCCCCCCCCCCCCCCCCCCAAAACCATATGTTAGTGAAGGATGAAGGAGGGTGGCAGTAGATTGTTCCTGTCACCACCACAAACTGTTAACCAACACATTTATTTCCACGGTGTCTTCTGCTTCAGATACACCAGGAGCCGGAACTGGTAGGAAATCATCTGTGTCGTTGGCTCCCCGACCCTGGGTTTTCCGTCGTGTTACGTCAACGTTGTTTTGCTGAGGACAAATACTTTTGCCAACACTATACCAACCGTCAATGTAAGCTGTTATAGTGCTCGAGCCTCTGCTGACCTTTTTTAATATGAACAGTCCCTTTCACATTTCTCTGGCTTAGTACTGGCTAGCACAGAAGCATGCTAAATATTTTTTGTTTGTTTTCTTTTTACCTTCAGGTTTGTTCCTTTCTTCAACATTACTGGAGAAAACCATTATCATTGAGGCCCACTATCTTAGCCAAGACTATACCAACCGAAAATGAAAGCTGTAATAGTGCTCAAGCCTCATCTGACCCTTTTCAATAAGAACAGTCCCTTTCATATTTTTTCCAGGCTTAGGACTGGCTAACGAAGATTCATGCTCAATTTTGTGTTTGTTTTCATTCTATCTTCACGTTTGTTCCTTTTTTCAACATTACTGGAGAAAACCATTATAATTTCAAATGGGCCCTTGTCTAACTTCAGTGTGGCGTTGGCCTTGAGACTATGTATTTGGCTATGTTAGTGACAGATAACGGAGGGTGGCAGTATGTCCTTCCTGTCTATGTCCCCTGGCAATGTTAGTGATGGATAACAGAGGGCGGCAGTATGTCCTTCTTGTAACCACCACAAGGCCCCCCCCCCCCCCAAAACCATATGTTAGTGAAGGATGAAGGAGGGTGGCAGTAGGTTGTTCCTGTCACCACCACAAACTGTTAACCAACACATTTATTTCCACGGTGTCTTCTGCTTCAGATACACCAGGAGCCGGAACTGATAGGAAATCATCTGTGTCGTTGGCTCCCCGACCCTGGGTTTTCCGTCGTGTTACGTCAACATTGTTTTGCTGAGGACAAATACTTTTGCCAACACTATACCAACCGTCAATGTAAGCTGTTATAGTGCTCGAGCCTCTGCTGACCTTTTTTAATATGAACAGTCCCTTTCACATTTCTCTGGCTTAGTACTGGCTAGCACAGAAGCATGCTAAATATTTTTTGTTTGTTTTCTTTTTACCTTCAGGTTTGTTCCTTTCTTCAACATTACTGGAGAAAACCATTATCATTGAGGCCCACTATCTTAGCCAAGACTATACCAACCGAAAATGAAAGCTGTAATAGTGCTCAAGCCTCTGCTGACCCTTTTCAATAAGAACAGTCTCTTTCATATTTTTTCCAGGCTTAGTACTGGCTAACGCAGATTCATGCTCAATTTTGTGTTTATTTTCATTCTATCTTCATGTTTGTTCCTTTTTTCAACATTACTGGAGAAAACCATTATAATTTCAAATGGGCCCTTGTCTAACTTCAGTGTGGCGTTGGCCTTGAAACTATGTATTTGGCTATGTTAGTGACAGATAACGGAGGGTGGCAGTATGTCCTTCCTGTCTATGTCCCCTGGCAATGTTAGTGATGGATAACAGAGGGCGGCAGTATGTCCTTCTTGTAACCACCACAAGGCCCCCCCCCCCCCCGCCCCCCCCAAAACCATATGTTAGTGAAGGATGAAGGAGGGTGGCAGTAGATTGTTCCTGTCACCACCACAAACTGTTAACCAACACATTTATTTCCACGGTGTCTTCTGCTTCAGATACACCAGGAGCCGGAACTGGTAGGAAATCATCTGTGTCGTTGGCTCCCCGACCCACGGTTTTCCGTCGTGTTACGTCAACGTTGTTTTGCTGAGGACAAATACTTTTGCCAACACTATACCAACCGTCAATGTAAGCTGTTATAGTGCTCGAGCCTCTGCTGACCTTTTTTAATATGAACAGTCCCTTTCACATTTCTCTGGCTTAGTACTGGCTAGCACAGAAGCATGCTAAATATTTTTTGTTTGTTTTCTTTTTACCTTCAGGTTTGTTCCTTTCTTCAACATTACTGGAGAAAACCATTATCATTGAGGCCCACTATCTTAGCCAAGACTATACCAACCGAAAATGAAAGCTGTAATAGTGCTCAAGCCTCTGCTGACCCTTTTCAATAAGAACAGGCCCTTTCATATTTTTTCCAGGATTAGGACTGGCTAACGCATTTTCATGCTCAATTTTGTGTTTGTTTTCATTCTATCTTCACGTTTGTTCCTTTTTTCAACATTACTGGAGAAAACCATTATAATTTCAAATGGGCCCTTGTCTAACTTCAGTGTGGCGTTGGCCTTGAAACTATGTATTTGGCTATGTTAGTGACAGATAACGGAGGGTGGCAGTATGTCCTTCCTGTCTATGTCCCCTGGCAATGTTAGTGATGGATAACAGAGGGCGGCAGTATGTCCTTCTTGTAACCACCACAAGGCCCCCCCCCCCGGCCCCCCCAAAACCATATGTTAGTGAAGGATGAAGGAGGGTGGCAGTAGATTGTTCCTGTCACCACCACAAACTGTTAACCAACACATTTATTTCCACAGTGTCTTCTGCTTCAGATACACCAGGAGCCGGAACTGGTAGGAAATCATCTGTGTCGTTGGCTCCCCGACCCACGGTTTTCCGTCGTGTTACGTCAACGTTGTTTTGCTGAGGACAAATACTTTTGCCAACACTATACCAACCGTCAATGTAAGCTGTTATAGTGCTCGAGCCTCTGCTGACCTTTTTTAATATGAACAGTCCCTTTCACATTTCTCTGGCTTAGTACTGGCTAGCACAGAAGCATGCTAAATATTTTTTGTTTGTTTTCTTTTTACCTTCAGGTTTGTTCCTTTCTTCAACATTACTGGAGAAAACCATTATCATTGAGGCCCACTATCTTAGCCAAGACTATACCAACCGAAAATGAAAGCTGTAATAGTGCTCAAGCCTCTGCTGACCCTTTTCAATAAGAACAGTCCCTTTCATATTTTTTCCAGGCTTAGGACTGGCTAACGCAGATTCATGCTCAATTTTGTGTTTGTTTTCATTCTATCTTCACGTTTGTTCCTTTTTTCAACATTACTGGAGAAAACCATTATAATTTCAAATGGGCCCTTGTCTAACTTCAGTGTGGCGTTGGCCTTGAAACTATGTATTTGGCTATGTTAGTGACAGATAACGGAGGGTGGCAGTATGTCCTTCCTGTCTATGTCCCCTGGCAATGTTAGTGATGGATAACAGAGGGCGGCAGTATGTCCTTCTTGTAACCACCACAAGGCCCCCCCCCCCCCGCCCCCCCCAAAACCATATGTTAGTGAAGGATGAAGGAGGGTGGCAGTAGATTGTTCCTGTCACCACCACAAACTGTTAACCAACACATTTATTTCCACGGTGTCTTCTGCTTCAGATACACCAGGAGCCGGAACTGGTAGGAAATCATCTGTGTCGTTGGCTCCCCGACCCTGGGTTTTCCGTCGTGTTACGTCAACGTTGTTTTGCTGAGGACAAATACTTTTGCCAACACTATACCAACCGTCAATGTAAGCTGTTATAGTGCTCGAGCCTCTGCTGACATTTTTTAATATGTACAGTCCCTTTCACATTTCTCTGGCTTAGTACTGGCTAGCACAGAAGCATGCTAAATATTTTTTGTTTGTTTTCTTTTTACCTTCAGGTTTGTTCCTTTCTTCAACATTACTGGAGAAAACCATTATCATTGAGGCCCACTATCTTAGCCAAGACTATACCAACCGAAAATGAAAGCTGTAATAGTGCTCAAGCCTCTGCTGACCCTTTTCAATAAGAACAGTCCCTTTCATATTCTTTCCAGGCTTAGGACTGGCTAACGCAGATTCATGCTCAATTTTGTGTTTGTTTTCATTCTATCTTCACGTTTGTTCCTTTTTTCAACATTACTGGAGAAAACCATTATAATTTCAAATGGGCCCTTGTCTAACTTCAGTGTGGCGTTGGCCTTGAAACTATGTATTTGGCTATGTTAGTGACAGATAACGGAGGGTGGCAGTATGTCCTTCCTGTCTATGTCCCCTGGCAATGTTAGTGATGGATAACAGAGGGCGGCAGTATGTCCTTCTTGTAACCACCACAAGGCCCCCCCCCCCCGCCCCCCCTCCCAAAACCATATGTTAGTGAAGGATGAAGGAGGGTGGCAGTAGATTGTTCCTGTCACCACCACAAACTGTTAACCAACACATTTATTTCCACGGTGTCTTCTGCTTCAGATACACCAGGAGCCGGAACTGGTAGGAAATCATCTGTGTCGTTGGCTCCCCGACCCTGGGTTTTCCGTCGTGTTACGTCAACGTTGTTTTGCTGAGGACAAATACTTTTGCCAACACTATACCAACCGTCAATGTAAGCTGTTATAGTGCTCGAGCCTCTGCTGACCTTTTTTAATATGAACAGTCCCTTTCACATTTCTCTGGCTTAGTACTGGCTAGCACAGAAGCATGCTAAATATTTTTTGTTTGTTTTCTTTTTACCTTCAGGTTTGTTCCTTTCTTCAACATTACTGGAGAAAACCATTATCATTGAGGCCCACTATCTTAGCCAAGACTATACCAACCGAAAATGAAAGCTGTAATAGTGCTCAAGCCTCTGCTGACCCTTTTCAATAAGAACAGGCCCTTTCATATTTTTTCCAGGATTAGGACTGGCTAACGCAGATTCATGCTCAATTTTGTGTTTGTTTTCATTCTATCTTCACGTTTGTTCCTTTTTTCAACATTACTGGAGAAAACCATTATAATTTCAAATGGGCCCTTGTCTAACTTCAGTGTGGCGTTGGCCTTGAAACTATGTATTTGGCTATGTTAGTGACAGATAACGGAGGGTGGCAGTATGTCCTTCCTGTCTATGTCCCCTGGCAATGTTAGTGATGGATAACAGAGGGCGGCAGTATGTCCTTCTTGTAACCACCACAAGGTCCCCCCCCCCCGCCCCCCCCAAAACCATATGTTAGTGAAGGATGAAGGAGGGTGGCAGTAGATTGTTCCTGTCACCACCACAAACTGTTAACCAACACATTTATTTCCACGGTGTCTTCTGCTTCAGATACACCAGGAGCCGGAACTGGTAGGAAATCATCTGTGTCGTTGGCTCCCCGACCCACCGTTTTCCGTCGTGTTACGTCAACGTTGTTTTGCTGAGGACAAATACTTTTGCCAACACTATACCAACCGTCAATGTAAGCTGTTATAGTGCTCGAGCCTCTGCTGACCTTTTTTAATATGAACAGTCCCTTTCACATTTCTCTGGCTTAGTACTGGCTAGCACAGAAGCATGCTAAATATTTTTTGTTTGTTTTCTTTTTACCTTCAGGTTTGTTCCTTTCTTCAACATTACTGGAGAAAACCATTATCATTGAGGCCCACTATCTTAGCCAAGACTATACCAACCGAAAATGAAAGCTGTAATAGTGCTCAAGCCTCTGCTGACCCTTTTCAATAAGAACAGTCCCTTTCATATTTTTTCCAGGCTTAGGACTGGCTAACGCAGATTCATGCTCAATTTTGTGTTTGTTTTCATTCTATCTTCACGTTTGTTCCTTTTTTCAACATTACTGGAGAAAACCATTATAATTTCAAATGGGCCCTTGTCTAACTTCAGTGTGGCGTTGGCCTTGAAACTATGTA
Source organism: Schistocerca gregaria (assembly GCF_023897955.1). Classification (NCBI taxonomy): domain Eukaryota; kingdom Metazoa; phylum Arthropoda; class Insecta; order Orthoptera; family Acrididae; genus Schistocerca; species Schistocerca gregaria. The sequence continues at coordinate 72,937,382 of NC_064924.1, forward strand.
TTTGGCTATGTTAGTGACAGATAACGGAGGGTGGCAGTATGTCCTTCCTGTCTATGTCCCCTGGCAATGTTAGTGATGGATAACAGAGGGCGGCAGTATGTCCTTCTTGTAACCACCACAAGGCCCCCCCCCGCCCCCCCCAAAACCATATGTTAGTGAAGGATGAAGGAGGGTGGCAGTAGATTGTTCCTGTCACCACCACAAACTGTTAACCAACACATTTATTTCCACGGTGTCTTCTGCTTCAGATACACCAGGAGCCGGAACTGGTAGGAAATCATCTGTGTCGTTGGCTCCCCGACCCTGGGTTTTCCGTCGTGTTACGTCAACGTTGTTTTGCTGAGGACAAATACTTTTGCCAACACTATACCAACCGTCAATGTAAGCTGTTATAGTGCTCGAGCCTCTGCTGACCTTTTTTAATATGAACAGTCCCTTTCACATTTCTCTGGCTTAGTACTGGCTAGCACAGAAGCATGCTAAATATTTTTTGTTTGTTTTCTTTTTACCTTCAGGTTTGTTCCTTTCTTCAACATTACTGGAGAAAACCATTATCATTGAGGCCCACTATCTTAGCCAAGACTATACCAACCGAAAATGAAAGCTGTAATAGTGCTCAAGCCTCTGCTGACCCTTTTCAATAAGAACAGGCCCTTTCATATTTTTTCCAGGCTTAGGACTGGCTAACGCAGATTCATGCTCAATTTTGTGTTTGTTTTCATTCTATCTTCACGTTTGTTCCTTTTTTCAACATTACTGGAGAAAACCATTATAATTTCAAATGGGCCCTTGTCTAACTTCAGTGTGGCGTTGGCCTTGAGACTATGTATTTGGCTATGTTAGTGACAGATAACGGAGGGTGGCAGTATGTCCTTCCTGTCTATGTCCCCTGGCAATGTTAGTGATGGATAACAGAGGGCGGCAGTATGTCCTTCTTGTAACCACCACAAGGCCCCCCCCCCCCCCCCCCAAAACCATATGTTAGTGAAGGATGAAGGAGGGTGGCAGTAGATTGCTCCTGTCACCACCACAAACTGTTAACCAACACATTTATTTCCACGGTGTCTTCTGCTTCAGATACACCAGGAGCCGGAACTGGTAGGAAATCATCTGTGTCGTTGGCTCCCCGACCCTGGGTTTTCCGTCGTGTTACGTCAACGTTGTTTTGCTGAGGACAAATACTTTTGCCAACACTATACCAACCGTCAATGTAAGCTGTTATAGTGCTCGAGCCTCTGCTGACCTTTTTTAATATGAACAGTCCCTTTCACATTTCTCTGGCTTAGTACTGGCTAGCACAGAAGCATGCTAAATATTTTTTGTTTGTTTTCTTTTTACCTTCAGGTTTGTTCCTTTCTTCAACATTACTGGAGAAAACCATTATCATTGAGGCCCACTATCTTAGCCAAGACTATACCAACCGAAAATGAAAGCTGTAATAGTGCTCAAGCCTCTGCTGACCCTTTTCAATAAGAACAGGCCCTTTCATATTTTTTCCAGGCTTAGGACTGGCTAACGCAGATTCATGCTCAATTTTGTGTTTGTTTTCATTCTATCTTCACGTTTGTACCTTTTTTCAACATTACTGGAGAAAACCATTATAATTTCAAATGGGCCCTTGTCTAACTTCAGTGTGGCGTTGGCCTTGAGACTATGTATTTGGCTATGTTAGTGACAGATAACGGAGGGTGGCAGTATGTCCTTCCTGTCTATGTCCCCTGGCAATGTTAGTGATGGATAACAGAGGGCGGCAGTATGTCCTTCTTGTAACCACCACAAGGCCCCCCCCCCCCCCAAACCATATGTTAGTGAAGGATGAAGGAGGGTGGCAGTAGATTGTTCCTGTCACCACCACAAACTGTTAACCAACACATTTATTTCCACGGTGTCTTCTGCTTCAGATACACCAGGAGCCGGAACTGATAGGAAATCATCTGTGTCATTGGCTCCCCGACCCTGGGTTTTCCGTCGTGTTACGTCAACGTTGTTTTGCTGAGGACAAATACTTTTGCCAACACTATACCAACCGTCAATGTAAGCTGTTATAGTGCTCGAGCCTCTGCTGACCTTTTTTAATATGAACAGTCCCTTTCACATTTCTCTGGCTTAGTACTGGCTAGCACAGAAGCATGCTAAATATTTTTTGTTTGTTTTCTTTTTACCTTCACGTTTGTTCCTTTCTTCAACATTACTGGAGAAAACCATTATCATTGAGGCCCACTATCTTAGCCAAGACTATACCAACCGAAAATGAAAGCTGTAATAGTGCTCAAGCCTCTGCTGACCCTTTTCAATAAGAACAGGCCCTTTCATATTTTTTCCAGGCTTAGGACTGGCTAACGCAGATTCATGCTCAATTTTGTGTTTGTTTTCATTCTATCTTCACGTTTGTTCCTTTTTTCAACATTACTGGAGAAAACCATTATAATTTCAAATGGGCCCTTGTCTAACTTCAGTGTGGCGTTGGCCTTGAGACTATGTATTTGGCTATGTTAGTGACAGATAACGGAGGGTGGCAGTATGTCCTTCCTGTCTATGTCCCCTGGCAATGTTAGTGATGGATAACAGAGGGCGGCAGTATGTCCTTCTTGTAACCACCACAAGGCCCCTCACCCCCCCAAAACCATATGTTAGTGAAGGATGAAGGAGGGTGGCAGTAGATTGTTCCTGTCACCACCACAAACTGTTAACCAACACATTTATTTCCACGGTGTCTTCTGCTTCAGATACACCAGGAGCCGGAACTGATAGGAAATCATCTGTGTCGTTGGCTCCCCGACCCTGGGTTTTCCGTCGTGTTACGTCAACGTTGTTTTGCTGAGGACAAATACTTTTGCCAACACTATACCAACCGTCAATGTAAGCTGTTATAGTGCTCGAGCCTCTGCTGACCTTTTTTAATATGAACAGTCCCTTTCACATTTCTCTGGCTTAGTACTGGCTAGCACAGAAGCATGCTAAATATTTTTTGTTTGTTTTCTTTTTACCTTCAGGTTTGTTCCTTTCTTCAACATTACTGGAGAAAACCATTATCATTGAGGCCCACTATCTTAGCCAAGACTATACCAACCGAAAATGAAAGCTGTAATAGTGCTCAAGCCTCTGCTGACCCTTTTCAATAAGAACAGTCCCTTTCATATTTTTTCCAGGCTTAGGACTGGCTAACGCAGATTCATGCTCAATTTTGTGTTTGTTTTCATTCTATCTTCACGTTTGTTCCTTTTTTCAACATTACTGGAGAAAACCATTATAATTTCAAATGGGCCCTTGTCTAACTTCAGTGTGGCGTTGGCCTTGAGACTATGTATTTGGCTATGTTAGTGACAGATAACGGAGGGTGGCAGTATGTCCTTCCTGTCTATGTCCCCTGGCAATGTTAGTGATGGATAACAGAGGGCGGCAGTATGTCCTTCTTGTAACCACCACAAGGGCCCCCCCCCCCCCCCCCCAAAACCATATGTTAGTGAAGGATGAAGGAGGGTGGCAGTAGATTGTTCCTGTCACCACCACAAACTGTTAACCAACACATTTATTTCCACGGTGTTTTCTGCTTCAGATACACCAGGAGCCGGAACTGGTAGGAAATCATCTGTGTCGTTGGCTCCCCGACCCTGGGTTTTCCGTCGTGTTACGTCAATGTTGTTTTGCTGAGGACAAATACTTTTGCCAACACTATACCAACCGTCAATGTAAGCTGTTATAGTGCTCGAGCCTCTGCTGACCTTTTTTAATATGAACAGTCCCTTTCACATTTCTCTGGCTTAGTACTGGCTAGCACAGAAGCATGCTAAATATTTTTTGTTTGTTTTCTTTTTACCTTCAGGTTTGTTCCTTTCTTCAACATTACTGGAGAAAACCATTATCATTGAGGCCCACTATCTTAGCCAAGACTATACCAACCGAAAATGAAAGCTGTAATAGTGCTCAAGCCTCTGCTGACCCTTTTCAATAAGAACAGGCCCTTTCATATTTTTTCCAGGCTTAGGACTGGCTAACGCAGATTCATGCTCAATTTTGTGTTTGTTTTCATTCTATCTTCACGTTTGTTCCTTTTTTCAACATTACTGGAGAAAACCATTATAATTTCAAATGGGCCCTTGTCTAACTTCAGTGTGGCGTTGGCCTTGAGACTATGTATTTGGCTATGTTAGTGACAGATAACGGAGGGTGGCAGTATGTCCTTCCTGTCTATGTCCCCTGGCAATGTTAGTGATGGATAACAGAGGGCGGCAGTATGTCCTTCTTGTAACCACCACAAGGCCCCCCCCCCCCCCCCAAAACCATATGTTAGTGAAGGATGAAGGAGGGTGGCAGTAGATTGTTCCTGTCACCACCACAAACTGTTAACCAACACATTTATTTCCACGGTGTCTTCTGCTTCAGATACACCAGGAGCCGGAACTGATAGGAAATCATCTGTGTCGTTGGCTCCCCGACCCTGGGTTTTCCGTCGTGTTACGTCAACGTTGTTTTGCTGAGGACAAATACTTTTGCCAACACTATACCAACCGTCAATGTAAGCTGTTATAGTGCTCGAGCCTCTGCTGACCTTTTTTAATATGAACAGTCCCTTTCACATTTCTCTGGCTTAGTACTGGCTAGCACAGAAGCATGCTAAATATTTTTTGTTTGTTTTCTTTTTACCTTCAGGTTTGTTCCTTTCTTCAACATTACTGGAGAAAACCATTATCATTGAGGCCCACTATCTTAGCCAAGACTATACCAACCGAAAATGAAAGCTGTAATAGTGCTCAAGCCTCTGCTGACCCTTTTCAATAAGAACAGTCCCTTTCATATTTTTTCCAGGCTTAGGACTGGCTAACGCAGATTCATGCTCAATTTTGTGTTTGTTTTCATTCTATCTTCACGTTTGTTCCTTTTTTCAACATTACTGGAGAAAACCATTATAATTTCAAATGGGCCCTTGTCTAACTTCAGTGTGGCGTTGGCCTTGAAACTATGTATTTGGCTATGTTAGTGACAGATAACGGAGGGTGGCAGTATGTCCTTCCTGTCTATGTCCCCTGGCAATGTTAGTGATGGATAACAGAGGGCGGCAGTATGTCCTTCTTGTAACCACCACAAGGCCCCCCCCCCCCCCCGCCCCCCCCAAAACCATATGTTAGTGAAGGATGAAGGAGGGTGGCAGTAGATTGTTCCTGTCACCACCACAAACTGTTAACCAACACATTTATTTCCACGGTGTCTTCTGCTTCAGATACACCAGGAGCCGGAACTGGTAGGAAATCATCTGTGTCGTTGGCTCCCCGACCCACGGTTTTCCGTCGTGTTACGTCAACGTTGTTTTGCTGAGGACAAATACTTTTGCCAACACTATACCAACCGTCAATGTAAGCTGTTATAGTGCTCGAGCCTCTGCTGACCTTTTTTAATATGAACAGTCCCTTTCACATTTCTCTGGCTTAGTACTGGCTAGCACAGAAGCATGCTAAATATTTTTTTTTTGTTTTCTTTTTACCTTCAGGTTTGTTCCTTTCTTCAACATTACTGGAGAAAACCATTATCATTGAGGCCCACTATCTTAGCCAAGACTATACCAACCGAAAATGAAAGCTGTAATAGTGCTCAAGCCTCTGCTGACCCTTTTCAATAAGAACAGGCCCTTTCATATTTTTTCCAGGCTTAGGACTGGCTAACGCAGATTCATGCTCAATTTTGTGTTTGTTTTCATTCTATCTTCACGTTTGTTCCTTTTTTCAACATTACTGGAGAAAACCATTATAATTTCAAATGGGCCCTTGTCTAACTTCAGTGTGGCGTTGGCCTTGAGACTATGTATTTGGCTATGTTAGTGACAGATAACGGAGGGTGGCAGTATGTCCTTCCTGTCTATGTCCCCTGGCAATGTTAGTGATGGATAACAGAGGGCGGCAGTATGTCCTTCTTGTAACCACCACAAGGGCCCCCCCCCCCCCCCCCAAAAACCATATGTTAGTGAAGGATGAAGGAGGGTGGCAGTAGATTGTTCCTGTCACCACCACAAACTGTTAACCAACACATTTATTTCCACGGTGTTTTCTGCTTCAGATACACCAGGAGCCGGAACTGGTAGGAAATCATCTGTGTCGTTGGCTCCCCGACCCTGGGTTTTCCGTCGTGTTACGTCAATGTTGTTTTGCTGAGGACAAATACTTTTGCCAACACTATACCAACCGTCAATGTAAGCTGTTATAGTGCTCGAGCCTCTGCTGACCTTTTTTAATATGAACAGTCCCTTTCACATTTCTCTGGCTTAGTACTGGCTAGCACAGAAGCATGCTAAATATTTTTTGTTTGTTTTCTTTTTACCTTCAGGTTTGTTCCTTTCTTCAACATTACTGGAGAAAACCATTATCATTGAGGCCCACTATCTTAGCCAAGACTATACCAACCGAAAATGAAAGCTGTAATAGTGCTCAAGCCTCTGCTGACCCTTTTCAATAAGAACAGGCCCTTTCATATTTTTTCCAGGCTTAGGACTGGCTAACGCAGATTCATGCTCAATTTTGTGTTTGTTTTCATTCTATCTTCACGTTTGTTCCTTTTTTCAACATTACTGGAGAAAACCATTATAATTTCAAATGGGCCCTTGTCTAACTTCAGTGTGGCGTTGGCCTTGAGACTATGTATTTGGCTATGTTAGTGACAGATAACGGAGGGTGGCAGTATGTCCTTCCTGTCTATGTCCCCTGGCAATGTTAGTGATGGATAACAGAGGGCGGCAGTATGTCCTTCTTGTAACCACCACAAGGGCCCCCCCCCCCCCCCCCCAAAACCATATGTTAGTGAAGGATGAAGGAGGGTGGCAGTAGATTGTTCCTGTCACCACCACAAACTGTTAACCAACACATTTATTTCCACGGTGTCTTCTGCTTCAGATACACCAGGAGCCGGAACTGATAGGAAATCATCTGTGTCGTTGGCTCCCCGACCCTGGGTTTTCCGTCGTGTTACGTCAACGTTGTTTTGCTGAGGACAAATACTTTTGCCAACACTATACCAACCGTCAATGTAAGCTGTTATAGTGCTCGAGCCTCTGCTGACCTTTTTTAATATGAACAGTCCCTTTCACATTTCTCTGGCTTAGTACTGGCTAGCACAGAAGCATGCTAAATATTTTTTGTTTGTTTTCTTTTTACCTTCAGGTTTGTTCCTTTCTTCAACATTACTGGAGAAAACCATTATCATTGAGGCCCACTATCTTAGCCAAGACTATACCAACCGAAAATGAAAGCTGTAATAGTGCTCAAGCCTCTGCTGACCCTTTTCAATAAGAACAGGCCCTTTCATATTTTTTCCAGGCTTAGGACTGGCTAACGCAGATTCATGCTCAATTTTGTGTTTGTTTTCATTCTATCTTCACGTTTGTTCCTTTTTTCAACATTACTGGAGAAAACCATTATAATTTCAAATGGGCCCTTGTCTAACTTCAGTGTGGCGTTGGCCTTGAAACTATGTATTTGGCTATGTTAGTGACAGATAACGGAGGGTGGCAGTATGTCCTTCCTGTCTATGTCCCCTGGCAATGTTAGTGATGGATAACAGAGGGCGGCAGTATGTCCTTCTTGTAACCACCACAAGGCCCCCCCCCCCCCCCCCCCGCCCCCCCCAAAACCATATGTTAGTGAAGGATGAAGGAGGGTGGCAGTAGATTGTTCCTGTCACCACCACAAACTGTTAACCAACACATTTATTTCCACGGTGTCTTCTGCTTCAGATACACCAGGAGCCGGAACTGGTAGGAAATCATCTGTGTCGTTGGCTCCCCGACCCTGGGTTTTCCGTCGTGTTACGTCAACGTTGTTTTGCTGAGGACAAATACTTTTGCCAACACTATACCAACCGTCAATGTAAGCTGTTATAGTGCTCGAGCCTCTGCTGACCTTTTTTAATATGAACAGTCCCTTTCACATTTCTCTGGCTTAGTACTGGCTAGCACAGAAGCATGCTAAATATTTTTTGTTTGTTTTCTTTTTACCTTCAGGTTTGTTCCTTTCTTCAACATTACTGGAGAAAACCATTATCATTGAGGCCCACTATCTTAGCCAAGACTATACCAACCGAAAATGAAAGCTGTAATAGTGCTCAAGCCTCTGCTGACCCTTTTCAATAAGAACAGGCCCTTTCATATTTTTTCCAGGCTTAGGACTGGCTAACGCAGATTCATGCTCAATTTTGTGTTTGTTTTCATTCTATCTTCACGTTTGTTCCTTTTTTCAACATTACTGGAGAAAACCATTATAATTTCAAATGGGCCCTTGTCTAACTTCAGTGTGGCGTTGGCCTTGAGACTATGTATTTGGCTATGTTAGTGACAGATAACGGAGGGTGGCTGTATGTCCTTCCTGTCTATGTCCCCTGGCAATGTTAGTGACGGATAACAGAGGGCGGCAGTATGTCCTTCTTGTAACCACCACAAGGGCCCCCCCCCCCCCCCCCCCAAAACCATATGTTAGTGAAGGATGAAGGAGGGTGGCAGTAGATTGTTCCTGTCACCACCACAAACTGTTAACCAACACATTTATTTCCACGGTGTCTTCTGCTTCAGATACACCAGGAGCCGGAACTGGTAGGAAATCATCTGTGTCGTTGGCTCCCCGACCCTGGGTTTTCCGTCGTGTTACGTCAACGTTGTTTTGCTGAGGACAAATACTTTTGCCAACACTATACCAACCGTCAATGTAAGCTGTTATAGTGCTCGAGCCTCTGCTGACCTTTTTTAATATGAACAGTCCCTTTCACATTTCTCTGGCTTAGTACTGGCTAGCACAGAAGCATGCTAAATATTTTTTGTTTGTTTTCTTTTTACCTTCAGGTTTGTTCCTTTCTTCAACATTACTGGAGAAAACCATTATCATTGAGGCCCACTATCTTAGCCAAGACTATACCAACCGAAAATGAAAGCTGTAATAGTGCTCAAGCCTCTGCTGACCCTTTTCAATAAGAACAGGCCCTTTCATATTTTTTCCAGGCTTAGGACTGGCTAACGCAGATTCATGCTCAATTTTGTGTTTGTTTTCATTCTATCTTCACGTTTGTTCCTTTTTTCAACATTACTGGAGAAAACCATTATAATTTCAAATGGGCCCTTGTCTAACTTCAGTGTGGCGTTGGCCTTGAGACTATGTATTTGGCTATGTTAGTGACAGATAACGGAGGGTGGCAGTATGTCCTTCCTGTCTATGTCCCCTGGCAATGTTAGTGATGGATAACAGAGGGCGGCAGTATGTCCTTCTTGTAACCACCACAAGGGCCTCCCCCCCCCCCCCCCCTCCAAAACCATATGTTAGTGAAGGATGAAGGAGGGTGGCAGTAGATTGTTCCTGTCACCACCACAAACTGTTAACCAACACATTTATTTCCACGGTGTCTTCTGCTTCAGATACACCAGGAGCCGGAACTGATAGGAAATCATCTGTGTCGTTGGCTCCCCGACCCTGGGTTTTCCGTCGTGTTACGTCAACGTTGTTTTGCTGAGGACAAATACTTTTGCCAACACTATACCAACCGTCAATGTAAGCTGTTATAGTGCTCGAGCCTCTGCTGACCTTTTTTAATATGAACAGTCCCTTTCACATTTCTCTGGCTTAGTACTGGCTAGCACAGAAGCATGCTAAATATTTTTTGTTTGTTTTCTTTTTACCTTCAGGTTTGTTCCTTTCTTCAACATTACTGGAGAAAACCATTATCATTGAGGCCCACTATCTTAGCCAAGACTATACCAACCGAAAATGAAAGGTGTAATAGTGCTCAAGCCTCTGCTGACCCTTTTCAATAAGAACAGGCCCTTTCATATTTTTTCCAGGCTTAGGACTGGCTAACGCAGATTCATGCTCAATTTTGTGTTTGTTTTCATTCTATCTTCACGTTTGTTCCTTTTTTCAACATTACTGGAGAAAACCATTATAATTTCAAATGGGCCCTTGTCTAACTTCAGTGTGGCGTTGGCCTTGAGACTATGTATTTGGCTATGTTAGTGACAAATTACGGAGGGTGGCAGTATGTCCTTCCTGTCTATGTCCCCTGGCAATGTTAGTGATGGATAACAGAGGGCGGCAGTATGTCCTTCTTGTAACCACCACAAGGGCCCCGCCCCCCCCCCCCCCCCCCTCCAAAACCATATGTTAGTGAAGGATGAAGGAGGGTGGCAGTAGATTGTTCCTGTCACCACCACAAACTGTTAACCAACACATTTATTTCCACGGTGTCTTCTGCTTCAGATACACCAGGAGCCGGAACTGATAGGAAATCATCTGTGTCGTTGGCTCCCCGACCCTGGGTTTTCCGTCGTGTTACGTCAACGTTGTTTTGCTGAGGACAAATACTTTTGCCAACACTATACCAACCGTCAATGTAAGCTGTTATAGTGCTTGAGCCTCTGCTGACCTTTTTTAATATGAACAGTCCCTTTCACATTTCTCTGGCTTAGTACTGGCTAGCACAGAAGCATGCTAAATATTTTTTGTTTGTTTTCTTTTTACCTTCAGGTTTGTTCCTTTCCTCAACATTACTGGAGAAAACCATTATCATTGAGGCCCACTATCTTAGCCAAGACTATACCAACCGAAAATGAAAGCTGTAATAGTGCTCAAGCCTCTGCTGACCCTTTTCAATAAGAACAGGCCCTTTCATATTTTTTCCAGGCTTAGGACTGGCTAACGCAGATTCATGCTCAATTTTGTGTTTGTTTTCATTCTATCTTCACGTTTGTTCCTTTTTTCAACATTACTGGAGAAAACCATTATAATTTCAAATGGGCCCTTGTCTAACTTCAGTGTGGCGTTGGCCTTGAGACTATGTATTTGGCTATGTTAGTGACAGATAACGGAGGGTGGCAGTATGTCCTTCCTGTCTATGTCCCCTGGCAATGTTAGTGATGGATAACAGAGGGCGGCAGTATGTCCTTCTTGTAACCACCACAAGGCCCCCCCCCCCCCCCCCTCCCAAAACCATATGTTACTGAAGGATGAAGGAGGGTGGCAGTAGATTGTTCCTGTCACCACCACAAACTGTTAACCAACACATTTATTTCCACGGTGTCTTCTGCTTCAGATACACCAGGAGCCGGAACTGATAGGAAATCATCTGTGTCGTTGGCTCCCCGACCCTGGGTTTTCCGTCGTGTTACGTCAACGTTGTTTTGCTGAGGACAAATACTTTTGCCAACACTATACCAACCGTCAATGTAAGCTGTTATAGTGCTCGAGCCTCTGCTGACCTTTTTTAATATGAACAGTCCCTTTCACATTTCTCTGGCTTAGTACTGGCTAGCACAGAAGCATGCTAAATATTTTTTGTTTGTTTTCTTTTTACCTTCAGGTTTGTTCCTTTCTTCAACATTACTGGAGAAAACCATTATCATTGAGGCCCACTATCTTAGCCAAGACTATACCAACCGAAAATGAAAGCTGTAATAGTGCTCAAGCCTCTGCTGACCCTTTTCAATAAGAACAGGCCCTTTCATATTTTTTCCAGGCTTAGGACTGGCTAACGCAGATCCATGCTCAATTTTGTGTTTGTTTTCATTCTATCTTCACGTTTGTTCCTTTTTTCAACATTACTGGAGAAAACCATTATAATTTCAAATGGGCCCTTGTCTAACTTCAGTGTGGCGTTGGCCTTGAGACTATGTATTTGGCTATGTTAGTGACAGATAACGGAGGGTGGCAGTATGTCCTTCCTGTCTATGTCCCCTGGCAATGTTAGTGATGGATAACAGAGGGCGGCAGTATGTCCTTCTTGTAACCACCACAAGGCCCCCCCCCCCCCCCCCTCCCAAAACCATATGTTACTGAAGGATGAAGGAGGGTGGCAGTAGATTGTTCCTGTCACCACCACAAACTGTTAACCAACACATTTATTTCCACGGTGTCTTCTGCTTCAGATACACCAGGAGCCGGAACTGATAGGAAATCATCTGTGTCGTTGGCTCCCCGACCCTGGGTTTTCCGTCGTGTTACGTCAACGTTGTTTTGCTGAGGACAAATACTTTTGCCAACACTATACCAACCGTCAATGTAAGCTGTTATAGTGCTCGAGCCTCTGCTGACCTTTTTTAATATGAACAGTCCCTTTCACATTTCTCTGGCTTAGTACTGGCTAGCACAGAAGCATGCTAAATATTTTTTGTTTGTTTTCTTTTTACCTTCAGGTTTGTTCCTTTCTTCAACATTACTGGAGAAAACCATTATCATTGAGGCCCACTATCTTAGCCAAGACTATACCAACCGAAAATGAAAGCTGTAATAGTGTTCAAGCCTCTGCTGACCCTTTTCAATAAGAACAGGCCCTTTCATATTTTTTCCAGGCTTAGGACTGGCTAACGCAGATCCATGCTCAATTTTGTGTTTGTTTTCATTCTATCTTCACGTTTGTTCCTTTTTTCAACATTACTGGAGAAAACCATTATAATTTCAAATGGGCCCTTGTCTAACTTCAGTGTGGCGTTGGCCTTGAGACTATGTATTTGGCTATGTTAGTGACAGATAACGGAGGGTGGCAGTATGTCCTTCCTGTCTATGTCCCCTGGCAATGTTAGTGATGGATAACAGAGGGCGGCAGTATGTCCTTCTTGTAACCACCACAAGGCCCCCCCCCCCCCCAAAACCATATGTTAGTGAAGGATGAAGGAGGGTGGCAGTAGATTGTTCCTGTCACCACCACAAACTGTTAACCAACACATTTATTTCCACGGTGTCTTCTGCTTCAGATACACCAGGAGCCGGAACTGATAGGAAATCATCTGTGTCGTTGGCTCCCCGACCCTGGGTTTTACGTCGTGTTACGTCAACGTTGTTTTGCTGAGGACAAATACTTTTGCCAACACTATACCAACCGTCAATGTAAGCTGTTATAGTGCTCGAGCCTCTGCTGACCTTTTTTAATATGAACAGTCCCTTTCACATTTCTCTGGCTTAGTACTGGCTAGCACAGAAGCATGCTAAATATTTTTTGTTTGTTTTCTTTTTACCTTCAGGTTTGTTCCTTTCTTCAACATTACTGGAGAAAACCATTATCATTGAGGCCCACTATCTTAGCCAAGACTATACCAACCGAAAATGAAAGCTGTAATAGTGCTCAAGCCTCTGCTGACCCTTTTCAATAAGAACAGTCCCTTTCATATTTTTTCCAGGCTTAGGACTGGCTAACGCAGATTCATGCTCAATTTTGTGTTTGTTTTCATTCTATCTTCACGTTTGTTCCTTTTTTCAACATTACTGGAGAAAACCATTATAATTTCAAATGGGCCCTTGTCTAACTTCAGTGTGGCGTTGGCCTTGAGACTATGTATTTGGCTATGTTAGTGACAGATAACGGAGGGTGGCAGTATGTCCTTCCTGTCTATGTCCCCTGGCAATGTTAGTGATGGATAACAGAGGGCGGCAGTATGTCCTTCTTGTAACCACCACAAGGCCCCCCCCCCCCCCCCCAAAACCATATGTTAGTGAAGGATGAAGGAGGGTGGCAGTAGATTGTTCCTGTCACCACCACAAACTGTTAACCAACACATTTATTTCCACGGTGTCTTCTGCTTCAGATACACCAGGAGCCGGAACTGATAGGAAATCATCTGTGTCGTTGGCTCCCCGACCCTGGGTTTTCCGTCGTGTTACGTCAACGTTGTTTTGCTGAGGACAAATACTTTTGCCAACACTATACCAACCGTCAATGTAAGCTGTTATAGTGCTCGAGCCTCTGCTGACCTTTTTTAATATGAACAGTCCCTTTCACATTTCTCTGGCTTAGTACTGGCTAGCACAGAAGCATGCTAAATATTTTTTGTTTGTTTTCTTTTTACCTTCAGGTTTGTTCCTTTCTTCAACATTACTGGAGAAAACCATTATCATTGAGGCCCACTATCTTAGCCAAGACTATACCAACCGAAAATGAAAGCTGTAATAGTGCTCAAGCCTCTGCTGACCCTTTTCAATAAGAACAGGCCCTTTCATATTTTTTCCAGGCTTAGGACTGGCTAACGCAGATTCATGCTCAATTTTGTGTTTGTTTTCATTCTATCTTCACGTTTGTTCCTTTTTTCAACATTACTGGAGAAAACCATTATAATTTCAAATGGGCCCTTGTCTAACTTCAGTGTCGCGTTGGCCTTGAGACTATGTATTTGGCTATGTTAGTGACAGATAACGGAGGGTGGCAGTATGTCCTTCCTGTCTATGTCCCCTGGCAATGTTAGTGATGGATAACAGAGGGCGGCAGTATGTCCTTCTTGTAACCACCACAAGGCCCCCCCCCCCCAAAACCATATGTTAGTGAAGGATGAAGGAGGGTGGCAGTAGATTGTTCCTGTCACCACCACAAACTGTTAACCAACACATTTATTTCCACGGTGTCTTCTGCTTCAGATACACCAGGAGCCGGAACTGATAGGAAATCATCTGTGTCGTTGGCTCCCCGACCCTGGGTTTTACGTCGTGTTACGTTAACGTTGTTTTGCTGAGGACAAATACTTTTGCCAACACTATACCAACCGTCAATGTAAGCTGTTATAGTGCTCGAGCCTCTGCTGACCTTTTTTAATATGAACAGTCCCTTTCACATTTCTCTGGCTTAGTACTGGCTAGCACAGAAGCATGCTAAATATTTTTTGTTTGTTTTCTTTTTACCTTCAGGTTTGTTCCTTTCTTCAACATTACTGGAGAAAACCATTATCATTGAGGCCCACTATCTTAGCCAAGACTATACCAACCGAAAATGAAAGCTGTAATAGTGCTCAAGCCTCTGCTGACCCTTTTCAATAAGAACAGTCCCTTTCATATTTTTTCCAGGCTTAGGACTGGCTAACGCAGATTCATGCTCAATTTTGTGTTTGTTTTCATTCTATCTTCACGTTTGTTCCTTTTTTCAACATTACTGGAGAAAACCATTATAATTTCAAATGGGCCCTTGTCTAACTTCAGTGTGGCGTTGGCCTTGAGACTATGTATTTGGCTATGTTAGTGACAGATAACGGAGGGTGGCAGTATGTCCTTCCTGTCTATGTCCCCTGGCAATGTTAGTGATGGATAACAGAGGGCGGCAGTATGTCCTTCTTGTAACCACCACAAGGCCCCCCCCCCCCCCCCCCCCAAAACCATATGTTAGTGAAGGATGAAGGAGGGTGGCAGTAGATTGTTCCTGTCACCACCACAAACTGTTAACCAACACATTTATTTCCACGGTGTCTTCTGCTTCAGATACACCAGGAGCCGGAACTGATAGGAAATCATCTGTGTCGTTGGCTCCCCGACCCTGGGTTTTCCGTCGTGTTACGTCAACGTTGTTTTGCTGAGGACAAATACTTTTGCCAACACTATACCAACCGTCAATGTAAGCTGTTATAGTGCTCGAGCCTCTGCTGACCTTTTTTAATATGAACAGTCCCTTTCACATTTCTCTGGCTTAGTACTGGCTAGCACAGAAGCATGCTAAATATTTTTTGTTTGTTTTCTTTTTACCTTCAGGTTTGTTCCTTTCTTCAACATTACTGGAGAAAACCATTATCATTGAGGCCCACTATCTTAGCCAAGACTATACCAACCGAAAATGAAAGCTGTAATAGTGCTCAAGCCTCTGCTGACCCTTTTCAATAAGAACAGGCCCTTTCATATTTTTTCCAGGCTTAGGACTGGCTAACGCAGATTCATGCTCAATTTTGTGTTTGTTTTCATTCTATCTTCACGTTTGTTCCTTTTTTCAACATTACTGGAGAAAACCATTATAATTTCAAATGGGCCCTTGTCTAACTTCAGTGTGGCGTTGGCCTTGAGACTATGTATTTGGCTATGTTAGTGACAGATAACGGAGGGTGGCAGTATGTCCTTCCTGTCTATGTCCCCTGGCAATGTTAGTGATGGATAACAGAGGGCGGCAGTATGTCCTTCTTGTAACCACCACAAGGCCCCCCCCCCCCCCCCCAAAACCATATGTTAGTGAAGGATGAAGGAGGGTGGCAGTAGATTGTTCCTGTCACCACCACAAACTGTTAACCAACACATTTATTTCCACGGTGTCTTCTGCTTCAGATACACCAGGAGCCGGAACTGATAGGAAATCATCTGTGTCGTTGGCTCCCCGACCCTGGGTTTTACGTCGTGTTACGTCAACGTTGTTTTGCTGAGGACAAATACTTTTGCCAACACTATACCAACCGTCAATGTAAGCTGTTATAGTGCTCGAGCCTCTGCTGACCTTTTTTAATATGAACAGTCCCTTTCACATTTCTCTGGCTTAGTACTGGCTAGCACAGAAGCATGCTAAATATTTTTTGTTTGTTTTCTTTTTACCTTCAGGTTTGTTCCTTTCTTCAACATTACTGGAGAAAACCATTATCATTGAGGCCCACTATCTTAGCCAAGACTATACCAACCGAAAATGAAAGCCGTAATAGTGCTCAAGCCTCTGCTGACCCTTTTCAATAAGAACAGTCCCTTTCATATTTTTTCCAGGCTTAGGACTGGCTAACGCAGATTCATGCTCAATTTTGTGTTTGTTTTCATTCTATCTTCACGTTTGTTCCTTTTTTCAACATTACTGGAGGAAACCATAATAATTTCAAATGGGCCCTTGTCTAACTTCAGTGTGGCGTTGGCCTTGAGACTATGTATTTGGCTATGTTAGTGACAGATAACGGAGGGTGGCAGTATGTCCTTCCTGTCTATGTCCCCTGGCAATGTTAGTGATGGATAACAGAGGGCGGCAGTATGTCCTTCTTGTAACCACCACAAGGCCCCCCCCCCCCCCCCAAAAACCATATGTTAGTGAAGGATGAAGGAGGGTGGCAGTAGATTGTTCCTGTCACCACCACAAACTGTTAACCAACACATTTATTTCCACGGTGTCTTCTGCTTCAGATACACCAGGAGCCGGAACTGATAGGAAATCATCTGTGTCGTTGGCTCCCCGACCCTGGGTTTTCCGTCGTGTTACGTCAACGTTGTTTTGCTGAGGACAAATACTTTTGCCAACACTATACCAACCGTCAATGTAAGCTGTTATAGTGCTCGAGCCTCTGCTGACCTTTTTTAATATGAACAGTCCCTTTCACATTTCTCTGGCTTAGTACTGGCTAGCACAGAAGCATGCTAAATATTTTTTGTTTGTTTTCTTTTTACCTTCAGGTTTGTTCCTTTCTTCAACATTACTGGAGAAAACCATTATCATTGAGGCCCACTATCTTAGCCAAGACTATACCAACCGAAAATGAAAGCTGTAATAGTGCTCAAGCCTCTGCTGACCCTTTTCAATAAGAACAGGCCCTTTCATATTTTTTCCAGGCTTAGGACTGGCTAACGCAGATTCATGCTCAATTTTGTGTTTGTTTTCATTCTATCTTCACGTTTGTTCCTTTTTTCAACATTACTGGAGAAAACCATTATAATTTCAAATGGGCCCTTGTCTAACTTCAGTGTGGCGTTGGCCTTGAGACTATGTATTTGGCTATGTTAGTGACAGATAACGGAGGGTGGCAGTATGTCCTTCCTGTCTATGTCCCCTGGCAATGTTAGTGACGGATAACAGAGGGCGGCAGTATGTCCTTCTTGTAACCACCACAAGGGCCCCCACCCCCCCCCCCCCCAAAACCATATGTTAGTGAAGGATGAAGGAGGGTGGCAGTAGATTGTTCCTGTCACCACCACAAACTGTTAACCAACACATTTATTTCCACGGTGTCTTCTGCTTCAGATACACCAGGAGCCGGAACTGGTAGGAAATCATCTGTGTCGTTGGCTCCCCGACCCTGGGTTTTCCGTCGTGTTACGTCAACGTTGTTTTGCTGAGGACAAATACTTTTGCCAACACTATACCAACCGTCAATGTAAGCTGTTATAGTGCTCGAGCCTCTGCTGACCTTTTTTAATATGAACAGTCCCTTTCACATTTCTCTGGCTTAGTACTGGCTAGCACAGAAGCATGCTAAATATTTTTTGTTTGTTTTCTTTTTACCTTCAGGTTTGTTCCTTTCTTCAACATTACTGGAGAAAACCATTATCATTGAGGCCCACTATCTTAGCCAAGACTATACCAACCGAAAATGAAAGCTGTAATAGTGCTCAAGCCTCTGCTGACCCTTTTCAATAAGAACAGGCCCTTTCATATTTTTTCCAGGCTTAGGACTGGCTAACGCAGATTCATGCTCAATTTTGTGTTTGTTTTCATTCTATCTTCACGTTTGTTCCTTTTTTCAACATTACTGGAGAAAACCATTATAATTTCAAATGGGCCCTTGTCTAACTTCAGTGTGGCGTTGGCCTTGAGACTATGTATTTGGCTATGTTAGTGACAGATAACGGAGGGTGGCAGTATGTCCTTCCTGTCTATGTCCCCTGGCAATGTTAGTGATGGATAACAGAGGGCGGCAGTATGTCCTTCTTGTAACCACCACAAGGCCCCCCCCCCCCCCCCCCCCAAATCCATATGTTAGTGAAGGATGAAGGAGGGTGGCAGTAGATTGTTCCTGTCACCACCACAAACTGTTAACCAACACATTTATTTCCACGGTGTCTTCTGCTTCAGATACACCAGGAGCCGGAACTGATAGGAAATCATCTGTGTCGTTGGCTCCCCGACCCTGGGTTTTCCGTCGTGTTACGTCAACGTTGTTTTGCTGAGGACAAATACTTTTGCCAACACTATACCAACCGTCAATGTAAGCTGTTATAGTGCTCGAGCCTCTGCTGACCTTTTTTAATATGAACAGTCCCTTTCACATTTCTCTGGCTTAGTACTGGCTAGCACAGAAGCATGCTAAATATTTTTTGTTTGTTTTCTTTTTACCTTCAGGTTTGTTCCTTTCTTCAACATTACTGGAGAAAACCATTATCATTGAGGCCCACTATCTTAGCCAAGACTATACCAACCGAAAATGAAAGCTGTAATAGTGCTCAAGCCTCTGCTGACCCTTTTCAATAAGAACAGGCCCTTTCATATTTTTTCCAGGCTTAGGACTGGCTAACGCAGATTCATGCTCAATTTTGTGTTTGTTTTCATTCTATCTTCACGTTTGTTCCTTTTTTCAACATTACTGGAGAAAACCATTATAATTTCAAATGGGCCCTTGTCTAACTTCAGTGTGGCGTTGGCCTTGAGACTATGTATTTGGCTATGTTAGTGACAGATAACGGAGGGTGGCAGTATGTCCTTCCTGTCTATGTCCCCTGGCAATGTTAGTGATGGATAACAGAGGGCGGCAGTATGTCCTTCTTGTAACCACCACAAGGCCCCCCCCCCCCCCCCAAAACCATATGTTAGTGAAGGATGAAGGAGGGTGGCAGTAGATTGTTCCTGTCACCACCACAAACTGTTAACCAACACATTTATTTCCACGGTGTCTTCTGCTTCAGATACACCAGGAGCCGGAACTGATAGGAAATCATCTGTGTCGTTGGCTCCCCGACCCTGGGTTTTACGTCGTGTTACGTCAACGTTGTTTTGCTGAGGACAAATACTTTTGCCAACACTATACCAACCGTCAATGTAAGCTGTTATAGTGCTCGAGCCTCTGCTGACCTTTTTTAATATGAACAGTCCCTTTCACATTTCTCTGGCTTAGTACTGGCTAGCACAGAAGCATGCTAAATATTTTTTGTTTGTTTTCTTTTTACCTTCAGGTTTGTTCCTTTCTTCAACATTACTGGAGAAAACCATTATCATTGAGGCCCACTATCTTAGCCAAGACTATACCAACCGAAAATGAAAGCTGTAATAGTGCTCAAGCCTCTGCTGACCCTTTTCAATAAGAACAGTCCCTTTCATATTTTTTCCAGGCTTAGGACTGGCTAACGCAGATTCATGCTCAATTTTGTGTTTGTTTTCATTCTATCTTCACGTTTGTTCCTTTTTTCAACATTACTGGAGAAAACCATTATAATTTCAAATGGGCCCTTGTCTAACTTCAGTGTGGCGTTGGCCTTGAGACTATGTATTTGGCTATGTTAGTGACAGATAACGGAGGGTGGCAGTATGTCCTTCCTGTCTATGTCCCCTGGCAATGTTAGTGATGGATAACAGAGGGCGGCAGTATGTCCTTCTTGTAACCACCACAAGGCCCCCCCCCCCCCCCCAAAAACCATATGTTAGTGAAGGATGAAGGAGGGTGGCAGTAGATTGTTCCTGTCACCACCACAAACTGTTAACCAACACATTTATTTCCACGGTGTCTTCTGCTTCAGATACACCAGGAGCCGGAACTGATAGGAAATCATCTGTGTCGTTGGCTCCCCGACCCTGGGTTTTCCGTCGTGTTACGTCAACGTTGTTTTGCTGAGGACAAATACTTTTGCCAACACTATACCAACCGTCAATGTAAGCTGTTATAGTGCTCGAGCCTCTGCTGACCTTTTTTAATATGAACAGTCCCTTTCACATTTCTCTGGCTTAGTACTGGCTAGCACAGAAGCATGCTAAATATTTTTTGTTTGTTTTCTTTTTACCTTCAGGTTTGTTCCTTTCTTCAACATTACTGGAGAAAACCATTATCATTGAGGCCCACTATCTTAGCCAAGACTATACCAACCGAAAATGAAAGCTGTAATAGTGCTCAAGCCTCTGCTGACCCTTTTCAATAAGAACAGTCCCTTTCATATTTTTTCCAGGCTTAGGACTGGCTAACGCAGATTCATGCTCAATTTTGTGTTTGTTTTCATTCTATCTTCACGTTTGTTCCTTTTTTCAACATTACTGGAGAAAACCATTATAATTTCAAATGGGCCCTTGTCTAACTTCAGTGTGGCGTTGGCCTTGAGACTATGTATTTGGCTATGTTAGTGACAGATAACGGAGGGTGGCAGTATGTCCTTCCTGTCTATGTCCCCTGGCAATGTTAGTGATGGATAACAGAGGGCGGCAGTATGTCCTTCTTGTAACCACCACAAGGCCCCCCCCCCCCCCCCCAAAAACCATATGTTAGTGAAGGATGAAGGAGGGTGGCAGTAGATTGTTCCTGTCACCACCACAAACTGTTAACCAACACATTTATTTCCACGGTGTCTTCTGCTTCAGATACACCAGGAGCCGGAACTGATAGGAAATCATCTGTGTCGTTGGCTCCCCGACCCTGGGTTTTCCGTCGTGTTACGTCAACGTTGTTTTGCTGAGGACAAATACTTTTGCCAACACTATACCAACCGTCAATGTAAGCTGTTATAGTGCTCGAGCCTCTGCTGACCTTTTTTAATATGAACAGTCCCTTTCACATTTCTCTGGCTTAGTACTGGCTAGCACAGAAGCATGCTAAATATTTTTTGTTTGTTTTCTTTTTACCTTCAGGTTTGTTCCTTTCTTCAACATTACTGGAGAAAACCATTATCATTGAGGCCCACTATCTTAGCCAAGACTATACCAACCGAAAATGAAAGCTGTAATAGTGCTCAAGCCTCTGCTGACCCTTTTCAATAAGAACAGGCCCTTTCATATTTTTTCCAGGCTTAGGACTGGCTAACGCAGATTCATGCTCAATTTTGTGTTTGTTTTCATTCTATCTTCACGTTTGTTCCTTTTTTCAACATTACTGGAGAAAACCATTATAATTTCAAATGGGCCCTTGTCTAACTTCAGTGTGGCGTTGGCCTTGAGACTATGTATTTGGCTATGTTAGTGACAGATAACGGAGGGTGGCAGTATGTCCTTCCTGTCTATGTCCCCTGGCAATGTTAGTGATGGATAACAGAGGGCGGCAGTATGTCCTTCTTGTAACCACCACAAGGCCCCCCCCCCCCCCCCCCCCCAAATCCATATGTTAGTGAAGGATGAAGGAGGGTGGCAGTAGATTGTTCCTGTCACCACCACAAACTGTTAACCAACACATTTATTTCCACGGTGTCTTCTGCTTCAGATACACCAGGAGCCGGAACTGATAGGAAATCATCTGTGTCGTTGGCTCCCCGACCCTGGGTTTTCCGTCGTGTTACGTCAACGTTGTTTTGCTGAGGACAAATACTTTTGCCAACACTATACCAACCGTCAATGTAAGCTGTTATAGTGCTCGAGCCTCTGCTGACCTTTTTTAATATGAACAGTCCCTTTCACATTTCTCTGGCTTAGTACTGGCTAGCACAGAAGCATGCTAAATATTTTTTGTTTGTTTTCTTTTTACCTTCAGGTTTGTTCCTTTCTTCAACATTACTGGAGAAAACCATTATCATTGAGGCCCACTATCTTAGCCAAGACTATACCAACCGAAAATGAAAGCTGTAATAGTGCTCAAGCCTCTGCTGACCCTTTTCAATAAGAACAGGCCCTTTCATATTTTTTCCAGGCTTAGGACTGGCTAACGCAGATTCATGCTCAATTTTGTGTTTGTTTTCATTCTATCTTCACGTTTGTTCCTTTTTTCAACATTACTGGAGAAAACCATTATAATTTCAAATGGGCCCTTGTCTAACTTCAGTGTGGCGTTGGCCTTGAGACTATGTATTTGGCTATGTTAGTGACAGATAACGGAGGGTGGCAGTATGTCCTTCCTGTCTATGTCCCCTGGCAATGTTAGTGATGGATAACAGAGGGCGGCAGTATGTCCTTCTTGTAACCACCACAAGGCCCCCCCCCCCCCCCCCCCAAAACCATATGTTAGTGAAGGATGAAGGAGGGTGGCAGTAGATTGTTCCTGTCACCACCACAAACTGTTAACCAACACATTTATTTCCACGGTGTCTTCTGCTTCAGATACACCAGGAGCCGGAACTGATAGGAAATCATCTGTGTCGTTGGCTCCCCGACCCTGGGTTTTACGTCGTGTTACGTCAACGTTGTTTTGCTGAGGACAAATACTTTTGCCAACACTATACCAACCGTCAATGTAAGCTGTTATAGTGCTCGAGCCTCTGCTGACCTTTTTTAATATGAACAGTCCCTTTCACATTTCTCTGGCTTAGTACTGGCTAGCACAGAAGCATGCTAAATATTTTTTGTTTGTTTTCTTTTTACCTTCAGGTTTGTTCCTTTCTTCAACATTACTGGAGAAAACCATTATCATTGAGGCCCACTATCTTAGCCAAGACTATACCAACCGAAAATGAAAGCTGTAATAGTGCTCAAGCCTCTGCTGACCCTTTTCAATAAGAACAGGCCCTTTCATATTTTTTCCAGGCTTAGGACTGGCTAACGCAGATTCATGCTCAATTTTGTGTTTGTTTTCATTCTATCTTCACGTTTGTTCCTTTTTTCAACATTACTGGAGAAAACCATTATAATTTCAAATGGGCCCTTGTCTAACTTCAGTGTGGCGTTGGCCTTGAGACTATGTATTTGGCTATGTTAGTGACAGATAACGGAGGGTGGCAGTATGTCCTTCCTGTCTATGTCCCCTGGCAATGTTAGTGATGGATAACAGAGGGCGGCAGTATGTCCTTCTTGTAACCACCACAAGGCCCCCCCCCCCCCCCCAAATCCATATGTTAGTGAAGGATGAAGGAGGGTGGCAGTAGATTGTTCCTGTCACCACCACAAACTGTTAACCAACACATTTATTTCCACGGTGTCTTCTGCTTCAGATACACCAGGAGCCGGAACTGATAGGAAATCATCTGTGTCGTTGGCTCCCCGACCCTGGGTTTTCCGTCGTGTTACGTCAACGTTGTTTTGCTGAGGACAAATACTTTTGCCAACACTATACCAACCGTCAATGTAAGCTGTTATAGTGCTCGAGCCTCTGCTGACCTTTTTTAATATGAACAGTCCCTTTCACATTTCTCTGGCTTAGTACTGGCTAGCACAGAAGCATGCTAAATATTTTTTGTTTGTTTTCTTTTTACCTTCAGGTTTGTTCCTTTCTTCAACATTACTGGAGAAAACCATTATCATTGAGGCCCACTATCTTAGCCAAGACTATACCAACCGAAAATGAAAGCTGTAATAGTGCTCAAGCCTCTGCTGACCCTTTTCAATAAGAACAGGCCCTTTCATATTTTTTCCAGGCTTAGGACTGGCTAACGCAGATTCATGCTCAATTTTGTGTTTGTTTTCATTCTATCTTCACGTTTGTTCCTTTTTTCAACATTACTGGAGAAAACCATTATAATTTCAAATGGGCCCTTGTCTAACTTCAGTGTGGCGTTGGCCTTGAGACTATGTATTTGGCTATGTTAGTGACAGATAACGGAGGGTGGCAGTATGTCCTTCCTGTCTATGTCCCCTGGCAATGTTAGTGATGGATAACAGAGGGCGGCAGTATGTCCTTCTTGTAACCACCACAAGGCCCCCCCCCCCCCCAAAACCATATGTTAGTGAAGGATGAAGGAGGGTGGCAGTAGATTGTTCCTGTCACCACCACAAACTGTTAACCAACACATTTATTTCCACGGTGTCTTCTGCTTCAGATACACCAGGAGCCGGAACTGATAGGAAATCATCTGTGTCGTTGGCTCCCCGACCCTGGGTTTTACGTCGTGTTACGTCAACGTTGTTTTGCTGAGGACAAATACTTTTGCCAACACTATACCAACCGTCAATGTAAGCTGTTATAGTGCTCGAGCCTCTGCTGACCTTTTTTAATATGAACAGTCCCTTTCACATTTCTCTGGCTTAGTACTGGCTAGCACAGAAGCATGCTAAATATTTTTTGTTTGTTTTCTTTTTACCTTCAGGTTTGTTCCTTTCTTCAACATTACTGGAGAAAACCATTATCATTGAGGCCCACTATCTTAGCCAAGACTATACCAACCGAAAATGAAAGCTGTAATAGTGCTCAAGCCTCTGCTGACCCTTTTCAATAAGAACAGTCCCTTTCATATTTTTTCCAGGCTTAGGACTGGCTAACGCAGATTCATGCTCAATTTTGTGTTTGTTTTCATTCTATCTTCACGTTTGTTCCTTTTTTCAACATTACTGGAGAAAACCATTATAATTTCAAATGGGCCCTTGTCTAACTTCAGTGTGGCGTTGGCCTTGAGACTATGTATTTGGCTATGTTAGTGACAGATAACGGAGGGTGGCAGTATGTCCTTCCTGTCTATGTCCCCTGGCAATGTTAGTGATGGATAACAGAGGGCGGCAGTATGTCCTTCTTGTAACCACCACAAGGCCCCCCCCCCCCCCCCAAAAACCATATGTTAGTGAAGGATGAAGGAGGGTGGCAGTAGATTGTTCCTGTCACCACCACAAACTGTTAACCAACACATTTATTTCCACGGTGTCTTCTGCTTCAGATACACCAGGAGCCGGAACTGATAGGAAATCATCTGTGTCGTTGGCTCCCCGACCCTGGGTTTTCCGTCGTGTTACGTCAACGTTGTTTTGCTGAGGACAAATACTTTTGCCAACACTATACCAACCGTCAATGTAAGCTGTTATAGTGCTCGAGCCTCTGCTGACCTTTTTTAATATGAACAGTCCCTTTCACATTTCTCTGGCTTAGTACTGGCTAGCACAGAAGCATGCTAAATATTTTTTGTTTGTTTTCTTTTTACCTTCAGGTTTGTTCCTTTCTTCAACATTACTGGAGAAAACCATTATCATTGAGGCCCACTATCTTAGCCAAGACTATACCAACCGAAAATGAAAGCTGTAATAGTGCTCAAGCCTCTGCTGACCCTTTTCAATAAGAACAGTCCCTTTCATATTTTTTCCAGGCTTAGGACTGGCTAACGCAGATTCATGCTCAATTTTGTGTTTGTTTTCATTCTATCTTCACGTTTGTTCCTTTTTTCAACATTACTGGAGAAAACCATTATAATTTCAAATGGGCCCTTGTCTAACTTCAGTGTGGCGTTGGCCTTGAGACTATGTATTTGGCTATGTTAGTGACAGATAACGGAGGGTGGCAGTATGTCCTTCCTGTCTATGTCCCCTGGCAATGTTAGTGATGGATAACAGAGGGCGGCAGTATGTCCTTCTTGTAACCACCACAAGGCCCCCCCCCCCCCCCCCCAAAACCATATGTTAGTGAAGGATGAAGGAGGGTGGCAGTAGATTGTTCCTGTCACCACCACAAACTGTTAACCAACACATTTATTTCCACGGTGTCTTCTGCTTCAGATACACCAGGAGCCGGAACTGATAGGAAATCATCTGTGTCGTTGGCTCCCGACCCTGGGTTTTACGTCGTGTTACGTCAACGTTGTTTTGCTGAGGACAAATACTTTTGCCAACACTATACCAACCGTCAATGTAAGCTGTTATAGTGCTCGAGCCTCTGCTGACCTTTTTTAATATGAACAGTCCCTTTCACATTTCTCTGGCTTAGTACTGGCTAGCACAGAAGCATGCTAAATATTTTTTGTTTGTTTTCTTTTTACCTTCAGGTTTGTTCCTTTCTTCAACATTACTGGAGAAAACCATTATCATTGAGGCCCACTATCTTAGCCAAGACTATACCAACCGAAAATGAAAGCCGTAATAGTGCTCAAGCCTCTGCTGACCCTTTTCAATAAGAACAGTCCCTTTCATATTTTTTCCAGGCTTAGGACTGGCTAACGCAGATTCATGCTCAATTTTGTGTTTGTTTTCATTCTATCTTCACGTTTGTTCCTTTTTTCAACATTACTGGAGGAAACCATTATAATTTCAAATGGGCCCTTGTCTAACTTCAGTGTGGCGTTGGCCTTGAGACTATGTATTTGGCTATGTTAGTGACAGATAACGGAGGGTGGCAGTATGTCCTTCCTGTCTATGTCCCCTGGCAATGTTAGTGATGGATAACAGAGGGCGGCAGTATGTCCTTCTTGTAACCACCACAAGGCCCCCCCCCCCCCAAAACCATATGTTAGTGAAGGATGAAGGAGGGTGGCAGTAGATTGTTCCTGTCACCACCACAAACTGTTAACCAACACATTTATTTCCACGGTGGTTTCTGCTTCAGATACACCAGGAGCCGGAACTGATAGGAAATCATCTGTGTCGTTGGCTCCCCGACCCTGGGTTTTCCGTCGTGTTACGTCAACGTTGTTTTGCTGAGGACAAATACTTTTGCCAACACTATACCAACCGTCAATGTAAGCTGTTATAGTGCTCGAGCCTCTGCTGACCTTTTTTAATATGAACAGTCCCTTTCACATTTCTCTGGCTTAGTACTGGCTAGCACAGAAGCATGCTAAATATTTTTTGTTTGTTTTCTTTTTACCTTCAGGTTTGTTCCTTTCTTCAACATTACTGGAGAAAACCATTATCATTGAGGCCCACTATCTTAGCCAAGACTATACCAACCGAAAATGAAAGCTGTAATAGTGCTCAAGCCTCTGCTGACCCTTTTCAATAAGAACAGGCCCTTTCATATTTTTTCCAGGCTTAGGACTGGCTAATGCAGATTCATGCTCAATTTTGTGTTTGTTTTCATTCTATCTTCACGTTTGTTCCTTTTTTCAACATTACTGGAGAAAACCATTATAATTTCAAATGGGCCCTTGTCTAACTTCAGTGTGGCGTTGGCCTTGAGACTATGTATTTGGCTATGTTAGTGACAGATAACGGAGGGTGGCAGTATGTCCTTCCTGTCTATGTCCCCTGGCAATGTTAGTGATGGATAACAGAGGGCGGCAGTATGTCCTTCTTGTAACCACCACAAGGGCCCCCCCCCCCCCCCCCAAAACCATATGTTAGTGAAGGATGAAGGAGGGTGGCAGTAGATTGTTCCTGTCACCACCACAAACTGTTAACCAACACATTTATTTCCACGGTGGTTTCTGCTTCAGATACACCAGGAGCCGGAACTGATAGGAAATCATCTGTGTCGTTGGCTCCCCGACCCTGGGTTTTCCGTCGTGTTACGTCAACGTTGTTTTGCTGAGGACAAATACTTTTGCCAACACTATACCAACCGTCAATGTAAGCTGTTATAGTGCTCGAGCCTCTGCTGACCTTTTTTAATATGAACAGTCCCTTTCACATTTCTCTGGCTTAGTACTGGCTAGCACAGAAGCATGCTAAATATTTTTTGTTTGTTTTCTTTTTACCTTCAGGTTTGTTCCTTTCTTCAACATTACTGGAGAAAACCATTATCATTGAGGCCCACTATCTTAGCCAAGACTATACCAACCGAAAATGAAAGCTGTAATAGTGCTCAAGCCTCTGCTGACCCTTTTCAATAAGAACAGGCCCTTTCATATTTTTTCCAGGCTTAGGACTGGCTAACGCAGATTCATGCTCAATTTTGTGTTTGTTTTCATTCTATCTTCACGTTTGTTCCTTTTTTCAACATTACTGGAGAAAACCATTATAATTTCAAATGGGCCCTTGTCTAACTTCAGTGTGGCGTTGGCCTTGAGACTATGTATTTGGCTATGTTAGTGACAGATAACGGAGGGTGGCAGTATGTCCTTCCTGTCTATGTCCCCTGGCAATGTTAGTGATGGATAACAGAGGGCGGCAGTATGTCCTTCTTGTAACCACCACAAGGCCCCCCCCCCCCCCCCCCCTCCAAAACCATATGTTAGTGAAGGATGAAGGAGGGTGGCAGTAGATTGTTCCTGTCACCACCACAAACTGTTAACCAACACATTTATTTCCACGGTGTCTTCTGCTTCAGATACACCAGGAGCCGGAACTGATAGGAAATCATCTGTGTCGTTGGCTCCCCGACCCTGGGTTTTCCGTCGTGTTACGTCAACGTTGTTTTGCTGAGGACAAATACTTTTGCCAACACTATACCAACCGTCAATGTAAGCTGTTATAGTGCTCGAGCCTCTGCTGACGTTTTTTAATATGAACAGTCCCTTTCACATTTCTCTGGCTTAGTACTGGCTAGCACAGAAGCATGCTAAATATTTTTTGTTTGTTTCCTTTTTACCTTCAGGTTTGTTCCTTTCTTCAACATTACTGGAGAAAACCATTATCATTGAGGCCCACTATCTTAGCCAAGACTATACCAACCGAAAATGAAAGCTGTAATAGTGCTCAAGCCTCTGCTGACCCTTTTCAATAAGAACAGGCCCTTTCATATTTTTTCCAGGCTTAGGACTGGCTAACGCAGATTCATGCTCAATTTTGTGTTTGTTTTCATTCTATCTTCACGTTTGTTCCTTTTTTCAACATTACTGGAGAAAACCATTATAATTTCAAATGGGCCCTTGTCTAACTTCAGTGTGGCGTTGGCCTTGAGACTATGTATTTGGCTATGTTAGTGACAGATAACGGAGGGTGGCAGTATGTCCTTCCTGTCTATGTCCCCTGGCAATGTTAGTGATGGATAACAGAGGGCGGCATTATGTCCTTCTGGTAACCACCACAAGGGCCCCCCCCCCCCCAAAACCATATGTTAGTGAAGGATGAAGGAGGGTGGCAGTAGATTGTTCCTGTCACCACCACAAACTGTTAACCAACACATTTATTTCCACGGTGGTTTCTGCTTCAGATACACCAGGAGCCGGAACTGATAGGAAATCATCTGTGTCGTTGGCTCCCCGACCCTGGGTTTTCCGTCGTGTTACGTCAACGTTGTTTTGCTGAGGACAAATACTTTTGCCAACACTATACCAACCGTCAATGTAAGCTGTTATAGTGCTCGAGCCTCTGCTGACCTTTTTTAATATGAACAGTCCCTTTCACATTTCTCTGGCTTAGTACTGGCTAGCACAGAAGCATGCTAAATATTTTTTGTTTGTTTTCTTTTTACCTTCAGGTTTGTTCCTTTCTTCAACATTACTGGAGAAAACCATTATCATTGAGGCCCACTATCTTAGCCAAGACTATACCAACCGAAAATGAAAGCTGTAATAGTGCTCAAGCCTCTGCTGACCCTTTTCAATAAGAACAGGCCCTTTCATATTTTTTCCAGGCTTAGGACTGGCTAACGCAGATTCATGCTCAATTTTGTGTTTGTTTTCATTCTATCTTCACGTTTGTTCCTTTTTTCAACATTACTGGAGAAAACCATTATAATTTCAAATGGGCCCTTGTCTAACTTCAGTGTGGCGTTGGCCTTGAGACTATGTATTTGGCTATGTTAGTGACAGATAACGGAGGGTGGCAGTATGTCCTTCCTGTCTATGTCCCCTGGCAATGTTAGTGATGGATAACAGAGGGCGGCAGTATGTCCTTCTTGTAACCACCACAAGGGCCCCCCCCCCCCCCCCCCAAAACCATATGTTAGTGAAGGATGAAGGAGGGTGGCAGTAGATTGTTCCTGTCACCACCACAAACTGTTAACCAACACATTTATTTCCACGGTGGTTTCTGCTTCAGATACACCAGGAGCCGGAACTGATAGGAAATCATCTGTGTCGTTGGCTCCCCGACCCTGGGTTTTACGTCGTGTTACGTCAACGTTGTTTTGCTGAGGACAAATACTTTTGCCAACACTATACCAACCGTCAATGTAAGCTGTTATAGTGCTCGAGCCTCTGCTGACCTTTTTTAATATGAACAGTCCCTTTCACATTTCTCTGGCTTAGTACTGGCTAGCACAGAAGCATGCTAAATATTTTTTGTTTGTTTTCTTTTTACCTTCAGGTTTGTTCCTTTCTTCAACATTACTGGAGAAAACCATTATCATTGAGGCCCACTATCTTAGCCAAGACTATACCAACCGAAAATGAAAGCTGTAATAGTGCTCAAGCCTCTGCTGACCCTTTTCAATAAGAACAGGCCCTTTCATATTTTTTCCAGGCTTAGGACTGGTTAACGCAGATTCATGCTCAATTTTGTGTTTGTTTTCATTCTATCTTCACGTTTGTTCCTTTTTTCAACATTACTGGAGAAAACCATTATAATTTCAAATGGGCCCTTGTCTAACTTCAGTGTGGCGTTGGCCTTGAGACTATGTATTTGGCTATGTTAGTGACAGATAACGGAGGGTGGCAGTATGTCCTTCCTGTCTATGTCCCCTGGCAATGTTAGTGATGGATAACAGAGGGCGGCAGTATGTCCTTCTTGTAACCACCACAAGGCCCCCCCCCCCCCCTCCAAAACCATATGTTAGTGAAGGATGAAGGAGGGTGGCAGTAGATTGTTCCTGTCACCACCACAAACTGTTAACCAACACATTTATTTCCACGGTGTCTTCTGCTTCAGATACACCAGGAGCCGGAACTGATAGGAAATCATCTGTGTCGTTGGCTCCCCGACCCTGGGTTTTCCGTCGTGTTACGTCAACGTTGTTTTGCTGAGGACAAATACTTTTGCCAACACTATACCAACCGTCAATGTAAGCTGTTATAGTGCTCGAGCCTCTGCTGACCTTTTTTAATATGAACAGTCCCTTTCACATTTCTCTGGCTTAGTACTGGCTAGCACAGAAGCATGCTAAATATTTTTTGTTTGTTTTCTTTTTACCTTCAGGTTTGTTCCTTTCTTCAACATTACTGGAGAAAACCATTATCATTGAGGCCCACTATCTTAGCCAAGACTATACCAACCGAAAATGAAAGCTGTAATAGTGCTCAAGCCTCTGCTGACCCTTTTCAATAAGAACAGGCCCTTTCATATTTTTTCCAGGCTTAGGACTGGCTAACGCAGATTCATGCTCAATTTTGTGTTTGTTTTCATTCTATCTTCACGTTTGTTCCTTTTTTCAACATTACTGGAGAAAACCATTATAATTTCAAATGGGCCCTTGTCTAACTTCAGTGTGGCGTTGGCCTTGAGACTATGTATTTGGCTATGTTAGTGACAGATAACGGAGGGTGGCAGTATGTCCTTCCTGTCTATGTCCCCTGGCAATGTTAGTGATGGATAACAGAGGGCGGCAGTATGTCCTTCTTGTAACCACCACAAGGGCCCCCCCCCCCCCCCCCCAAAACCATATGTTAGTGAAGGATGAAGGAGGGTGGCAGTAGATTGTTCCTGTCACCACCACAAACTGTTAACCAACACATTTATTTCCACAGTGGTTTCTGCTTCAGATACACCAGGAGCCGGAACTGATAGGAAATCATCTGTGTCGTTGGCTCCCCGACCCTGGGTTTTCCGTCGTGTTACGTCAACGTTGTTTTGCTGAGGACAAATACTTTTGCCAACACTATACCAACCGTCAATGTAAGCTGTTATAGTGCTCGAGCCTCTGCTGACCTTTTTTAATATGAACAGTCCCTTTCACATTTCTCTGGCTTAGTACTGGCTAGCACAGAAGCATGCTAAATATTTTTTGTTTGTTTTCTTTTTACCTTCAGGTTTGTTCCTTTCTTCAACATTACTGGAGAAAACCATTATCATTGAGGCCCACTATCTTAGCCAAGACTATACCAACCGAAAATGAAAGCTGTAATAGTGCTCAAGCCTCTGCTGACCCTTTTCAATAAGAACAGGCCCTTTCATATTTTTTCCAGGCTTAGGACTGGCTAATGCAGATTCATGCTCAATTTTGTGTTTGTTTTCATTCTATCTTCACGTTTGTTCCTTTTTTCAACATTACTGGAGAAAACCATTATAATTTCAAATGGGCCCTTGTCTAACTTCAGTGTGGCGTTGGCCTTGAGACTATGTATTTGGATATGTTAGTGACAGATAACGGAGGGTGGCAGTATGTCCTTCCTGTCTATGTCCCCTGGCAATGTTAGTGATGGATAACAGAGGGCGGCAGTATGTCCTTCTTGTAACCACCACAAGGGCCCCCCCCCCCCCCCCCCCCAAAACCATATGTTAGTGAAGGATGAAGGAGGGTGGCAGTAGGTTGTTCCTGTCACCACCACAAACTGTTAACCAACACATTTATTTCCACGGTGTCTTCTGCTTCAGATACACCAGGAGCCGGAACTGATAGGAAATCATCTGTGTCGTTGGCTCCCCGACCCTGGGTTTTCCGTCGTGTTACGTCAACGTTGTTTTGCTGAGGACAAATACTTTTGCCAACACTGTACCAACCGTCAATGTAAGCTGTTATAGTGCTCGAGCCTCTGCTGACCTTTTTTAATATGAACAGTCCCTTTCACATTTCTCTGGCTTAGTACTGGCTAGCACAGAAGCATGCTAAATATTTTTTGTTTGTTTTCTTTTTACCTTCAGGTTTGTTCCTTTCTTCAACATTACTGGAGAAAACCATTATCATTGAGGCCCACTATCTTAGCCAAGACTATACCAACCGAAAATGAAAGCTGTAATAGTGCTCAAGCCTCTGCTGACCCTTTTCAATAAGAACAGGCCCTTTCATATTTTTTCCAGGCTTAGGACTGGCTAACGCAGATTCATGCTCAATTTTGTGTTTGTTTTCATTCTATCTTCACGTTTGTTCCTTTTTTCAACATTACTGGAGAAAACCATTATAATTTCAAATGGGCCCTTGTCTAACTTCAGTGTGGCGTTGGCCTTGAGACTATGTATTTGGCTATGTTAGTGACAGATAACGGAGGGTGGCAGTATGTCCTTCCTGTCTATGTCCCCTGGCAATGTTAGTGATGGATAACAGAGGGCGGCAGTATGTCCTTCTTGTAACCACCACAAGGCCCCCCCCCCCCCCCCCCCCCCAAAACCATATGTTAGTGAAGGATGAAGGAGGGTGGCAGTAGATTGTTCCTGTCACCACCACAAACTGTTAACCAACACATTTATTTCCACGGTGTCTTCTGCTTCAGATACACCAGGAGCCGGAACTGATAGGAAATCATCTGTGTCGTTGGCTCCCCGACCCTGGGTTTTCCGTCGTGTTACGTCAACGTTGTTTTGCTGAGGACAAATACTTTTGCCAACACTATACCAACCGTCAATGTAAGCTGTTATAGTGCTCGAGCCTCTGCTGACCTTTTTTAATATGAACAGTCCCTTTCACATTTCTCTGGCTTAGTACTGGCTAGCACAGAAGCATGCTAAATATTTTTTGTTTGTTTTCTTTTTACCTTCAGGTTTGTTCCTTTCTTCAACATTACTGGAGAAAACCATTATCATTGAGGCCCACTATCTTAGCCAAGACTATACCAACCGAAAATGAAAGCTGTAATAGTGCTCAAGCCTCTGCTGACCCTTTTCAATAAGAACAGGCCCTTTCATATTTTTTCCAGGCTTAGGACTGGCTAACGCAGATTCATGCTCAATTTTGTGTTTGTTTTCATTCTATCTTCACGTTTGTTCCTTTTTTCAACATTACTGGAGAAAACCATTATAATTTCAAATGGGCCCTTGTCTAACTTCAGTGTGGCGTTGGCCTTGAGACTATGTATTTGGCTATGTTAGTGACAGATAACGGAGGGTGGCAGTATGTCCTTCCTGTCTATGTCCCCTGGCAATGTTAGTGATGGATAACAGAGGGCGGCAGTATGTCCTTCTTGTAACCACCACAAGGGCCCCCCCCCCCCCCCCCCCAAAACCATATGTTAGTGAAGGATGAAGGAGGGTGGCAGTAGATTGTTCCTGTCACCACCACAAACTGTTAACCAACACATTTATTTCCACGGTGGTTTCTGCTTCAGATACACCAGGAGCCGGAACTGATAGGAAATCATCTGTGTCGTTGGCTCCCCGACCCTGGGTTTTCCGTCGTGTTACGTCAACGTTGTTTTGCTGAGGACAAATACTTTTGCCAACACTATACCAACCGTCAATGTAAGCTGTTATAGTGCTCGAGCCTCTGCTGACCTTTTTTAATATGAACAGTCCCTTTCACATTTCTCTGGCTTAGTACTGGCTAGCACAGAAGCATGCTAAATATTTTTTGTTTGTTTTCTTTTTACCTTCAGGTTTGTTACTTTCTTCAACATTACTGGAGAAAACCATTATCATTGAGGCCCACTATCTTAGCCAAGACTATACCAACCGAAAATGAAAGCTGTAATAGTGCTCAAGCCTCTGCTGACCCTTTTCAATAAGAACAGGCCCTTTCATATTTTTTCCAGGCTTAGGACTGGCTAACGCAGATTCATGCTCAATTTTGTGTTTGTTTTCATTCTATCTTCACGTTTGTTCCTTTTTTCAACATTACTGGAGAAAACCATTATAATTTCAAATGGGCCCTTGTCTAACTTCAGTGTGGCGTTGGCCTTGAGACTATGTATTTGGCTATGTTAGTGACAGATAACGGAGGGTGGCAGTATGTCCTTCCTGTCTATGTCCCCTGGCAATGTTAGTGATGGATAACAGAGGGCGGCAGTATGTCCTTCTTGTAACCACCACAAGGGCCCCCCCCCCCCCCCCCCCAAAACCATATGTTAGTGAAGGATGAAGGAGGGTGGCAGTAGATTGTTCCTGTCACCACCACAAACTGTTAACCAACACATTTATTTCCACGGTGGTTTCTGCTTCAGATACACCAGGAGCCGGAACTGATAGGAAATCATCTGTGTCGTTGGCTCCCCGACCCTGGGTTTTACGTCGTGTTACGTCAACGTTGTTTTGCTGAGGACAAATACTTTTGCCAACACTATACCAACCGTCAATGTAAGCTGTTATAGTGCTCGAGCCTCTGCTGACCTTTTTTAATATGAACAGTCCCTTTCACATTTCTCTGGCTTAGTACTGGCTAGCACAGAAGCATGCTAAATATTTTTTGTTTGTTTTCTTTTTACCTTCAGGTTTGTTCCTTTCTTCAACATTACTGGAGAAAACCATTATCATTGAGGCCCACTATCTTAGCCAAGACTATACCAACCGAAAATGAAAGCTGTAATAGTGCTCAAGCCTCTGCTGACCCTTTTCAATAAGAACAGGCCCTTTCATATTTTTTCCAGGCTTAGGACTGGCTAACGCAGATTCATGCTCAATTTTGTGTTTGTTTTCATTCTATCTTCACGTTTGTTCCTTTTTTCAACATTACTGGAGAAAACCATTATAATTTCAAATGGGCCCTTGTCTAACTTCAGTGTGGCGTTGGCCTTGAGACTATGTATTTGGCTATGTTAGTGACAGATAACGGAGGGTGGCAGTATGTCCTTCCTGTCTATGTCCCCTGGCAATGTTAGTGATGGATAACAGAGGGCGGCAGTATGTCCTTCTTGTAACCACCACAAGGCCCCCCCCCCCTCCAAAACCATATGTTAGTGAAGGATGAAGGAGGGTGGCAGTAGATTGTTCCTGTCACCACCACAAACTGTTAACCAACACATTTATTTCCACGGTGTCTTCTGCTTCAGATACACCAGGAGCCGGAACTGATAGGAAATCATCTGTGTCGTTGGCTCCCCGACCCTGGGTTTTCCGTCGTGTTACGTCAACGTTGTTTTGCTGAGGACAAATACTTTTGCCAACACTATACCAACCGTCAATGTAAGCTGTTATAGTGCTCGAGCCTCTGCTGACCTTTTTTAATATGAACAGTCCCTTTCACATTTCTCTGGCTTAGTACTGGCTAGCACAGAAGCATGCTAAATATTTTTTGTTTGTTTTCTTTTTACCTTCAGGTTTGTTCCTTTCTTCAACATTACTGGAGAAAACCATTATCATTGAGGCCCACTATCTTAGCCAAGACTATACCAACCGAAAATGAAAGCTGTAATAGTGCTCAAGCCTCTGCTGACCCTTTTCAATAAGAACAGGCCCTTTCATATTTTTTCCAGGATTAGGACTGGCTAACGCAGATTCATGCTCAATTTTGTGTTTGTTTTCATTCTATCTTCACGTTTGTTCCTTTTTTCAACATTACTGGAGAAAACCATTATAATTTCAAATGGGCCCTTGTCTAACTTCAGTGTGGCGTTGGCCTTGAGACTATGTATTTGGCTATGTTAGTGACAGATAACGGAGGGTGGCAGTATGTCCTTCCTGTCTATGTCCCCTGGCAATGTTAGTGATGGATAACAGAGGGCGGCAGTATGTCCTTCTTGTAACCACCACAAGGGCCCCCCCCCCCCCCCCCCCCCCCAAAAACCATATGTTAGTGAAGGATGAAGGAGGGTGGCAGTAGATTGTTCCTGTCACCACCACAAACTGTTAACCAACACATTTATTTCCACAGTGGTTTCTGCTTCAGATACACCAGGAGCCGGAACTGATAGGAAATCATCTGTGTCGTTGGCTCCCCGACCCTGGGTTTTCCGTCGTGTTACGTCAACGTTGTTTTGCTGAGGACAAATACTTTTGCCAACACTATACCAACCGTCAATGTAAGCTGTTATAGTGCTCGAGCCTCTGCTGACCTTTTTTAATATGAACAGTCCCTTTCACATTTCTCTGGCTTAGTACTGGCTAGCACAGAAGCATGCTAAATATTTTTTGTTTGTTTTCTTTTTACCTTCAGGTTTGTTCCTTTCTTCAACATTACTGGAGAAAACCATTATCATTGAGGCCCACTATCTTAGCCAAGACTATACCAACCGAAAATGAAAGCTGTAATAGTGCTCAAGCCTCTGCTGACCCTTTTCAATAAGAACAGGCCCTTTCATATTTTTTCCAGGCTTAGGACTGGCTAATGCAGATTCATGCTCAATTTTGTGTTTGTTTTCATTCTATCTTCACGTTTGTTCCTTTTTTCAACATTACTGGAGAAAACCATTATAATTTCAAATGGGCCCTTGTCTAACTTCAGTGTGGCGTTGGCCTTGAGACTATGTATTTGGCTATGTTAGTGACAGATAACGGAGGGTGGCAGTATGTCCTTCCTGTCTATGTCCCCTGGCAATGTTAGTGATGGATAACAGAGGGCGGCAGTATGTCCTTCTTGTAACCACCACAAGGGCCCCCCCCCCCCCCCCCCCCAAAACCATATGTTAGTGAAGGATGAAGGAGGGTGGCAGTAGGTTGTTCCTGTCACCACCACAAACTGTTAACCAACACATTTATTTCCACGGTGTCTTCTGCTTCAGATACACCAGGAGCCGGAACTGATAGGAAATCATCTGTGTCGTTGGCTCCCCGACCCTGGGTTTTCCGTCGTGTTACGTCAACGTTGTTTTGCTGAGGACAAATACTTTTGCCAACACTGTACCAACCGTCAATGTAAGCTGTTATAGTGCTCGAGCCTCTGCTGACCTTTTTTAATATGAACAGTCCCTTTCACATTTCTCTGGCTTAGTACTGGCTAGCACAGAAGCATGCTAAATATTTTTTGTTTGTTTTCTTTTTACCTTCAGGTTTGTTCCTTTCTTCAACATTACTGGAGAAAACCATTATCATTGAGGCCCACTATCTTAGCCAAGACTATACCAACCGAAAATGAAAGCTGTAATAGTGCTCAAGCCTCTGCTGACCCTTTTCAATAAGAACAGGCCCTTTCATATTTTTTCCAGGCTTAGGACTGGCTAACGCAGATTCATGCTCAATTTTGTGTTTGTTTTCATTCTATCTTCACGTTTGTTCCTTTTTTCAACATTACTGGAGAAAACCATTATAATTTCAAATGGGCCCTTGTCTAACTTCAGTGTGGCGTTGGCCTTGAGACTATGTATTTGGCTATGTTAGTGACAGATAACGGAGGGTGGCAGTATGTCCTTCCTGTCTATGTCCCCTGGCAATGTTAGTGATGGATAACAGAGGGCGGCAGTATGTCCTTCTTGTAACCACCACAAGGGCCCCCCCCCCCCCCCCCCCCCCCCAATACCATATGTTAGTGAAGGATGAAGGAGGGTGGCAGTAGATTGTTCCTGTCACCACCACAAACTGTTAACCAACACATTTATTTCCACGGTGGTTTCTGCTTCAGATACACCAGGAGCCGGAACTGATAGGAAATCATCTGTGTCGTTGGCTCCCCGACCCTGGGTTTTCCGTCGTGTTACGTCAACGTTGTTTTGCTGAGGACAAATACTTTTGCCAACACTATACCAACCGTCAATGTAAGCTGTTATAGTGCTCGAGCCTCTGCTGACCTTTTTTAATATGAACAGTCCCTTTCACATTTCTCTGGCTTAGTACTGGCTAGCACAGAAGCATGCTAAATATTTTTTGTTTGTTTTCTTTTTACCTTCAGGTTTGTTCCTTTCTTCAACATTACTGGAGAAAACCATTATCATTGAGGCCCACTATCTTAGCCAAGACTATACCAACCGAAAATGAAAGCTGTAATAGTGCTCAAGCCTCTGCTGACCCTTTTCAATAAGAACAGGCCCTTTCATATTTTTTCCAGGCTTAGGACTGGCTAACGCAGATTCATGCTCAATTTTGTGTTTGTTTTCATTCTATCTTCACGTTTGTTCCTTTTTTCAACATTACTGGAGAAAACCATTATAATTTCAAATGGGCCCTTGTCTAACTTCAGTGTGGCGTTGGCCTTGAGACTATGTATTTGGCTATGTTAGTGACAGATAACGGAGGGTGGCAGTATGTCCTTCCTGTCTATGTCCCCTGGCAATGTTAGTGATGGATAACAGAGGGCGGCAGTATGTCCTTCTTGTAACCACCACAAGGGCCCCCCCCCCCCCCCCAAAACCATATGTTAGTGAAGGATGAAGGAGGGTGGCAGTAGATTGTTCCTGTCACCACCACAAACTGTTAACCAACACATTTATTTCCACGGTGGTTTCTGCTTCAGATACACCAGGAGCCGGAACTGATAGGAAATCATCTGTGTCGTTGGCTCCCCGACCCTGGGTTTTCCGTCGTGTTACGTCAACGTTGTTTTGCTGAGGACAAATACTTTTGCCAACACTATACCAACCGTCAATGTAAGCTGTTATAGTGCTCGAGCCTCTGCTGACCTTTTTTAATATGAACAGTCCCTTTCACATTTCTCTGGCTTAGTACTGGCTAGCACAGAAGCATGCTAAATATTTTTTGTTTGTTTTCTTTTTACCTTCAGGTTTGTTCCTTTCTTCAACATTACTGGAGAAAACCATTATCATTGAGGCCCACTATCTTAGCCAAGACTATACCAACCGAAAATGAAAGCTGTAATAGTGCTCAAGCCTCTGCTGACCCTTTTCAATAAGAACAGGCCCTTTCATATTTTTTCCAGGCTTAGGACTGGCTAACGCAGATTCATGCTCAATTTTGTGTTTGTTTTCATTCTATCTTCACGTTTGTTCCTTTTTTCAACATTACTGGAGAAAACCATTATAATTTCAAATGGGCCCTTGTCTAACTTCAGTGTGGCGTTGGCCTTGAGACTATGTATTTGGCTATGTTAGTGACAGATAACGGAGGGTGGCAGTATGTCCTTCCTGTCTATGTCCCCTGGCAATGTTAGTGATGGATAACAGAGGGCGGCAGTATGTCCTTCTTGTAACCACCACAAGGGCCCCCCCCCCCCCCCCCCCCCAATACCATATGTTAGTGAAGGATGAAGGAGGGTGGCAGTAGATTGTTCCTGTCACCACCACAAACTGTTAACCAACACATTTATTTCCACGGTGGTTTCTGCTTCAGATACACCAGGAGCCGGAACTGATAGGAAATCATCTGTGTCGTTGGCTCCCCGACCCTGGGTTTTCCGTCGTGTTACGTCAACGTTGTTTTGCTGAGGACAAATACTTTTGCCAACACTATACCAACCGTCAATGTAAGCTGTTATAGTGCTCGAGCCTCTGCTGACCTTTTTTAATATGAACAGTCCCTTTCACATTTCTCTGGCTTAGTACTGGCTAGCACAGAAGCATGCTAAATATTTTTTGTTTGTTTTCTTTTTACCTTCAGGTTTGTTCCTTTCTTCAACATTACTGGAGAAAACCATTATCATTGAGGCCCACTATCTTAGCCAAGACTATACCAACCGAAAATGAAAGCTGTAATAGTGCTCAAGCCTCTGCTGACCCTTTTCAATAAGAACAGGCCCTTTCATATTTTTTCCAGGCTTAGGACTGGCTAACGCAGATTCATGCTCAATTTTGTGTTTGTTTTCATTCTATCTTCACGTTTGTTCCTTTTTTCAACATTACTGGAGAAAACCATTATAATTTCAAATGGGCCCTTGTCTAACTTCAGTGTGGCGTTGGCCTTGAGACTATGTATTTGGCTATGTTAGTGACAGATAACGGAGGGTGGCAGTATGTCCTTCCTGTCTATGTCCCCTGGCAATGTTAGTGATGGATAACAGAGGGCGGCAGTATGTCCTTCTTGTAACCACCACAAGGGCCCCCCCCCCCCCCCCCCCAAAACCATATGTTAGTGAAGGATGAAGGAGGGTGGCAGTAGATTGTTCCTGTCACCACCACAAACTGTTAACCAACACATTTATTTCCACAGTGTCTTCTGCTTCAGATACACCAGGAGCCGGAACTGATAGGAAATCATCTGTGTCGTTGGCTCCCCGACCCTGGGTTTTCCGTCGTGTTACGTCAACGTTGTTTTGCTGAGGACAAATACTTTTGCCAACACTATACCAACCGTCAATGTAAGCTGTTATAGTGCTCGAGCCTCTGCTGACCTTTTTTAATATGAACAGTCCCTTTCACATTTCTCTGGCTTAGTACTGGCTAGCACAGAAGCATGCTAAATATTTTTTGTTTGTTTTCTTTTTACCTTCAGGTTTGTTCCTTTCTTCAACATTACTGGAGAAAACCATTATCATTGAGGCCCACTATCTTAGCCAAGACTATACCAACCGAAAATGAAAGCTGTAATAGTGCTCAAGCCTCTGCTGACCCTTTTCAATAAGAACAGGCCCTTTCATATTTTTTCCAGGCTTAGGACTGGCTAACGCAGATTCATGCTCAATTTTGTGTTTGTTTTCATTCTATCTTCACGTTTGTTCCTTTTTTCAACATTACTGGAGAAAACCATTATAATTTCAAATGGGCCCTTGTCTAACTTCAGTGTGGCGTTGGCCTTGAGACTATGTATTTGGCTATGTTAGTGACAGATAACGGAGGGTGGCAGTATGTCCTTCCTGTCTATGTCCCCTGGCAATGTTAGTGATGGATAACAGAGGGCGGCAGTATGTCCTTCTTGTAACCACCACAAGGCCCCCCCCCCCCCCCCCCAAAACCATATGTTAGTGAAGGATGAAGGAGGGTGGCAGTAGATTGTTCCTGTCACCACCACAAACTGTTAACCAACACATTTATTTCCACGGTGGTTTCTGCTTCAGATACACCAGGAGCCGGAACTGATAGGAAATCATCTGTGTCGTTGACTCCCCGACCCTGGGTTTTCCGTCGTGTTACGTCAACGTTGTTTTGCTGAGGACAAATACTTTTGCCAACACTATACCAACCGTCAATGTAAGCTGTTATAGTGCTCGAGCCTCTGCTGACCTTTTTTAATATGAACAGTCCCTTTCACATTTCTCTGGCTTAGTACTGGCTAGCACAGAAGCATGCTAAATATTTTTTGTTTGTTTTCTTTTTACCTTCAGGTTTGTTCCTTTCTTCAACATTACTGGAGAAAACCATTATCATTGAGGCCCACTATCTTAGCCAAGACTATACCAACCGAAAATGAAAGCTGTAATAGTGCTCAAGCCTCTGCTGACCCTTTTCAATAAGAACAGGCCCTTTCATATTTTTTCCAGGCTTAGGACTGGCTAACGCAGATTCATGCTCAATTTTGTGTTTGTTTTCATTCTATCTTCACGTTTGTTCCTTTTTTCAACATTACTGGAGAAAACCATTATAATTTCAAATGGGCCCTTGTCTAACTTCAGTGTGGCGTTGGCCTTGAGACTATGTATTTGGCTATGTTAGTGACAGATAACGGAGGGTGGCAGTATGTCCTTCCTGTCTATGTCCCCTGGCAATGTTAGTGATGGATAACAGAGGGCGGCAGTATGTCCTTCTTGTAACCACCACAAGGGCCCCCCCCCCCCCCCCCCCCCCCTCCCAAAACCATATGTTACTCAAGGATTAAGGAGGGTGGCAGTAGATTGTTCCTGTCACCACCACAAACTGTTAACCAACACATTTATTTCCACGGTGTCTTCTGCTTCAGATACACCAGGAGCCGGAACTGATAGGAAATCATCTGTGTCGTTGGCTCCCCGACCCTGGGTTTTCCGTCGTGTTACGTCAACGTTGTTTTGCTGAGGACAAATACTTTTGCCAACACTATACCAACCGTCAATGTAAGCTGTTATAGTGCTCGAGCCTCTGCTGACCTTTTTTAATATGAACAGTCCCTTTCACATTTCTCTGGCTTAGTACTGGCTAGCACAGAAGCATGCTAAATATTTTTTGTTTGTTTTCTTTTTACCTTCAGGTTTGTTCCTTTCTTCAACATTACTGGAGAAAACCATTATCATTGAGGCCCACTATCTTAGCCAAGACTATACCAACCGA
Organism: Schistocerca gregaria; assembly: GCF_023897955.1. Taxonomy (NCBI): domain Eukaryota; kingdom Metazoa; phylum Arthropoda; class Insecta; order Orthoptera; family Acrididae; genus Schistocerca; species Schistocerca gregaria. Next base: position 72,980,308 of record NC_064924.1, read on the forward strand.
AAATGAAAGCTGTAATAGTGCTCAAGCCTCTGCTGACCCTTTTCAATAAGAACAGGCCCTTTCATATTTTTTCCAGGCTTAGGACTGGCTAACGCAGATTCATGCTCAATTTTGTGTTTGTTTTCATTCTATCTTCACGTTTGTTCCTTTTTTCAACATTACTGGAGAAAACCATTATAATTTCAAATGGGCCCTTGTCTAACTTCAGTGTGGCGTTGACCTTGAGACTACTTATTTGGCTATGTTAGTGACAGATAACGGAGGGTGGCAGTATGTCCTTCCTGTCTATGTCCCCTGGCAATGTTAGTGATGGATAACAGAGGGCGGCAGTATGTCCTTCTTGTAACCACCACAAGGGCCCCCCCCCCCCCCCCCCCAAAACCATATGTTAGTGAAGGATGAAGGAGGGTGGCAGTAGATTGTTCCTGTCACCACCACAAACTGTTAACCAACACATTTATTTCCACGGTGGTTTCTGCTTCAGATACACCAGGAGCCGGAACTGATAGGAAATCATCTGTGTCGTTGGCTCCCCGACCCTGGGTTTTCCGTCGTGTTACGTCAACGTTGTTTTGCTGAGGACAAATACTTTTGCCAACACTATACCAACCGTCAATGTAAGCTGTTATAGTGCTCGAGCCTCTGCTGACCTTTTTTAATATGAACAGTCCCTTTCACATTTCTCTGGCTTAGTACTGGCTAGCACAGAAGCATGCTAAATATTTTTTGTTTGTTTTCTTTTTACCTTCAGGTTTGTTCCTTTCTTCAACATTACTGGAGAAAACCATTATCATTGAGGCCCACTATCTTAGCCAAGACTATACCAACCGAAAATGAAAGCTGTAATAGTGCTCAAGCCTCTGCTGACCCTTTTCAATAAGAACAGGCCCTTTCATATTTTTTCCAGGCTTAGGACTGGCTAACGCAGATTCATGCTCAATTTTGTGTTTGTTTTCATTCTATCTTCACGTTTGTTCCTTTTTTCAACATTACTGGAGAAAACCATTATAATTTCAAATGGGCCCTTGTCTAACTTCAGTGTGGCGTTGGCCTTGAGACTATGTATTTGGCTATGTTAGTGACAGATAACGGAGGGTGGCAGTATGTCCTTCCTGTCTAAGTCCCCTGGCAATGTTAGTGATGGATAACAGAGGGCGGCAGTATGTCCTTCTTGTAACCACCACAAGGGCCCCCCCCCCCCCCCCCCAAACCATATGTTAGTGAAGGATGAAGGAGGGTGGCAGTAGGTTGTTCCTGTCACCACCACAAACTGTTAACCAACACATTTATTTCCACGGTGGTTTCTGCTTCAGATACACCAGGAGCCGGAACTGATAGGAAATCATCTGTGTCGTTGGCTCCCCGACCCTGGGTTTTCCGTCGTGTTTCGTCAACGTTGTTTTGCTGAGGACAAATACTTTTGCCAACACTATACCAACCGTCAATGTAAGCTGTTATAGTGCTCGAGCCTCTGCTGACGTTTTTTAATATGAACAGTCCCTTTCACATTTCTCTGGCTTAGTACTGGCTAGCACAGAAGCATGCTAAATATTTTTTGTTTGTTTTCTTTTTACCTTCAGGTTTGTTCCTTTCTTCAACATTACTGGAGAAAACCATTATCATTGAGGCCCACTATCTTAGCCAAGACTATACCAACCGAAAATGAAAGCTGTAATAGTGCTCAAGCCTCTGCTGACCCTTTTCAATAAGAACAGGCCCTTTCATATTTTTTCCAGGCTTAGGACTGGCTAACGCAGATTCATGCTCAATTTTGTGTTTGTTTTCATTCTATCTTCACGTTTGTTCCTTTTTTCAACATTACTGGAGAAAACCATTATAATTTCAAATGGGCCCTTGTCTAACTTCAGTGTGGCGTTGGCCTTGAGACTATGTATTTGGCTATGTTAGTGACAGATAACGGAGGGTGGCAGTATGTCCTTCCTGTCTATGTCCCCTGGCAATGTTAGTGATGGATAACAGAGGGCGGCAGTATGTCCTTCTTGTAACCACCACAAGGGCCCCCCCCCCCCCCCCCCCCCCCCAAAACCATATGTTAGTGAAGGATGAAGGAGGGTGGCAGTAGATTGTTCCTGTCACCACCACAAACTGTTAACCAACACATTTATTTCCACGGTGGTTTCTGCTTCAGATACACCAGGAGCCGGAACTGATAGGAAATCATCTGTGTCGTTGGCTCCCCGACCCTGGGTTTTCCGTCGTGTTACGTCAACGTTGTTTTGCTGAGGACAAATACTTTTGCCAACACTATACCAACCGTCAATGTAAGCTGTTATAGTGCTCGAGCCTCTGCTGACCTTTTTTAATATGAACAGTCCCTTTCACATTTCTCTGGCTTAGTACTGGCTAGCACAGAAGCATGCTAAATATTTTTTGTTTGTTTTCTTTTTACCTTCAGGTTTGTTCCTTTCTTCAACATTACTGGAGAAAACCATTATCATTGAGGCCCACTATCTTAGCCAAGACTATACCAACCGAAAATGAAAGCTGTAATAGTGCTCAAGCCTCTGCTGACCCTTTTCAATAAGAACAGGCCCTTTCATATTTTTTCCAGGCTTAGGACTGGCTAACGCAGATTCATGCTCAATTTTGTGTTTGTTTTCATTCTATCTTCACGTTTGTTCCTTTTTTCAACATTACTGGAGAAAACCATTATAATTTCAAATGGGCCCTTGTCTAACTTCAGTGTGGCGTTGGCCTTGAGACTATGTATTTGGCTATGTTAGTGACAGATAACGGAGGGTGGCAGTATGTCCTTCCTGTCTATGTCCCCTGGCAATGTTAGTGATGGATAACAGAGGGCGGCAGTATGTCCTTCTTGTAACCACCACAAGGGCCCCCCCCCCCCCCCCAAAACCATATGTTAGTGAAGGATGAAGGAGGGTGGCAGTAGATTGTTCCTGTCACCACCACAAACTGTTAACCAACACATTTATTTCCACGGTGGTTTCTGCTTCAGATACACCAGGAGCCGGAACTGATAGGAAATCATCTGTGTCGTTGGCTCCCCGACCCTGGGTTTTCCGTCGTGTTACGTCAACGTTGTTTTGCTGAGGACAAATACTTTTGCCAACACTATACCAACCGTCAATGTAAGCTGTTATAGTGCTCGAGCCTCTGCTGACCTTTTTTAATATGAACAGTCCCTTTCACATTTCTCTGGCTTAGTACTGGCTAGCACAGAAGCATGCTAAATATTTTTTGTTTGTTTTCTTTTTACCTTCAGGTTTGTTCCTTTCTTCAACATTACTGGAGAAAACCATTATCATTGAGGCCCACTATCTTAGCCAAGACTATACCAACCGAAAATGAAAGCTGTAATAGTGCTCAAGCCTCTGCTGACCCTTTTCAATAAGAACAGGCCCTTTCATATTTTTTCCAGGCTTAGGACTGGCTAACGCAGATTCATGCTCAATTTTGTGTTTGTTTTCATTCTATCTTCACGTTTGTTCCTTTTTTCAACATTACTGGAGAAAACCATTATAATTTCAAATGGGCCCTTGTCTAACTTCAGTGTGGCGTTGGCCTTGAGACTATGTATTTGGCTATGTTAGTGACAGATAACGGAGGGTGGCAGTATATCCTTCCTGTCTATGTCCCCTGGCAATGTTAGTGATGGATAACAGAGGGCGGCAGTATGTCCTTCTTGTAACCACCACAAGGGCCCCCCCCCCCCCCCCCCCCAAAACCATATGTTAGTGAAGGATGAAGGAGGGTGGCAGTAGATTGTTCCTGTCACCACCACAAACTGTTAACCAACACATTTATTTCCACGGTGGTTTCTGCTTCAGATACACCAGGAGCCGGAACTGATAGGAAATCATCTGTGTCGTTGGCTCCCCGACCCTGGGTTTTCCGTCGTGTTACGTCAACGTTGTTTTGCTGAGGACAAATACTTTTGCCAACACTATACCAACCGTCAATGTAAGCTGTTATAGTGCTCGAGCCTCTGCTGACCTTTTTTAATATGAACAGTCCCTTTCACATTTCTCTGGCTTAGTACTGGCTAGCACAGAAGCATGCTAAATATTTTTTGTTTGTTTTCTTTTTACCTTCAGGTTTGTTCCTTTCTTCAACATTACTGGAGAAAACCATTATCATTGAGGCCCACTATCTTAGCCAAGACTATACCAACCGAAAATGAAAGCTGTAATAGTGCTCAAGCCTCTGCTGACCCTTTTCAATAAGAACAGGCCCTTTCATATTTTTTCCAGGCTTAGGACTGGCTAACGCAGATTCATGCTCAATTTTGTGTTTGTTTTCATTCTATCTTCACGTTTGTTCCTTTTTTCAACATTACTGGAGAAAACCATTATAATTTCAAATGGGCCCTTGTCTAACTTCAGTGTGGCGTTGGCCTTGAGACTATGTATTTGGCTATGTTAGTGACAGATAACGGAGGGTGGCAGTATGTCCTTCCTGTCTAAGTCCCCTGGCAATGTTAGTGATGGATAACAGAGGGCGGCAGTATGTCCTTCTTGTAACCACCACAAGGGCCCCCCCCCCCCCCCCCCCAAAACCATATGTTAGTGAAGGATGAAGGAGGGTGGCAGTAGGTTGTTCCTGTCACCACCACAAACTGTTAACCAACACATTTATTTCCACGGTGTCTTCTGCTTCAGATACACCAGGAGCCGGAACTGATAGGAAATCATCTGTGTCGTTGGCTCCCCGACCCTGGGTTTTCCGTCGTGTTACGTCAACGTTGTTTTGCTGAGGACAAATACTTTTGCCAACACTGTACCAACCGTCAATGTAAGCTGTTATAGTGCTCGAGCCTCTGCTGACCTTTTTTAATATGAACAGTCCCTTTCACATTTCTCTGGCTTAGTACTGGCTAGCACAGAAGCATGCTAAATATTTTTTGTTTGTTTTCTTTTTACCTTCAGGTTTGTTCCTTTCTTCAACATTACTGGAGAAAACCATTATCATTGAGGCCCACTATCTTAGCCAAGACTATACCAACCGAAAATGAAAGCTGTAATAGTGCTCAAGCCTCTGCTGACCCTTTTCAATAAGAACAGGCCCTTTCATATTTTTTCCAGGCTTAGGACTGGCTAACGCAGATTCATGCTCAATTTTGTGTTTGTTTTCATTCTATCTTCACGTTTGTTCCTTTTTTCAACATTACTGGAGAAAACCATTATAATTTCAAATGGGCCCTTGTCTAACTTCAGTGTGGCGTTGGCCTTGAGACTATGTATTTGGCTATGTTAGTGACAGATAACGGAGGGTGGCAGTATGTCCTTCCTGTCTATGTCCCCTGGCAATGTTAGTGATGGATAACAGAGGGCGGCAGTATGTCCTTCTTGTAACCACCACAAGGCCCCCCCCCCCCCCCCCCCCAAAACCATATGTTAGTGAAGGATGAAGGAGGGTGGCAGTAGATTGTTCCTGTCACCACCACAAACTGTTAACCAACACATTTATTTCCACGGTGGTTTCTGCTTCAGATACACCAGGAGCCGGAACTGATAGGAAATCATCTGTGTCGTTGGCTCCCCGACCCTGGGTTTTCCGTCGTGTTACGTCAACGTTGTTTTGCTGAGGACAAATACTTTTGCCAACACTATACCAACCGTCAATGTAAGCTGTTATAGTGCTCGAGCCTCTGCTGACCTTTTTTTAATATGAACAGTCCCTTTCACATTTCTCTGGCTTAGTACTGGCTAGCACAGAAGCATGCTAAATATTTTTTGTTTGTTTTCTTTTTACCTTCAGGTTTGTTCCTTTCTTCAACATTACTGGAGAAAACCATTATCATTGAGGCCCACTATCTTAGCCAAGACTATACCAACCGAAAATGAAAGCTGTAATAGTGCTCAAGCCTCTGCTGACCCTTTTCAATAAGAACAGGCCCTTTCATATTTTTTCCAGGCTTAGGACTGGCTAACGCAGATTCATGCTCAATTTTGTGTTTGTTTTCATTCTATCTTCACGTTTGTTCCTTTTTTCAACATTACTGGAGAAAACCATTATAATTTCAAATGGGCCCTTGTCTAACTTCAGTGTGGCGTTGGCCTTGAGACTATGTATTTGGCTATGTTAGTGACAGATAACGGAGGGTGGCAGTATGTCCCCTGGCAATGTTAGTGATGGATAACAGAGGGCGGCAGTATGTCCTTCTTGTAACCACCACAAGGGCCCCCCCCCCCCCCCCCCCCCAAAACCATATGTTAGTGAAGGATGAAGGAGGGTGGCAGTAGATTGTTCCTGTCACCACCACAAACTGTTAACCAACACATTTATTTCCACGGTGGTTTCTGCTTCAGATACACCAGGAGCCGGAACTGATAGGAAATCATCTGTGTCGTTGGCTCCCCGACCCTGGGTTTTCCGTCGTGTTACGTCAACGTTGTTTTGCTGAGGACAAATACTTTTGCCAACACTATACCAACCGTCAATGTAAGCTGTTATAGTGCTCGAGCCTCTGCTGACCTTTTTTAATATGAACAGTCCCTTTCACATTTCTCTGGCTTAGTACTGGCTAGCACAGAAGCATGCTAAATATTTTTTGTTTGTTTTCTTTTTACCTTCAGGTTTGTTCCTTTCTTCAACATTACTGGAGAAAACCATTATCATTGAGGCCCACTATCTTAGCCAAGACTATACCAACCGAAAATGAAAGCTGTAATAGTGCTCAAGCCTCTGCTGACCCTTTTCAATAAGAACAGGCCCTTTCATATTTTTTCCAGGCTTAGGACTGGCTAACGCAGATTCATGCTCAATTTTGTGTTTGTTTTCATTCTATCTTCACGTTTGTTCCTTTTTTCAACATTACTGGAGAAAACCATTATAATTTCAAATGGGCCCTTGTCTAACTTCAGTGTGGCGTTGGCCTTGAGACTATGTATTTGGCTATGTTAGTGACAGATAACGGAGGGTGGCAGTATGTCCTTCCTGTCTAAGTCCCCTGGCAATGTTAGTGATGGATAACAGAGGGCGGCAGTATGTCCTTCTTGTAACCACCACAAGGGCCCCCCCCCCCCCCCCCCCAAAACCATATGTTAGTGAAGGATGAAGGAGGGTGGCAGTAGGTTGTTCCTGTCACCACCACAAACTGTTAACCAACACATTTATTTCCACGGTGGTTTCTGCTTCAGATACACCAGGAGCCGGAACTGATAGGAAATCATCTGTGTCGTTGGCTCCCCGACCCTGGGTTTTCCGTCGTGTTACGTCAACGTTGTTTTGCTGAGGACAAATACTTTTGCCAACACTATACCAACCGTCAATGTAAGCTGTTATAGTGCTCGAGCCTCTGCTGACCTTTTTTAATATGAACAGTCCCTTTCACATTTCTCTGGCTTAGTACTGGCTAGCACAGAAGCATGCTAAATATTTTTTGTTTGTTTTCTTTTTACCTTCAGGTTTGTTCCTTTCTTCAACATTACTGGAGAAAACCATTATCATTGAGGCCCACTATCTTAGCCAAGACTATACCAACCGAAAATGAAAGCTGTAATAGTGCTCAAGCCTCTGCTGACCCTTTTCAATAAGAACAGGCCCTTTCATATTTTTTCCAGGCTTAGGACTGGCTAACGCAGATTCATGCTCAATTTTGTGTTTGTTTTCATTCTATCTTCACGTTTGTTCCTTTTTTCAACATTACTGGAGAAAACCATTATAATTTCAAATGGGCCCTTGTCTAACTTCAGTGTGGTGTTGGCCTTGAGACTATGTATTTGGCTATGTTAGTGACAGATAACGGAGGGTGGCAGTATGTCCTTCCTGTCTATGTCCCCTGGCAATGTTAGTGATGGATAACAGAGGGCGGCAGTATGTCCTTCTTGTAACCACCACAAGCCCCCCCCCCCCCCCCCCCCAAAACCATATGTTAGTGAAGGATGAAGGAGGGTGGCAGTAGATTGTTCCTGTCACCACCACAAACTGTTAACCAACACATTTATTTCCACGGTGTCTTCTGCTTCAGATACACCAGGAGCCGGAACTGATAGGAAATCATCTGTGTCGTTGGCTCCCCGACCCTGGGTTTTCCGTCGTGTTACGTCAACGTTGTTTTGCTGAGGACAAATACTTTTGCCAACACTATACCAACCGTCAATGTAAGCTGTTATAGTGCTCGAGCCTCTGCTGACCTTTTTTAATATGAACAGTCCCTTTCACATTTCTCTGGCTTAGTACTGGCTAGCACAGAAGCATGCTAAATATTTTTTGTTTGTTTTCTTTTTACCTTCAGGTTTGTTCCTTTCTTCAACATTACTGGAGAAAACCATTATCATTGAGGCCCACTATCTTAGCCAAGACTATACCAACCGAAAATGAAAGCTGTAATAGTGCTCAAGCCTCTGCTGACCCTTTTCAATAAGAACAGGCCCTTTCATATTTTTTCCAGGCTTAGGACTGGCTAACGCAGATTCATGCTCAATTTTGTGTTTGTTTTCATTCTATCTTCACGTTTGTTCCTTTTTTCAACATTACTGGAGAAAACCATTATAATTTCAAATGGGCCCTTGTCTAACTTCAGTGTGGCGTTGGCCTTGAGACTATGTATTTGGCTATGTTAGTGACAGATAACGGAGGGTGGCAGTATGTCCTTCCTGTCTATGTCCCCTGGCAATGTTAGTGATGGATAACAGAGGGCGGCAGTATGTCCTTCTTGTAACCACCACAAGGGCCCCCCCCCCCCCCCAAAACCATATGTTAGTGAAGGATGAAGGAGGGTGGCAGTAGATTGTTCCTGTCACCACCACAAACTGTTAACCAACACATTTATTTCCACGGTGGTTTCTGCTTCAGATACACCAGGAGCCGGAACTGATAGGAAATCATCTGTGTCGTTGGCTCCCCGACCCTGGGTTTTCCGTCGTGTTACGTCAACGTTGTTTTGCTGAGGACAAATACTTTTGCCAACACTATACCAACCGTCAATGTAAGCTGTTATAGTGCTCGAGCCTCTGCTGACCTTTTTTAATATGAACAGTCCCTTTCACATTTCTCTGGCTTAGTACTGGCTAGCACAGAAGCATGCTAAATATTTTTTGTTTGTTTTCTTTTTACCTTCAGGTTTGTTCCTTTCTTCAACATTACTGGAGAAAACCATTATCATTGAGGCCCACTATCTTAGCCAAGACTATACCAACCGAAAATGAAAGCTGTAATAGTGCTCAAGCCTCTGCTGACCCTTTTCAATAAGAACAGGCCCTTTCATATTTTTTCCAGGCTTAGGACTGGCTAACGCAGATTCATGCTCAATTTTGTGTTTGTTTTCATTCTATCTTCACGTTTGTTCCTTTTTTCAACATTACTGGAGAAAACCATTATAATTTCAAATGGGCCCTTGTCTAACTTCAGTGTGGCGTTGGCCTTGAGACTATGTATTTGGCTATGTTAGTGACAGATAACGGAGGGTGGCAGTATGTCCTTCCTGTCTATGTCCCCTGGCAATGTTAGTGATGGATAACAGAGGGCGGCAGTATGTCCTTCTTGTAACCACCACAAGGGCCCCCCCCCCCCCCCCCCCCCCCCCCAAAACCATATGTTAGTGAAGGATGAAGGAGGGTGGCAGTAGATTGTTCCTGTCACCACCACAAACTGTTAACCAACACATTTATTTCCACAGTGTCTTCTGCTTCAGATACACCAGGAGCCGGAACTGATAGGAAATCATCTGTGTCGTTGGCTCCCCGACCCTGGGTTTTCCGTCGTGTTACGTCAACGTTGTTTTGCTGAGGACAAATACTTTTGCCAACACTATACCAACCGTCAATGTAAGCTGTTATAGTGCTCGAGCCTCTGCTGACCTTTTTTAATATGAACAGTCCCTTTCACATTTCTCTGGCTTAGTACTGGCTAGCACAGAAGCATGCTAAATATTTTTTGTTTGTTTTCTTTTTACCTTCAGGTTTGTTCCTTTCTTCAACATTACTGGAGAAAACCATTATCATTGAGGCCCACTATCTTAGCCAAGACTATACCAACCGAAAATGAAAGCTGTAATAGTGCTCAAGCCTCTGCTGACCCTTTTCAATAAGAACAGGCCCTTTCATATTTTTTCCAGGCTTAGGACTGGCTAACGCAGATTCATGCTCAATTTTGTGTTTGTTTTCATTCTATCTTCACGTTTGTTCCTTTTTTCAACATTACTGGAGAAAACCATTATAATTTCAAATGGGCCCTTGTCTAACTTCAGTGTGGCGTTGGCCTTGAGACTATGTATTTGGCTATGTTAGTGACAGATAACGGAGGGTGGCAGTATGTCCTTCCTGTCTATGTCCCCTGGCAATGTTAGTGATGGATAACAGAGGGCGGCAGTATGTCCTTCTTGTAACCACCACAAGGGCCCCCCCCCCCCCCCCCCAAAACCATATGTTAGTGAAGGATGAAGGAGGGTGGCAGTAGATTGTTCCTGTCACCACCACAAACTGTTAACCAACACATTTATTTCCACGGTGGTTTCTGCTTCAGATACACCAGGAGCCGGAACTGATAGGAAATCATCTGTGTCGTTGGCTCCCCGACCCTGGGTTTTCCGTCGTGTTACGTCAACGTTGTTTTGCTGAGGACAAATACTTTTGCCAACACTATACCAACCGTCAATGTAAGCTGTTATAGTGCTCGAGCCTCTGCTGACCTTTTTTAATATGAACAGTCCCTTTCACATTTCTCTGGCTTAGTACTGGCTAGCACAGAAGCATGCTAAATATTTTTTGTTTGTTTTCTTTTTACCTTCAGGTTTGTTCCTTTCTTCAACATTACTGGAGAAAACCATTATCATTGAGGCCCACTATCTTAGCCAAGACTATACCAACCGAAAATGAAAGCTGTAATAGTGCTCAAGCCTCTGCTGACCCTTTTCAATAAGAACAGGCCCTTTCATATTTTTTCCAGGCTTAGGACTGGCTAACGCAGATTCATGCTCAATTTTGTGTTTGTTTTCATTCTATCTTCACGTTTGTTCCTTTTTTCAACATTACTGGAGAAAACCATTATAATTTCAAATGGGCCCTTGTCTAACTTCAGTGTGGCGTTGGCCTTGAGACTATGTATTTGGCTATGTTAGTGACAGATAATGGAGGGTGGCAGTATGTCCTTCCTGTCTATGTCCCCTGGCAATGTTAGTGATGGATAACAGAGGGCGGCAGTATGTCCTTCTTGTAACCACCACAAGGGCCCCCCCCCCCCCCCCAAAACCATATGTTAGTGAAGGATGAAGGAGGGTGGCAGTAGATTGTTCCTGTCACCACCACAAACTGTTAACCAACACATTTATTTCCACGGTGGTTTCTGCTTCAGATACACCAGGAGCCGGAACTGATAGGAAATCATCTGTGTCGTTGGCTCCCCGACCCTGGGTTTTCCGTCGTGTTACGTCAACGTTGTTTTGCTGAGGACAAATACTTTTGCCAACACTATACCAACCGTCAATGTAAGCTGTTATAGTGCTCGAGCCTCTGCTGACCTTTTTTAATATGAACAGTCCCTTTCACATTTCTCTGGCTTAGTACTGGCTAGCACAGAAGCATGCTAAATATTTTTTGTTTGTTTTCTTTTTACCTTCAGGTTTGTTCCTTTCTTCAACATTACTGGAGAAAACCATTATCATTGAGGCCCACTATCTTAGCCAAGACTATACCAACCGAAAATGAAAGCTGTAATAGTGCTCAAGCCTCTGCTGACCCTTTTCAATAAGAACAGGCCCTTTCATATTTTTTCCAGGCTTAGGACTGGCTAACGCAGATTCATGCTCAATTTTGTGTTTGTTTTCATTCTATCTTCACGTTTGTTCCTTTTTTCAACATTACTGGAGAAAACCATTATAATTTCAAATGGGCCCTTGTCTAACTTCAGTGTGGCGTTGGCCTTGAGACTATGTATTTGGCTATGTTAGTGACAGATAACGGAGGGTGGCAGTATGTCCTTCCTGTCTATGTCCCCTGGCAATGTTAGTGATGGATAACAGAGGGCGGCAGTATGTCCTTCTTGTAACCACCACAAGGGCCCCCCCCCCCCCCCCAAAACCATATGTTAGTGAAGGATGAAGGAGGGTGGCAGTAGATTGTTCCTGTCACCACCACAAACTGTTAACCAACACATTTATTTCCACGGTGTCTTCTGCTTCAGATACACCAGGAGCCGGAACTGATAGGAAATCATCTGTGTCGTTGGCTCCCCGACCCTGGGTTTTCCGTCGTGTTACGTCAACGTTGTTTTGCTGAGGACAAATACTTTTGCCAACACTATACCAACCGTCAATGTAAGCTGTTATAGTGCTCGAGCCTCTGCTGACCTTTTTTAATATGAACAGTCCCTTTCACATTTCTCTGGCTTAGTACTGGCTAGCACAGAAGCATGCTAAATATTTTTTGTTTGTTTTCTTTTTACCTTCAGGTTTGTTCCTTTCTTCAACATTACTGGAGAAAACCATTATCATTGAGGCCCACTATCTTAGCCAAGACTATACCAACCGAAAATGAAAGCTGTAATAGTGCTCAAGCCTCTGCTGACCCTTTTCAATAAGAACAGGCCCTTTCATATTTTTTCCAGGCTTAGGACTGGCTAACGCAGATTCATGCTCAATTTTGTGTTTGTTTTCATTCTATCTTCACGTTTGTTCCTTTTTTCAACATTACTGGAGAAAACCATTATAATTTCAAATGGGCCCTTGTCTAACTTCAGTGTGGCGTTGACCTTGAGACTACTTATTTGGCTATGTTAGTGACAGATAACGGAGGGTGGCAGTATGTCCTTCCTGTCTATGTCCCCTGGCAATGTTAGTGATGGATAACAGAGGGCGGCAGTATGTCCTTCTTGTAACCACCACAAGGGCCCCCCCCCCCCCCCCCCCCAAAACCATGTGTTAGTGAAGGATGAAGGAGGGTGGCAGTAGATTGTTCCTGTCACCACCACAAACTGTTAACCAACACATTTATTTCCACGGTGGTTTCTGCTTCAGATACACCAGGAGCCGGAACTGATAGGAAATCATCTGTGTCGTTGGCTCCCCGACCCTGGGTTTTCCGTCGTGTTACGTCAACGTTGTTTTGCTGAGGACAAATACTTTTGCCAACACTATACCAACCGTCAATGTAAGCTGTTATAGTGCTCGAGCCTCTGCTGACCTTTTTTAATATGAACAGTCCCTTTCACATTTCTCTGGCTTAGTACTGGCTAGCACAGAAGCATGCTAAATATTTTTTGTTTGTTTTCTTTTTACCTTCAGGTTTGTTCCTTTCTTCAACATTACTGGAGAAAACCATTATCATTGAGGCCCACTATCTTAGCCAAGACTATACCAACCGAAAATGAAAGCTGTAATAGTGCTCAAGCCTCTGCTGACCCTTTTCAATAAGAACAGGCCCTTTCATATTTTTTCCAGGCTTAGGACTGGCTAACGCAGATTCATGCTCAATTTTGTGTTTGTTTTCATTCTATCTTCACGTTTGTTCCTTTTTTCAACATTACTGGAGAAAACCATTATAATTTCAAATGGGCCCTTGTCTAACTTCAGTGTGGCGTTGGCCTTGAGACTATGTATTTGGCTATGTTAGTGACAGATAACGGAGGGTGGCAGTATGTCCTTCCTGTCTATGTCCCCTGGCAATGTTAGTGATGGATAACAGAGGGCGGCAGTATGTCCTTCTTGTAACCACCACAAGGGCCCCCCCCCCCCCCCCCCCCAAAACCATATGTTAGTGAAGGATGAAGGAGGGTGGCAGTAGATTGTTCCTGTCACCACCACAAACTGTTAACCAACACATTTATTTCCACGGTGGTTTCTGCTTCAGATACACCAGGAGCCGGAACTGATAGGAAATCATCTGTGTCGTTGGCTCCCCGACCCTGGGTTTTCCGTCGTGTTACATCAACGTTGTTTTGCTGAGGACAAATACTTTTGCCAACACTATACCAACCGTCAATGTAAGCTGTTATAGTGCTCGAGCCTCTGCTGACCTTTTTTAATATGAACAGTCCCTTTCACATTTCTCTGGCTTAGTACTGGCTAGCACAGAAGCATGCTAAATATTTTTTGTTTGTTTTCTTTTTACCTTCAGGTTTGTTCCTTTCTTCAACATTACTGGAGAAAACCATTATCACCCCCCCCCCCCCCCCCCCCCCCCCCCAGCGTCAGAAGCAATGTACACCAGCTGTTTGCATCCAGTGTAAACCTTAATATTGTGCAAATGCTTTCAAATGGCTGCGAGTCGTGATACTAAGGCGGGACATTGGGACCATTTTGGTATTCATCTAGTGGGATGTGGAAAAGTGCCAATAAACCACATTCATACTTGCCAGCATACCGGCCACGTCGTCATGTGGCCAGGCGTATTCGATCCGGGACATGCTCACCTACGCGAGTGAAGGACGCAGCACATTAGTGCTCTCGGCTAACCTGGCGAGTCTACATTGCTGGATAAAATGATTGAACTTATCATCCTATTTTCGAATCCTTCCTTGGGCATGGGTGTATGTGATGTCCTTAGTTTAATTTGGCTTAAGTAGTTCTAAGTTCTTGGGGACTGAACACCTCAGGTGTTAAGTCCCATAGCACACAGAGCCTTTTGATCCATCATCTTAATATCGTCTAATGTCACCCCATTCGTTATTGCAATATCGTTTCTTCTTTTGTCTAGATATATCTGTCTTTTTTTTCTGAAGGCCCAGGATAGTGAAATTCTTCTTTTATTTCAAATGTTGCATTTATTGCTTCCTCCTTCATACGTTCTGTTGCTTTTGATTTATTGGAGGGTTTACTTTCGTACCATACGCCAACCTTCGTCAGAATTTTTTGGTCCGGTGCCGATGGTTATAAACTTTCTACATTTCAGTTGGTATACTAGCATGTTTCGTGTACTGATTGACCATACAGTCAGCTAACTTCATTACTTTTTCTCCATTATGCATTTTTTTTCGTTATTAACAACCACAGACGCTTGCAGTACGTTTTATGACTTTTTTCTGGGGGCAAAATAAAATCCTTTTCTCTCTTCTTCTGTGATTTCGACGCCAGCATGTAATGGGTATAGATGACCCCTCCCCACCTCGCGCAATACTAGGTCCCTTTTCACTCATAATTTTCCCAGCTTCTACATAATCGAACACCAGAATTAATTTGTCAAAAGTGGGGCCATCGTCAGTTTTCAAAAAACTGTTACCTCCTGTCAGTATGAAAACGTCTTTGCTCATCTGAATCTGCGAACTAGAGCGAGGGATTTTGGTCGTCCCAACAGCTTCCCTCCTTGCTTTACACAATGAAGTCTTGCTGTTGTCATAATGCGTCGAGATTAAAACTTGATCGTTCAAATCTTGAAATACATCCTTAAAAAATTTGTAAAACAAGCACTGTGTTTTCTTTGTGGACTATTTCCCTACTCTTACAGATTCCTTTCTTAAATTGCTAATCTGCTTTGTCAGTTGGGCAAGAACGTCGCTGTTCACCCATGGTTCTGCCATCTGCAATTTTTGAATGACCTCAGCACTCACCCCATTCGGAATTCATGCACAAGCAGTGCGTATAAGCATCACATTTTCTGTTTACCTGGTAGCAGTAACTAATCTACAGAAGGCATACCTTCCCTTTCGTCGTAATTATTTTCATTACCCACCCTATATAGAATTCAAGTAGCTTAGCTCTATGGAAGTATACGGGAACAAAGGCTGTTGGCGAGGGCACTGCCACACCAACGGTGGCAACTCTTCCGCAGCTGGTGGTCAACTGGTGTGAATCAGTAGGAGGCTCTGGTCGGAAAACCCACGGTACGAAAATGTTTAGTCGCAAGCACCACTCTACCTGCATCACCTACAAAAGAGTCGAAACCACCACAGTCGAAAAGGGCAACCTGCAGTTCACGAGCCTTCGTGTAAACATGACGTCATTTAGACGTCATACTCTGTACTGAAGACGAAAAGGGTTGCCTATCGACTTTCGTGATCGCTTTGCTCGCAGCACGTGAGGCGAACATGGCGTTCAGAGCAATCACATTCGCCACAATTAGAGAGGACGTTACGCTTTTACTTTAGAGCGGGGTTCGGTAACGTGGTAGTACTTTGTTAATAAGGGCGAGATTGAAATGTCCGTGTGACTCAACTCCGAAACTTACTCACAAAGTTTTAAAAACTATTTTCAATAAATGTCTTCATCAACCTCGAAAGTGTCCGCAGCTCGTGGTCGTGCGGTAGCATTCTCGCTTCCCATTCCCGTGTTCCTGGGTTCGATTTCCGGCGGGGTCATGGATTTTCTCTGCCTCGTGATTACTGGGTGTTGTGTGATGTCCTTAGGTTAGTTAGGTTTAAGTAGTTCTAAGTTCTAGGAGACTGATGACCATAGATGTTAAGTCCCACAGTGCTCAGAGCCATTTGAACCATTTGAACCAACCTCGAAAGTAGGATGACTTGCTAATTTACAAGCAAAAAACAAGCTACAGCCAGTCAACTTTGAACCAAGTATCGTATATATTCAACGGTGTTCATTAAGTTAATTTTTAAAATTCTGAAATCAGTTTTAGGATTGAACTGCAATTGCACTCTCGTTCAGAAGATCATAGAAGACGACGAGACGGGTCTGGTCGCACCAAAACGTATCACACCCCCAAGAAGGTTGACGCCTCATCCAAAGGGCATTTGCACGACAGATGTGTTCTAGCGCAATGGTGGAACAGTGTAACACATCTTACACTATCAGGGATGATAGTCTGTCGCATGGGTAACACGCTCGTCGTCCACTTCTCCACCTACCTTTGACGAATGTGGACAAACATGAAAGACGTCAATGGCATCAGGTAGTATATTCGGTCGAATCCAGGTTCTGTTTGTTTGAAAATGATGGCCTCACTTTGGTTCACTGCAGCCAGGGGGAGCGGCATCAGAGTGGGGTACTATGGGGCACAGCCACAAATCCCAGCTGGTGTGTGTCCAGGGCACTGTGAACAGTGTGATCTACGTCAATGGCACCCAGCGAACCATAGTCATACCCTTTCGCACAACATCTCAGACACCACTTTCACCAAGACAGTGCATGATCACACGTTGCTGACTTATCTCGTGTCTTCTTAGCATCACAGGATGTTCCGCTTTTGCCGTGGCCCCTCAGATCACCAGACTTGTCGTGAATTGGAAAACTTTGGGATATTGTGAAATGACAGGTGCAGCCCTGTGCGCAACTGCCAACCTGAGATGAACTTTGGAATGCAGTATGGATGGCTATACCATAGGTCACCATACGCACCTAATACTCGTCGATGCAATGAGGCATGGAACAAGTTAATAGGGTCCGTGGCAGACAGTGTGCCTATTACACAACAGGACACGTGCTGAACAGAAATGACTCAATTGCTAATAATTTCTACAGGACATACTAATGCACATTTCCTGAGACTATAAACGTCCTATCTGTAGTCGTTGAAGGTGTTCTGTTTGTTCTGAACGTGAGTGTACAAATGGTGGGTAGCAACTCTAGGAGTCCAATTAATCCAGCAGCTCATTATTCTTATGTCGTTTGAATACATCCTGCTACAAAACCTCAGAACATTTTGACAGCTCGAAAATACGTTCATGTTGGTGAAGGTTTTTTGTAATGAAATGGCGAGAAATCTAATATTGGTGCTGTAAGTGTCCCAAAAGAATAAACCAAAAGGTAGGTCACCTTCTAATTTTTTTGCAAATGTGTCAGTTAGAGGCATTATTGTCATAATAAGAGTCCTCTGTTGTAGAGTTCCACTATTCTTTTATTTGTTGCATTAAACAATGAGTTGATTGGTATGTGTACTTGGTTTGTGATTGTATTCGCCTAGTTGTTCTGAAAATGTGGAGTGGTTTGTCCATACTTCCAGGCTCTCATGTATTCCTTGTATCTCACATCAAACGTTCTGTCTTTTGTCCTACATATCTGCCATCACAAGTGTTACACCGTAATTCATATATACCTGATTTCTGGAAATATATCTGTTGTTTTTTTTGTAAGCTTTGGGATGTATTTTTGATACAATTGTTTGTTGTGTGTGCTGTATACACACCTATCTTTCGAAAATGTTGGTGATTTTTTTGTGTGAGTTTGTGTTTGTGTGTCATTATGTGCCATCTTGTGTTTTCTCTCATGTTTTCCTAATAATTTTGTGTAGTCTTTTATGGTACAGAGTGATTTTTGTTGTGTTTGGTGCTGTTGTGATGTTATCAATGGTTTTTCCCTTTCTGATTATATTTTACTTTTGATTTTGTTAGCTACGCTTTGTGCCATATCACTATTGTACTCATTGTTTCAGACTACCTGCATTATTACCTCCAGTCCTTTTTGGTAGTTTTCTTTGTTGACTGAAAATGTATTGAGTCTATGGAGCATATGTTGAAATATGCTTACTTTTGTGAGTGTGAGTGGTTCACGTACTGACAGATAACAATGTCAGTTGATGTATAGGTTTATGGTGAAATTCAGACATATGCTTATTGTTTTTCTTTTTGACTGTTATAACCAGAAAGTTTTGTGAATTTTATATTTTTATGCACGTTGTTGAAGTCAGTATGCGATTCTTCAATTTTTGTTTGTGGTTCATCCATTAAGCAGAGGATGTCATCCATATACCTGAACCAGTATAGTATGTTGTATTCTTTTGCTGCTGTTTTTTTTATGACTGTATCGGTTTTACTGGTTCCTTATCTCTAGATAAGGACAATCGGTCTCAGGTTATACAATGGAAGTCCTTTTTTCTCCATTCCCTATTCCAAGGGAAGAAGCAGGAGTTGGTCAAGGTCACCTAGGGGATGCACCCAGGCAACTGTGCAAGTTATATATAAGATCATGAAGTAATTCTAAAGTTGTCACATGTCACAAAAATGGCGGCAAGTCCCTCTATCTCTCCTCACCCTGCCCCTTTGAAGCATGACGATTAAGCACCCTCTTCAGGTGTTAATCTTTTTGAACTGGGACACTTAAGTATGGGGGGTTATTATGAAGATAGACAGCATAGCAAGCGGATGTGGCTATCTCTCAATAACAAATCATGTCAGCTAATTTCTATTTGTTAACAACAGTATTACGTGACACCTAAGACACCACATCGAGTCAGACACGGAATTACTCTCATTATCCCACATTTTACTTATTTTTCACCAATTCACCACAATTTTACTGTATAACTGGATGCATTATGGAACTGGGTAGCGTAGGGAGAGAGGTTGTAGCCTGTGTCTGTTCGTTTATAACGAATTACGTTATGCCACATCAGTTCGGTTCCAACGTGGAACCACCAGAACCTACACCCAGGCAGATATGTAAGTACTCTTATTCTTCCATATTATCCCACATGTTCCCCAATTTTACGTATTTTCACACTTTTCCGGAATTTCTTTTGTCCAGTTACGCAAATTACACTGCTCTCTTCCCGACATCGCGACGACGTCATGCTACTCTGAGGCAATCACAATGCAGTATGGGCTTTAATTAGGTATCACTACTATTGAAGCACACTTCCCCATATCCAACTGTTATAGTTGTGACACTCAGAAGCTGTACAGCATAGGGTTAAGTTGTATTCCGTGTCCGTTTGTTAATAGCAAATTATGTTACTTGAGGTGTATTTCTTTTACAACAGGTTGTAACCACTAGCAGAAGCCTCACTGACACAGATAAGTAAGTAATCTCATTCATCCATATTTTATGAACTTCTCCGTATTTTACACAGTTTTACACAATGTATCCAATGATGCGAGTTATGTGACAACATGGTGCCAACATTGCCTCGCATCGAGGCAAAACGGCACGTCACGTCATGACGTCACATCACAGTGGCGCAGAGTGTCGTGGCACGTCGTGATGCGTTGCGTAGACGTCGTGAATTTGTCAGTCGAAAACAATGCAGCATGTTGCCGATTTATTTATCATTGCTAAAACGCCACTCCATTACTAGAAGTGGACATCATAGTTTTAGGAATGAAAACATTCGTACAAATAGTGACGTCACAGAGAATACTACAGGCGTTACCGATTTATAGCCAGAGGTGCTGTATACAAGATAAAGGCCACACATCAGTAGGTAAAGCACCACTACATTACAAGGTTATGGGACGTCACAGTAACATTATGATGACTCCAACCCAAGTTTTCGTACGTGCGTAGTACAGAGCTACAAAATGCACCTCTAGAGACGTGAGAAACGGAAATGAATTTGCCCACAGTGGGATCCGTCCCATAGACTCGGTTGTGCTGGGCTCTAGCCGAGAACACCGATGTTTGCGGATACACTACCCACGAACAGCCGAAAATCTGCTGTATAATCCTCTCCGGTCTGGCGCCAGACATTGGTGCTACATCAGTCCTGGCGAGAGATCTCCTCCCACGTTAATAACGGCAAGCAGATCCCGACGCATCGATTAAAATATGTAAGTCTGGCATACACCTAGGTGACATAGAACTCACCGCAGCATTCGCATATCGAACAAGTCAAGTGAGATCCTGGTGGGGTATGCTCTCTTATTCTCGACCACCAGGTCGCGTATAAGAGAGCGCCGCATGTTTTCCTGACATTCCACCAGACCATCTCTCAAGACAAGGTAGAGAGATATGCACAATGTATGTGTAATCTTCTCCACCCTGGCGACGGGCACAAATGGTGCTCAATGGTTCAGTGAGAGGGTATCCCGCGACAGAAAACCCTGTCATAACTCGACGGCGCCTTTACTAACGTTGCCAACAGTTGAAGCGCCAAGCACTGCCCTCCCCGCCGCAGCATCCTTTGTCTCTGGACCACCTAGGCGAACCAGTCGCAACTCGCAGACATTTAAACGCTCACCAGAGGAAATCGACATAACTGGTTATAACGTTGAAGCAGTATGAGGTTCGTAGCAGTAAGGTTGTAGCAATGTAAGATTCGTTGCAGTGAATCCCTTGTCGCTGTAACACAGACCTTACTAAAGCGTAAGACTTCTCCAAGGCACCAGTAACGTAATGCTGGACTTGTTGCTGGTAGCATTAATCCCCATCTAGTATTATGTGAACTCAAATTGTCCAAAGCTCTTTTTCGTGAAAAAAACAGCACTGAGAACACACATATATAGTCAACAAAACGTAAAAAAAAAAAAAATAGAATTTGTACAGTTAGATTCTTTAATTTGTGTAGGTCTACTTTTTGTTAGTGGCACTAGGTATCTTACTGTGTGTGCGTCTTGACAAGAGAGATACCGAATTCGCATGACCCTCTTATAAGCAATAAGCAGCCCAGAGTCCTGATAAACATTTAATAAAACATAATGAATCAGAGTCTAATTTGGAAGCGGAAGGGTTCTTGAGATAATTACTGCCCGTACCCATGAAACCAAAGTGGTAATTGTCTCAGACTGTAAGTCAAATCTCGTATTTTGTCATAACACGCCTCGAAATTCATAATCACTTTACGTACGTGTTAAATAACTGTTGAGTCGGAGACCCATCGTAGGTAATATCACACTGCCATTACCGCTGTGTAGAGGAATCGTAACATATCTGGAAGGACATTGTTTCCACCAGCCATAGCTGTGAGGCCATTAGAAAGCTAGTTTCGCAAGCCTTTATTCTGTAGGAAGTACCACGGGCAGGTTAGACGGTTTCAATCATCCGTCGGAGTAACTCTGAATTACACCATCAGATTGGTTGTAAGTAGCTTTGTTTCTTTGCGTAATCGGCCTCCTACAGGCCAGAGACATTAAATTTATACACCAACATAGATCATTACTGTCCTTCTGTTAAGCATAGTTTCGAGGTATTACATCCTGTCACTGCCGAATAATCTATTAAAGCAAGTCTTTCACGACACGTTAACATCCAGCAAAAAAAAACAGCACTTACATATTTGAATTTTAGGGTCATAAAAGGCCTTATAATCAACGCCATCTAAGCTAGTATTACTTCGTCAGTAGACAAATTGCAGGATGATCTTAGGATTGCATATACGATTATTTTAAAGACACTATGTGATCAAAAGTATCCGGACACCTGGCTGAAAATGATATACAAGTTAGTGGCGCGCTCGATCGGTAATGATGGAATTAAATATGGTTGTGGCCCACCCTTAGCCTTCATAGCAGCATCCACTCTTGCTGTCATAGGTTCAGTCAGGTGCTGGGAGGTTTTTTGGGTATGGCAGCCCATTCTTCACGGAGTGCTGTACCGAGGTGAGGTACCGATGTCGGTCGGTGAGGCCTGGCACGAAGTCGGCGTTCCAAAACATCCCAAAGGTGTTCTATAGGATTCAGGTCAGGAATCACTGTAGGCCAGTCCATTACAGGGATGTTATTGTCGTGTAACCAATCCGTCACAGGCCGTGCATTATCAACAGGTGGTCGATCGTGTTGTAAGATGCAATTGCCATACTCGAATTGATCTTCAACAGTGGGAAGCAAGAAAGTGCTTTAAACATCAATGTAGGCCTGTGCTGTGATAGTGGCATGCAAAACAACAAGGGGTGCAAAACCCCTTCATGAACAACATTACCACACCATAACAGAACTGTCTCTGAAGGCGTCGTTTGGCATTTGCTGGCGTGATGCGTGGCTTATGAGCAACCGCTCGACCATTAAATCCGCTTTCTCACTTCCCGCCTAACTGTCGTAGCACTTGCAGTGGATCCTGGTGCCTGTGTGGTGGTCTGGACAGATGTCTGCCTATTACACAGTATGACTCTCTTCAACTGTCGGCGGCGTCTGTCAGTCAACAGGTCACATCGGCTTGTACGCTTTTATGCTGTACGTGTCCCTTCACGTTTCCACTTCACTATCACATCGGAAACAGTGGGCCTAGTGATATTTGGGGAGTGTGGAAATCTCGCGTTCAGACGTATGACACATGTGACATCCAATCACCTGACCACGTTCGAAGTCCGTGATTTCCGGGAAGCGCCCCATTCTGCTCTCTCGTCATGTCTAATGACTACTGAGTTCGCTGATATGGAGTACCTGGCAGTAGGTGGCAGTTAAATGCATCTAATATTGAAAACGTCTGTTTTTGGAGGGTTCCGGATACTTTTGATCACATAGTGTAGGCCTGCTCTACGTAATTATCTCCCTTACGCACCAGGAAGGTATAAATTATGCCTACTTCTGCCAGCAAGACAGTCACTTCCTCTTGAGACGAATAGTTGTTCCGTGGGTTCTCATATTTGATGTCACTAGACTCTCGTATATTCTTAACACTATCAGAACAGCCGCTGAGAAAGTAATGCGTCACATACTGGTTTGCTTTCGACAGAAAGACAGTCATCCATCCTACGTACAGTACACGGTAGAGGTGTCAGAAACGCTGCTTGGTAGCTCATGTAATGGGTTCCCATGTTAAATAATTAGAAATACAATCAAACAGAACATCGACTCTGATCCTATGGAACACAGCACTACCACACAGGTTACACTATTTAATACTCCGAAAAAAGCCAGTCTGGACCTTACCTAAACCTGTATTTGTGCTTCTAAAACTATGTAGGACAAACACTGGAATTCCTCTTTGTCAGGCAATACGACTACTAAGAGCAACTGCTTTTTACTAACGATGATTATTGACAATAACAGCAGAATACTATCGGATATTGGTAATTTTAGCTACAATATCAATCAGGCAAACTTTTAAAAGTGATTGGACTCACACTATATAGTTTGCACCGTGAGTTGGGGGTGTAGCGTTCAACAGCAACGGACAACATTCACAGTGCTACGCAGCACACCAAAAACTCATACTTAGCTGCGTCCTCGGAGCTCAAGCGCAGCGACGGCGTAATTCGTAAACTAACTGAAGCCTCGCATGTAGAGTGCTACAGATGTCGCAAGCAGACAGGCAGATACAGCTATCTGACCGGCCCTGATTATTCAGCTGTGTGACAGACTGACCTCCTGTACAGAATCGTAGCGAGGAGTAGGCAAGCAGTCGGGATTGTAATCATCTGAGGATCGCCAACCCTAATTCCCTCTCCCTCTCTCCCTCCCTCCCTCTCTCTCTCTCTCTCTCTCTCTCTCTCTCCCTCTCTCTCTCTCTCTCTCTCTCTCTGTCTGTCTGTCTCTCTCTCTCTCTCTCTCTCTCTCTCTCTCTCTCTCTCTCTCTCTCTCTGTTCGCTCGTTCTCATCCATGGTACATGCATCCAAAGCAGTAAATCTCCCTCAACTGATACCAACTTATAGAACAATCGAAAAAAGTTCAATGTACACTAAATGGTATTATACATTACACATACACCAACAAATAACACAACAGCTTCCTCACAAATACAGAATTAGCGGGAGAGCGGCAGTTTCGTTTTCTATCTCTAGAATGGTCCATCGTTCCACTAGTAATACAAATGCGCTGTGGTTCCCTCTGTCTACTCC